>NC_092877.1:127549635-127867492 GCF_028372415.1 Notamacropus eugenii | reverse complement strand
GAGCACCCTGAGGGAAACATTTAATAAGTCTGGTCCCAGAGAGTAGGACAGGAAAGTACATGTTACATTATTTGCCACAATAACTGTTATGACCCCATCTTGCTTCCCTGGGTTTGTAAATGAAACTGTATATTCTTTGAATTTTGTGAAATGTGTACTTGTAAGGACAGATGATAATAGTACTTTGGGCAATTTCAGATAGGAAAGTTTCTAGATTGAGTGATGGCAACATAATAGAGAATGAGGACATCTCCCAAACTATATTCAGGCTTTGTGTGAGGTGTGTGTGCCTCTAACACAAGAGCTGCAGATGCAGCTACAGAAATAACTGTGTTCAAGGATCCTGAGTATCGGCATCAAGAGAGACATAAAACAGAAAGCCATATGCTTACTGAAGGTGTTTGATGGTGTCACAGAGGCCATCCTGTGAAAAGTCCAGACAGAAGCAGGATTGTTTATGCATGCTGAAATTCTCCAGATGTTCTTGTTTGTTCAGGAGATACTGGGGATTTCACTGAACCTCCAGATATTATTGGAGATCTTCCCTGAGGTCAGTGCTTACACAAATGAGATCAGCTCTTTCATTCAAATAAGATAAAAAAGTGGATGAGATATATATCTCATCCACTTTTTTATATGTATATTACCTAGATTACTACTTGCAGTGGGATGGGCAGGCTGAAGAATTTCATATATTTATATATATGATATATGTATATATACACACAATACATAGGCATATATGTTTATATAGGTATATATGTTTATCTGTGTATATATGTATGTACATGTGTGTATAAATAGTATGTATTTTTTTAAAGAGGGACTGAGTGGAAAATGAACTGGGCTGGGAATTGAATAGGAAAAGAAGTTAGATTGCATATGGGGAATTGTATAGGATATTCAAAGCCAACAATTACAAGTTATTGCCTATCACAAAACTCCATTACTGTAAAGCTAATTTTCTTTTTCGCCAGGGTATGAACCATGGGATGCTAGAGGTATAGGAATTTTAGGTGATCAAAGAAAATGCAATGGAAAGATACATGGCTGGATCTAGTGAAGTTGCTACTAGGTCTATATATCAAAGAAATGAAAGAGAAGAACTCATATGTACAGAAAATATTTAAAGCATCTCTTTTTGTGGTGGTTAAAAAATTGGAAACTGAAGTGGTATCTTTCCATTAGGGAATGGCTAAACAAGTTATGGTATATGAGTGTAATGGGATACTATTTTGTTGTAATGAATGATGAAAAGGATAGGTTCATAGAAACCTGAAAAAATTGTATGGGCTAATGAAAAGTGATGTGAACAGAGAAGAACAACATATATAATTAAAACAACTTTATAAAGACATATACACATGTACGCATATATGCATGCCCTCAAATATATGCACATACATATGTATGTCTCTCTCTCTGTCTCTAGATATGTGGGAATTAGTTTTGCTTAAAAGCACAAATTTGTTATGTGTTTTTTTCTTGTGTTCTCTGTGGGGTTGGGATGGAGAAGAGAGAGAAAGAGAATTCAGAGTTGAAAATAAAACTGATTTTAAAAAAAGATGCATGACAGGTGTTAAGTAGGCTTCAATATATGTTCACCAATGATTTGGGTTGGAGAATCAGTTTAAAAAACATAGATATGAAAGGAAAATGAGAAAATTGGCTCATGCAGTCAGTATAAGAGATAAAAGATGGACAGCCTTCATGTTTCATGGTGCCCTTGAAATTTTCATTGAAGGTCTCTAGCACACTGGTTAGTTTATATATGGAGGATTTATGATACATGAGCAAGAATTACTCAGGAGGAGAGGGTGAGGATGCATTGTAGTGTGCACTGCTGTAGAGAGAACACATACCCATTCATTCAAAAACCACAGATCCATGGCCATATTTGCATAAGAAAACTTCAAGTCACTAAGGAAAAAAAAATATTTTCTTACACGTGACCTGTCACAAAACTGTATTTTATGAAAGGTTAAAAAATGTTATTTATCAAATGCAAGGAGGATAAATGATAGATTGTAGTACTTTTGTAGCATTTTCAGAGGAAATGAAATCCTGAGGAATTATTCCAGGAAATTATTTGGAGTTAGCACATCTTCCCAAGTGTCTCCTAAGAAACAGAAGTCTTAAAACACCCCCTTTTAGGGGTGATAGCTACATATCTGATCCTTTGGGAGAATAGCACTTATTCCAACAAATTCTTGATGGTTTTGGACTGACTAATATTATAATTTTCTTGGTTAATATATTATTATTGTGTAGCCTATCGACAAGACACCTAGTGTTGTGTTGTCTGAATGCTATTTTGCATAACTAGGCAGGTGCTGGAGGGAAGAGTCATTTGAATTATTGAAGCCTCTCATTGGAAGGTTGGAAGGGAATGGTAGTAAAATATCTCAATTCTGCTCCCTGGTATGCTATCACAATTTTGAATTCAGCCATCAATAATAGCAGCTTATAGAGGAAACCTTTCTACCTGGAACAGTAGCCTGTTGAAATGTTTCGGAGATTCTTTCTTAAAATAAAATAGAATACAATTATTCTTTTAAAAACACACCCAAGATAATCTTCCACTCCAACAGAAAATCTTGCCATTTTTTTCTAAGATCTATTTATCTGTGATTCCCTTTCCAATGCGAACTGTGACAGATGAGTGTAACCTCTGTGCCTTAATTGTAGTATATTTTTATGGAAATTGAATGTCTGTAGGTGTATTTATCACAATTGAAGACACAGCACAATAAATTTATCTTTCAATATTCAGGGGAAAAGGAACAGAAATCAATGATAATATACTTCCAAGGTAAAACAATCTTTCACTAAGGGAAAATGTCTGGAATTTCTGTGGTGGTGAAAAGCTTCGTCCAAGTGTTTTCCCATCAGATATCCCATGTCAACAAGTTTGGGGCAGATCACAAGCTTTATCTTGTAACCTGTTTGCCAACCTCAAGGGTGGGATTACTCTTAGTCTTCAAACTGAGCTCATGATTCATGATTCCAATGAAGATTAAGGCTGGAGGAATTTAAAATGCACCCCATTATATCACCAGGGCAATGGACTTTCCTTCAAGTACTAGGAGTTGGCAGAACTACTGAAATGAAAGGTTACTTTTTTGAATGAGATCATTGCATTCTGACGCTTATGAATGTTGTTTAAAAAAAAAAGTGGATGGGGTGAGAAATTGATTTTATACCAAAATGTGACTTGTTCATGAAATGTTTTAGTCTGCCTTTTCAGAAAGAGCCATAATGATGGAAATATTCATTGATCCCTGAATTTCTTTCGGTATCACTCATTCAAATGTTCTCCATGTATAATGAGATGAAAAGAGAGTTGACTGGGGTGTCTGTGTGTGCGTGTGTGTGCGTGTGTGTGAGTGTGTGTGCGTGCGTGTGTGTGTGTGTGTGTGTGTGTGTGTGTGTGTATGGGTTCCTTCTCCTTCCCCAAAAGAAAAGAAGGGATTAGGGAAATCTAATAGCAGTGGGCTTGAAGAACAAAAGGCATGATGGGGGAAAAAAAAGAAAAAAAATGGAATGCCTACAAATTAGGGCTTGACAACCCCTGACTTTTGTTCCAAGGATCCACATTCCACATTTTCATAGACTATGCTATAGATGAGCTCTTTATGATGTAAGTAAATACCTTTTGGATGCGGTCCCAAATAAAACGCTATCAAATTTGGTGCTATCTCTCTCAATATAATGAAGCTTTAGTATATATATTTAAATCTATTTAAAATCCAGAATATATTATATATGAAAAATAATCCTCAACACAGCATATAAATTTAAGGTATTTTTTTCTCTCTCTGAAGAATCAGAGGAAGCTGAGACTGTATTTTTTTCTTTAGTGATTTATTTTATTATGAGATCTGACAGAGGCGGCCAAGGAGAGAGAGAAGAGAAAGCCCCAAAGACCTTTGAGTTTCTTAGCTGACAAAAAACAACATCACTTTTAGTAATTCGTCTTTCTATATCTATTTTGTATACGATCTGACTGAGACCAGACAAGGAATGAAAAATATACAAGATTACTCAGCTAAGAGAAAAGTTTAAACTAGCTTTTTCAAGGTTATTTCCTGGGTGATTTTTCTTTTGTTTTTAATCTATTCATTTTTCTGTGGAGATACAGAATGTGCATTCCTATACAGCAGGTGTTTATTAATACTCTTGTGATCAGCTAGAGAGGAGAACAGGCCCCCTGTTAATCTAAACAGTTTAGAATTGAGTAAAAGGAGATTGAGAAGAGCTTTTCCTTCCCCCTCACAGAGTGCCTTAAAAACTAGGTTCAGGGTGAAAGTTCAATCAGAATTAGAGAGTACAAGAGTTAGAAAGACAGCCACAGTGGTGAGGTACATACCCAAGGTGATGTAGTCAGGTACAGCTAAGATTCAAAACCAGCCTGAAAACTATGAAGTTTCAAAATTATAGGAAACTAAAAGGTTTCCTGAAGGCAAGGATTGCCTTGTTTTTGTTTCTATTTCCACGGCATCCAGCACTGTTCTTGGAACATAGTAGACATTTAATAAAAGCTTGTTGGATTTAATTGAATTGCTAATGGTTGTTTCTGATAGACCCACAGAAATCAGAAACTCAATTTTTCTTCTTTTATCCCTACTCCTTAAAGATTTTACCAAAATAAAATTTCTTGGAAAAGTGTCTTTTCCATCCTCTTCATCTTTGACTTGTGTTGGCAGATGCTACCAGCTATAGCTCTCTTTTCTGCAGAGGACCGTTGGATATTTTATGGAACAGTTACCAAGAAAGTCCATCTCAGTAGCACCATCTCAGCTGCAAGTAAACTCTCCAACTTTACACTAGGTGCAAAAATACCTAAAGGACTTGGAGATAAGAAAGAGCTATGCAAATGAAATATATAATTGTGTTATTTTTTATTCACACTGCTTATTATCATCACTATTTATCTGAGTGTTGGATTGAGATGAATGCAAAAAGCTTCGATGCTAATTTGACATGGGTGTGGCAAACTGATCACTTGTTCTGGAGCTATCATATGTTCTGTCAGGGTTTTCCAAAATTGAAAACACTTTATATAATAACAAAATGCCAGCAAAGGAAAAGAAAGGAAAAAAAAATCAAAATAGCTGCAAAATCCTTGCTGTGGAGATATTGCTGTTGTAAAATCACCTCAAGCTCACACATACACACATACAGGCATATAACAGCTATTGCTGACATTAGAACAGCAATGTCCAATATTTTTAGAGTTTAAGCAATTCTTTGTTTCTTGCTTTTGAGACATCCCCAATTTTGAAAGACACCTCCCACCAAAAAATGTGTAGTTCATAATAATAATAGTTAGTACTATTTATATATGTTGCACTTTCATGTTTGTAAAACACTTTACAAATATTATCACATTATCCTCACAACCACTCCAGGAGGTGTGTGGCATTATTATCCCTGTTTTACAGATGAGGAAACAGAGGTTCACAGAAATTTAGTGATTTGCTCAGTGTTAAACAGCTGGTAAATGTCTGAAGCAAGTATAGGAGGCTGGATTTGAACACAGTTCTTCCTAATTCCTGGTCCAGTGGTCTTTCACAGCACCATGCAACTAGCAGCATGTATGGCATGGTGACACAGTGGGTAGAGTGCTGAGGCTGGAGTCAGACACATCTTTGTGAGTTCAAATTTGGCCTCAGACACTGAATAGCGATGTGCTGCTGGGCAAGTCACTTAACCCAGTTTGCCTGAGTTTTTTCATCTATAAAATGAGCTGGAGAGAAAGTGGCAAATCACTCCAATATCTTTGCCAAGAAAACCCCAAATGGAATCGCAAAAAAAATGGGACATGACTGAAACAGCTGGACAAACCAAATCAAATTTAACAAGTAGTTTACTAATGTGGTGATTATGTACAGGACACAATACTAGACATTAGGGATAAAGAGATGCCAAAAAATATAAATAGATAAGTAGATAGATGATAATTTGATGGAAGAGCAATAATAACTAGACATTAGGAAAGCTTTACCGTACAGCAGACACTCTTTACCTTTTGGTTTCATGGATCCTTATGGCAGTTGGGTGAAATTGATGGCCTCCTCAGAATATTGTTCTTAAATGTATAAAATTAAATACATGAGATTACAAAAGAAACTAATTAGATTGAAATCCACTTATTAAAATACTTTAAAAAGAAGTACATTTAATAATGATTAAGAACACTTGCTATAGATGATGGTGTATGACCTGGACAATGAAGAAAAAGGATGGATGGAGTCCTTGATTTGGGGGACAATCAAGTAGTCCAGTTATTCTAGGACACAGATTACATGAATTGTTATAATTTGCAGTAAGCATGGAAAGGTAGGTTGAAAGCAGACTATAAATAGCTTTGAATGTCAAGCTAAAGGGTTTATATTTTATCCCTATAGGCAATAGAGAGATTAAGGTTCTTTAGCAGGGGTGTGACATTATAATTATTATTATTATTTTTTTCTTGGGGACACAATCTTGTGCTTTATGAAGATTATTTTGACAGCTGGGTGAAGGAGAAACTGGAGAGAGGAGTCCAATTTGGAGATTGATGCAATAGACCAGGTGAGGTGCAGTAAGGACCTTAATTAAGATAGTAGCCTGAGAAGACTGAGAATAAGATGGATATGAAAACATAAAGCAAAGATAAGATCCACAAACCTTGGCAACTGATTTACTATTCAATTCAATAAACATTTATTAAGAACTAGTATGTACTAGGCACCTGCTAAGAAGTGGGATAAAAAACAGAAACAAAAGATATTCTGGTGAAGGTGATGAGGAAAAAGGAAAAGTTGCAGTGATATTGAGATTGCAAACACAGGTGATTGGAGGGCTCCTGGTACCCTCAACAGCTATAAGGAAGCTTAGAGGATAGATGAATCTAAGGAGTGAGATAGAGTTTGGTGTTAGACATATTAAATTTAAAATCAATGTAGCACCTGCCAATAGAGATAGATTTCCAAAGGGCAGTTGGTGACATTGTCCTGAATTAGGTTTATGACTTCCTCAGTATGAATTAGGGCATAGGGGAGTGAGATATTAGAAGAGTATGACCAATAAGACTTTGCCAGATTGGATAAAACTGATTGGATAGATGATGAAGAAGAAAGAGTAAAGAATGAATCGGAAGCTACAAAACTGAATACACCAAAAAAACCTTCATTTTTTTGCCCTTGCATTGACTCTGAGACACAGAGACAGTTGTAAAGATGAGGCATATAAGTATGTGGAATTCTGCTACATGCTACTATATGGTTCCATATCCTTTCCTACAAGCAGAGGGAAGAATGATCTGGCTCTACATGTAGGAATACAGAACAAAGGTTATCCATTTTACCTTATCCCCTTCAATCTTGCTTATCAAATTGATACTATAACATTATTTAACAAAAATTTATTTATTATAAATTTAAGAACTATCAAGAAATATGAAAATTTTAATAGATTAAATATGAAAACAAACTTCTTTCAGCATAATTTTTAAGTACATGTTAAATTGTTTGGTATTAATAAAACTCATGCTTTTTCATATCCTGTTGTTTTTTAAAATAATTTTTATTAGTCTTTTGCTTTTCTGTCCCCTAGACTGCTTTTCTTTCCCTCTTTCCCCTCTCTGAAAGTCACCTCTTATAACAAATAAAGTAGCTGAAGTCCTGAGTTCTAATTCCACTTCAAGTACTTACTGGCTTGTTCACTCTGGGCAAACTCTGGGCACTTAAATTTTCTTGGCTTGTTTCCTCATCCGTAAAATGAGGATAATAAGCAACCACATTACAAACTTATTGTAAGGATCAAATGAGATAACAGCACCTTATCAGTGCCAGATATTATTATTTTTTAAAGAAAAACAAGACAAAGAGGAAGGGAAAACCATAAAAAGATCAATACATCAAAATTTGACATTACATGCATTGTTTTAGACCCATTTCTTCTCCTCATCCCCTCCAAAAAAAAAGAGGGAAGAGAGATATCTTTTTATTTCCCTTCTTTGTGACCAAGCCTATTCCTTATAATTTCTAACATGCACATGTGATTGTTTTGTAGTAATTACTCTTTTTCTTTAAGTTAATGTAGTCATTAGGCATATTGTATCCCTAATTCTGTCCACTTCACTTTGTATCAGTTCATGTAAATCTTTCCATGTTTCTCTGTATTTTTTTTTTTTTGGTCGCTCATTGCAGTACATTTCTAAAACAAAATTGATTTAGTCTCAAAATCTGTGGGTATTTACTTTATTTCCAGTTCTCTGCTACCACAAAAGACCTGCTATAAATATTTTCATGTACATGAAACATTTCTTTTTGTTTGTGACATTAGAGGGGTATAGGTTTAGCAAGAAGAATCTCTGGGTCACGTAGTAGGTACATTTTTGTCACTTTGTACAATTACAATCTGATTTGTGGAATGATTATATAAATTCATAGCTCTATCTTAAGTACATTAGTGTTGCTGTCCTACATTTTATGTCTCTTTCTTGAACTTCCTTCTGCTCTCATTTGTGCATTTTTAATATTTCATTCTTTTTTAAATGTGTCATTATTCACCCACTACCGCCAGCCCCTATTCCTGTCAAATAGAAGTTTTCTCCTGTAACAAATAAATACAGATAAGAAAAACAAATCAACACATCAGTCATGCCTGAAAAACGTCCATCTGATTCTGCATCTCAAGTCCACTTTCTCTCTGCCATGAAATGGGAGGCAAAGTTCATCATTAGCTTTCCGAAGTCATAATTAGTCACTGCATTGCTGAGAAGACTGAAGTCTTTTAATTTGTTTGCCTCTACATTATTGTGGCCATTGTGCATATTTTTCCATTCAATTCTCTTCATTTTACTCTGTATCAGATAAGTCATCTGAGGTTCCTCTGAATCTCTTATATCATTTCTTACAAGTACAATAATTGCCTTCATATGTCACTATTTGTCTAGCTATTATCCAACTGATGTATCCCTACTTTTTTTGCCTTGGTGCAACAACAACAACACACACACACACACACACACACACACACACACACACACACACACGCACGCATACCAAAAACTATTGCTATACTTTTCTCTATATAGATCCTCTTCCTTTGAGATGGAATGTCCTTACACTAGTGCCCAGGAATATTATAGGATTACTCACCTTAATTCAAAAAGCAGAGTGAGCCTTGAAAATTATTATTGACAGAAGCCAAACTCAATTCTAAATGCTGATTTGTCCAAAGGGACTTTTTGAGGTTCTGGCTTAGTTTGGCTACAAATCTGAAATACAAAAAAAAGCTATGATTCCCTGAAGCTATGGGATAGGTACACAGAAAGAGCAGTAAGCACTTGGTTAGCAGCTCCATTTCAGCTAACACGAAATAGATGGCAGTAGAAGTTCAGCAGAAAAACAACAGATTAAAAATAATAACTCATAGGTCACCAGAGACAGGAACTCAGTAGAAGACATTCAGCAGCTCTAGAGGAAAGCAATAGGCTGTAACTTTGGAGGCAGAGAGGTGTTCCAGCTGGAATAATGACCTGGAAAAAACAGTTGTCTACGATGAAAAGTTCCCTCGCCCATCAGTAGTTTGGGAATCTGAGCAACTGTATACCTAATACAGTTTGGGGAGATATTTATCTCATTATTTTTATTTTTCTTGATTAAATATCCTTGAATTAAACTAATACTTTCTCTGCTTTTATTTAAAAAGGAAAATAAAAAAAAATCAGACTTTAACTTATAAGCTACAGTTTTATGTTTTGTTCTTTCATTTCATTTTTAATAGATGCTCACCCAAATCATATATTGAACCTGGGCTAGCTTTGGGGGTCTAGTTTTTATGGACACGTGTTTTTTATGGTTAGGCTTTTCACAATGTAAACCTTTCTACTTTCCAGTCTACTTATACTTTATCCCTCTCCATTTGTTCCTTGATTAAGCCTTATTGACCCACTTTTTCCTTGTATAGGAGACTAAATCTCTTATCTCTGTCCCTTTGCATTAATGATCTCATGCCTAGAACATTCTTACTACTCACCTACTACTCATATAAAACCTAGTCCCAAGCCTATGTATGAGACTCTCTAATCATTGGTGGTGATCAATGTTCTGCACTTGTGGAGAGGCAGGGTAGGGTAGGTTGGTGAGAGGAGGTCTCTGCTCTCTAATCTCTCTTTGCATTTCTTCAGTTTCTTTGGACTCTGCAGCTGCTTCTGGCTTCCATCTTCCCTTTTTGATGGCAAGCAAAATTTCCGTTAGAGAGTGGTAGGGAAAGAAAAGTCTAGAGATGTCTATTCTGCCTCTCTTTGAGCCATACTATGACACCCCCCGTGCTACAAGAGGAGGATTGCCCTCCCTACACTTAGAGTCTTGAGCTTCTTTTAAAATTCACCTCAAACACTTCCTTCAGCACAAGGCCTTTTTGGGCCCCTTCAGATGTTAAAGCCTTTCTCTCTAAGTTTACCATCCATCTACTCTATATGTATCTTGTTTATGCTTAATTGTTTATATCTATCTTCCACTAGAATGTAAACTCCTTCGGGGAAGGGATTGTTTTGTCTTTTTTGAATCTCCAATGTTTAGAACAGTACCTGGAAAGTAGTATGTTAATAATATGTTTATTAAATGCTTATTGATTGATTAACTTTTTTTGTTTTATTTTTGTTTTGTTTTGTTTTTTTTGGAGGGGGTAAAGCAAGACAATTGGGGTTAAGTGACTTGCCCAAGATCACATAGCTAGCAAGTGTGTCAAGTGTCTGAGGCCAGATTTGAATTCAGGTCCTCCTAACTCCAGGCCAGTGCAATTCTCATTGCCCCTCACCTAGCTGCCCCTGTTGAATTATTTTTTCAGGGGTACAGAAGAATTCTTATAAAGTAAAGCCAACATGAGTATGCTATATAGGTATGGGACAACAGAGAAAAAAGAAACAAGGGGTGGTCAGGGAAGAATTCTTCCCAGATCCCTACTCATGGCTGATGGGCCACTGACTATGCTCTTGGTGCTATGTTTGGAGTGCATTCTGGTTGTAAATTTTAACTCTGGAATTTGAATGTGTAGAGATTTTCTAAAAAACCTACAAGTCTCAGTCTAGTTTCTCTAAGTCAGCCCAATGTTACCATATCTAATCTCTTTTTTCTGCCTATACAGGTTGTGTGTTGGTAGTGGAAAGGGGAATGAATGAGAAAGGAAGGAGAAAGAAGAGATATTTACCAGTTATCCATTACTATCCAAATTGTTACAACAATCTTCAATTCTTAGATCCCCCTACCCCTTACTTTCCTAAATCATCTATGAGTATTTGCAGATTTCTCCAATCAGGAAGACCTTTTCAACCTATGCCCTATGAATGCCAAGGTTATTCTCTATAAAAAGTAACAGAAACTGTAGTTGACATTAAGGATCTGCTTTTAATAACAAATCAACAAATATTCTTATAAGTTATTAGGAGGAAGATTTTTAGAACTTTGTGGAACTCTGGACATCAGAGTCCAGATAATGACTTCAGAGTCATTATCTGTCACATTAAAAAATAGTTATTGGAGATTTAATTAAGTATCCAGTTGCTTCAGTTTCCTTTCCCATGGTTCTTCAATAGTATGTTAAGTTCCTGGTCAGTGGAACACTACCCACATACTTGCTCTGATAATCTGACCTTGTTAATGGCCACAACCATTGTAAAGCAGGAGAAGCATTATATTGTTCTCTGAAAACAATCAAATGAAAATGTATCTATCATTTGCTTTAATTCTTTGATTATTGCTTAGATGATGACAAAGTCATCATTAACTGTAAGGAAACTTTAAATAACTAATTAATATCTGATGAAATTAACCAACTAAATTAATTAACTACCTAATTAAGTTACCTATTTTTACTGATTGCCATTAGTTAATTAATAAACTTTTACAAGTAATTAATTAAATGCAATCAATTAACCATAAATTTTAAAAATTCATTTTACTTCAATAAATGATATGTCTCGGGAGCCATAATGATATAAACTGGCAGTATGTATAAGATATGGGCATAGGTCATCAATCAACAAATATTTATGAAGCTCTTACTGTGTGCTGAGCCCTATTCTAACCACTGAAGATACAAAGAAAGGCAAATAAAATAGTCCTCGTTCTCAAGGAGCTCACATTCTAATGGGAGAGGTAAGAAGCAAACAACTGTTTTAGGTAGGTAGATAGATAGGCAGATCTATACCTATCTATAAACTGGAGTTAATATTAAGGTGAAGTCACTTAAAAAGTGAACTCTTCAGGTATCCACTCAAATAAACTCAGTGTTAGCACATGCATACCTACACCCCATCCTCATCAATTGATTACTTCCTGGACAGCATTCTTTTTTTCAAAAAAACAGATGCATGAGCTCCTAGTGAAGAACTTCTACAAATGCAAGTAAATATCTCTGCAATTCCCAGTCTTACAGAGCATTCTAGGGCAGTGACAGGCTAAGTAACTTCCCTGCAGTCACATAGTCAGAATATGCCTCCTCAATGTATTCATACTAACACCAGTCCAGAGTAGCCCTGGAATTTGACAGAAGAGAATAAACATTGGAATATTTTACCATGCTGAATGTATTTCAAGTATGGTCTTAGCCACAGGCTCTGTCTGCATTCAGATGACCAGCTAAGCACAGAATCCCAGCATCTCATAGCAGGTGGAAAATACAGGAGCCCATGTCCTGAAAAAAGAATCATCTCTCCAAAATCCATTGATAAGAAATTCATTGTGTGACTTATCAAGGCTCACACTAATAGAAAGCCTTCCATTATCTCTAGATGTATATGTGTGTGTGTGTGTGTGTGTGTGTATAGACACATACATATATATATATATATAATTATATTTATGCTATATATTGTATTTAGCCCAAATTCTCCCCAAAACAATTCCCACATAATCTTCCTGTTTCTGCCCTTTGGGGGTAAATTCAATCATCATCATATACTTCAATACTCAGTGACTTCAGTGTAGTCAGTACTGCCCAGAATCCTCCTATACCAGAGAATGTTAAAAAAAAAAAATAATCTTTCAAGAACAAGAAACACAAGAGACCAAAGACTTGTAGATTCCACAGAAACCTCATGTCTACTTATCTTCAAAATTCTAGTCAATTACAAAACGTCACATTTCATCATCACACAACATCAAGTTGATTATATTTTGACAGAAAACAGTTACTACTTAAAGAGTTATTTTTGATTCTGTAGTCAAACTATCAATTTTTTGGAGAAATAGTTAAAGTCACTATCACATTAGAAAAATAAAAGTGAGATGTTATATGATGTTCAATTGTAGCAACTCTAACCTGACCTAGTTAAGTGAGCTGTTGGATGGAAAATTAAGTTAAATTAAAATAATTAAAGAATAGATGTTGATATAGACTATTCTGGTTTCCCAAATAGTATTAATTGATATCAATCAATCAGTATGTTAACGTGGCCAAGAGTCTATAAATCACTTGATGGTCTTGCCACCTGGAGAGATATGGCAAATACAATACTAGGTTAAAATCTAATCTCATATGTAAAATATGGAGGAAGATGAGGGAAATTAGAAGCAATATAGTTTCATATAAGTATGAGAAGCAGTAGAATGGAATTTAAAAAAAATCCCTTCTTGAAAGACCCAATTGAGTCAGATCAGTCAGAGGACATTTAATGATGTAACTGCAAAGAAGAATATATATATATATATATAGATATAGATATAGATATATATAGATAGATAAATATGTATGTATATATATATATATACATATAAAATGGCATATCAAGATTACTAGAACACATTCTTTTCTCGATCAGTGATTATAGACAGGCCATACTTGCACTGTAGCACAGCTGTCTACAGCTTGTAGGATATAGAAATAGCAGTAAAGAAAACAGAATTGAATAATAAGCTAAACCAGACTAAATATTTAAAAAGGTTGTCTTTGTTGGAGGCAGCACAATTTTCATGGCATTAACGTCAGATTTTCAAGATATCTGAAAGTGGAAAATGTTTCAAATGCTTGAAACAACCACAGATGTTATTGTTACTGAAAAAATTAATAATCAAATAAATACCTATAACTATTAACTTATATCCCTGTTTGCTTGTCATTAACAAATTATTATAAGAACACACTCCACATATACTAATGGCATCCTCGATGAATACATGAAAAGCAACAAGTAGGTTTTTACAAATGAAATTCTACAGATTGAAATATCACAGCTATGCAATTGAATTAAAGGTACAATTAATCAAGCCTTTGAAATTCTGTGATTATAAGATCCTACTGTTCTTACTGAGCATTCTCTGTCTATAAACATTAGGGCTGGAAAAGCAAAATGTTTGAAGACCCTTTTCCAAAAAATTATCTCCCAAGTCTAACAATTTTCATACAAGATTCATTGAAAGATGTCAGAACAGAGATAACATTGTTTAATAATAATAATAATATATAGTAATAAGTATCAAAGTGTACTCTACAGCAGGTAAATGTCTGGACTTAACGAAAGTGTTTGCCACTTTCATAAACAATGTCCAGCATGCAAACCAAATAGAGGAGTGATTCCCTCTAATTGGTGAAGTTTTCCAGATATTCTTTTTAGCAGACCACTTTGTTCTGATTGCATCAACTTGAAGTCTACTACAATGACTTTGAATGAGATACATGGTCACTCAGAAGAATTAGACTTAATCTACAAAGTAGAAAATGTACCTATTGTCCAGTTTATGGTATATAGTCAGGTGGGCATATTTTAAGCAAATGCTTCACAAGTCCATAATTGAATAGGAGGAGAGTAGGTTATAATAGTTGAGGGGAAGGAAGGGAATTGAAGTTTTTTAATGATTTCTCCTCTTCCTGAAACAAAATCTTATCTGTTCTGTTTATACCTGTATTCTTCTTCTGTCATAGTGCAACAATTAGTTATGGTATACCAATGTGTCTGAAAAAGCACAGTTGTATACCATGCGAAGGGAAAATGGGGAGCCATTAGATCTAAGAATTATAAATTTTGAGCTAAAAGAGACCCATAAAATCATCTATTTGGACATTCTCATTTTATAAATTAGGAAGCAAAGGCCAAGAAACTTTAAGTGACTTTGCCAAGGCAACATAGGTGGCAAGTGGAAAGGTCTGGGATTCAAACTCAAGGCCTCTACCTTCAAATGCAATGCTTTTTCTACCATACTATACTGTGGTGAGATTGAGTAGGAGTAAGCATATCACCAAAAAGAAAATTGCTCCAGAGAAATAGCATAAAGGACATCATCAGAGAAATGTACTAAAAAAGAGGTGATTGCATATAGAGAAAGGTATGAAGGACAAACCATGTGTTTCATTGGTATTCAGGCAATGCCAAGAGTCTTTGAGGAAGGACCCCAACATGATGGGTGGGTCTTGTGAAAGATTTGTAATATATGGGCAGGAGTTGTTTAGAATGAGAAGACATGGATGGATTGTGATAGATCTCACTGATAAATGGAGTTTCCACATCGCTGTCATCAAGTTATACTCTAAAGTATCATAAGATAAAGTACACAAGAGCTACATAGATTCAAGTATCTAATATATGATCAGACCAACTTTAAAAGGAAAAAATACATATTTTTTAAGTTGATTTTAATTTTGAAAAAATACATTCATTTGCTTTACAGAAAAAGTATCAGTCTCCAGGTGGCTGCAAAACTCCCTAGTGCAGAAGGAATCAGAATAAAATGTAATTTTGAAATGTTAAACAAAAAATAAAAATACAATGCAAAATAGATAATATTAATTAGTGGTTTTCCAAGTCAATATGCAGCCAGCAGGGATTTATTTCTATTTTTATAATACCATCATTTATAGCTACTCTTTTCCATCCTGCATACCTCAAATACATACATAAGTATATACATACATACATACATACATACATGCATACCATAAATAATTTTTCCTTTTTCCTTTTTCTTCCTTTCCCTTTTGCTTTCGTCTTTCTCATTCTCTTTCTTCTTATTTTCTTTCTTTTCTGTCTTTATTTCTCTATCTCTTTCTTCCTTCCTTCTTTCCTTCCTTCCTTTCCTTCTCTCTAATTTACCCAGGCTGAAAGTGTAACAGCTACCCAAGGGCGTAATACCAATACTAATTGACACCTACTCAGTTTTTCTGAGCTGGACTGATTCACCCTTTGTTAGGTACCTTTGTTGTTGTCTACTCCTGGGGTCTCATCATATTGGTACTAGGTTTAGTGTGTATAACACTTGGCTTCAACTCTTGCAATTCAATTCTCTCAAGGTCAAGTAATCCATCAGCAGCAGTAGCAGGAATTACAGACGTCCACCCTAATGCCAACTTTATGTTTTAATAATAATGATGAAACAGTAAATTAATTAACACCTCTATATTTGTATAAAATAGAGTTGATAAGTGCCACTTTCCAAATCCTTTCCATCGATTACTTCAATTAATACTAATACTATCAATTAACTTAGGAAATACGCATTGCTATTGCTGAATACAGAAAGCAGAATGAAATATGTCTTGGCCCTGAGTCTAGAGTGCTGAATTTGAATCCCTACTCCAATTCATAATAGCTATGTAATTATGAAAAAGTCACTTCATACTTCTGAGACTCACTTTTGTCATCTATGTGATGGGAAATATAGGATTTGTACTTTCAGTTTGATCAGGTTGTTAGGATGAAAGTGCTTTGTAAACCTTAAATGTGGACTATTATCATTACAGACTTGTGGCAAGTCAAAAGCCATCACTACTTACACTGGAGATTTTACTTCACACAGATGCTACTGCTGTGGACCCACAGTGTGGCTACAAAAGCTATTTAGGAAGCTTTATTAATAGGGTGACCTCTGAACAATTTTTCATTACAATTGGGTCAAATCAAGAACAAAGAGACAGGAATTTCTTTTATCAGTGATTTTGAACCCCTGATTTGTACTTCCCTCTATTCATAAAGGACAAGATGGGAATGTGTAAATTTAAATAGGGAATTGGGGGCAAGGGAATTGCCAAACAAAATAAGAGTTTGTTAGAAGAGCATGGATGTATTATTTAGCATATTGTTTCTTATTCTAGTTGAACAGTTGACCTCTCTGTCTCTGTCTCTGTCTCTCTGTCTCTCTGTCTCTCTGTCTCTCTGTCTCTCTGTCTCTCTCTCTCTCTCTCTCTCTCTTTCTCCCTCTCTCTCTCACTCACTCACACACACACATTTTCTCTTTCTGGTGGTACCACACTGAAGCTATTCTAAGAAAATCTCCAAATATATCTATGACTCTTGTTTTGTTTTTCCAAAATGTGGGTAACAGAGTCTCCAACTATTGTATAAACCTTCAAGGTACTAAATGCATATTGGACAGGACTGGCTTTATTTTATGCCATAGAAAATCCAGAAAATTCAGAACACTCACAGGAACTCATAAATAGATTCTGAAAAGATCCAGGGCACCCAAAAGACTTATAGGAGTTCATAAGCACATGCAGAAAAATATGTAAAGCATGCAAATAACTTATAAGCTCTCCTCAGGAGGAAGAAAGCTAAATTCTGGTATCACTCCCTACATAGAATGTTGGAGGTCAGGAATGCTGTCTATGAGCTCCCTTTGGAAGAGAGCGGGCATATATATTTCTGCTGGAAATCTAGTAGCATCCTAGTTGTTGCCATCCTGTAGTGATTTCCCACACTTGGAATCTCTCCTTTTAGGCCACAGGAAAGTATGTGTTACCTTTGTCAAATGCTTCTGCTTTAAATTGTCTAAAATTGTTTCTGGAGGAAGGAGAAAATGAAACTCCTAGTTCCCACAACACACTGAAAGCAAGATGAAAGATAAAAGGGGAAAAAAAACAGGGCCAGGCTATTCTGTCAGTTCTCTTTTATAGACTATGGAGAACGGCAGCTCCCCACAAGGATTAGTGCACTTGAACCTAAGCCAGCCTCAATCCCAAGAAATGAATCAGAAGTTGTTAGTTGTTGTCCTAACAAGACACCAAAGTACATATCCATAGAGCATAGGAGATGGCATACCCAGATTGATCAGCGGGAATTCTTTGATTAAAAATCTTCCTTACATATATGCTTCAGAGAAAACAAGTTTGAATTAATGAATGCAAAATTAATGAATGGCTATGATATAAAATGGTCCATTGTGCATGTATATATATACATATATATATATATATATGTAGAGGGTAATTTGAGAAGGAACAGAAGAGTAACGGTGAGATCATCAAAGAAGCCTTCATAGAACATGTGACACTTCAGCTAGGCCTCAGAGAAAATAATGACATTAGAGAGTGAACCTTCTACAAAGGGGAAAAACCTGCAAAAACATCGTCAAGAAATGTAATATTAAGTTCAGGGAGCAGGAAGTAGGCTAGTTTGGCCATAGGATAGAGAGCATAAAGAGAATTAAGAAGGCTGGAAAGGTAGGTTGAAAACAAATAAAAGACAGATTGGAGTTATTTTTCATAAAATCACAGTAATCCTCCATTGTAGCTATGTTTACAGTCAATATTTTTTTCAGTTTCATTATTTCAGATGCCTCAGAAGACTTTTTTTGTTAATAAGTCAGATGACAATTTTTGTGAACCTGAAAATGGGTATTCCATTTAGATTTATACTAACATCAGTAGGTTCAATTAATTAAATTTCTAATTGTCTAATTTATTTTAATAGTGTAGCATTGGATTTTTTCAGAGTGAGAGTTGTATTGAATTTTGTCCCCTCTTTAAAAAAAACATCAGTCATGAATGAAGCTATCTTTTTTTGCCTTCTAATAACTAAATTATCCAGAGTATGGTGTAGTTTTGAGATCACTTGTAGGCTTGATTAGAGTTGTTGGGTCAGGAGTAGTGGAATTTCCAAATGATAAATAGAATTAAAATAAATTCTTTCTCATATGAATGTATTTTAAGGACTTTCTTTGCTTGTACTCTTTGAAAATGCTTATAAAATAACTATATATGTGTATGTATATCTCACTTATGTAAAGAGGGAATATAAATAATAAATATACAGATGTATTATATGAGCAAAGGAAATGCAGAATGAATAGAGGGCTATCCTTCAAGCCAGGAAAACTTGATTAGAGTACTTACTGGCTCCGTTATACACTAACTGTGATATCCCAGACAAGTCATTTAACCTCAGTACCACAGGAACTTCTCTAGGAGTATAAACTACAGAATAATCATTGATCTGGTTTGATGGAGGGATTTTCTATAGCAAGAGTGCCCAACCCCAACAAAATTATAGATTTACATTCCTCTTACCATTGCCCTTGTCAAAATGTATAATGCATACATATATACCTATCTACAGACATGTATATATGCAAAAGCAAATGTATTTCTCAAGCCCTTAAAGCAAATCCCAAGTGTGTTTTTGTGTTGCATTGGAATTCATTGTATGAAATACTGCCTCTAATATGTGGACTGGTAATTGAAACTTCAACATCTTTCTATTCTGTAGATTATTATTGTGATAGCAATTACTGTAATGGGATATGGCCTTTACTATGCAGGGTTCTTTCCTGTATTACGGTTGTACAGTCTGCCCTTATGTAACTTCTTGAACCAGGCTATTTGCAGCCCTGTTGTTAGTTTGTCCCAGAAAATATTCGCTGATGGACACTCAAAAACTAAATGTTCCTACATTACTATTGATTCCCCACAAGATACTCAGGGACATTATGGTTACATCCCTATAAACTTCATGTAAGGTCTTGCAAGTAATTTTCCACACTGAATCATCTGCACAGTGCCAGGGCATCTCCTGGATGATGCTGAATGGATTTAAAAATTGGAATAGACTCTTGTACCTCTAGGTCATCACCTATCCAATATTCTATTACAACTTGATAGTTGGGTGAAAAACACTAATCAGCCTGGAAAAATTTACTTTTGACAATTTCTCCTCTGGTTAGTAAAGTGATAACAAAGATCTCTTAGATGGAGAGATTCTAGTACTAATGTGGGGGAGGATTGGGTTCATTTTTTTAAATCAACATTCGTATTTGCATATCACCAGATTTCTTTCAAACCCCATTTCTGTAGCCCTATGCTGCTTCTCAGCTCTATTCTAAAACTCAATTAAGTTTTTCCTTCCCTGTACTTCCCTTAATTATTTGAGAATATTAGATATATGTATGTACATACACATATGTAAAACATGCATATACATATATGTATAGATGCATATGTGCACAATTGTATTTTTCCTCATATGTTAGTCCTACACTTAAATGGATATCTAGTCTCATCACTGTGGGAAATCTTTCCACCCACATAGATTATAACCAAGATATATTCCATATGGACTAACGTAATAGCAGAGGTAGAAGAGGGACATTAGAAGTCACCAGACCATAAGAGGGCAGACTGGGACCTTTAAAGGAACTCCAAAGAAGTCTACTGCACTTCATCAATTTCCTCATCTGTAAAATGAGCTGGAGAAGGAAATGGCAAACCACTCCAGTATGGTAGCCAAGACAATCCTCAAATTGGGGTTATGAAGAGTCAGATATGACTGAACAACAGGACATGCTCGGGCTTGTGCTCCCTTGATAAGTCTTTCTCTCAAGATGTATTACGGCTTGGTGGATAGCAGGTTGGCTACAGAATCAGGAGGTCTAGGTTCAAATCTTATCTCACACAATTTCTATGTGAATATGGACAAATTACAAGTCTCAATTTCCTCAAAAATTGAAGGGGAAAATACTCTACTTATGTATGTATAATATTCTTTTTTGTTGTTGTTTGTTTTTCTAAATTACAATCCTTAATATGTTATGTAAGTATTAATCAATATTCTCATAGCCCTGGGATACCCAGATTCACGTATATTACTCCATGATGAGACTTTAGCATGTACTTAATAGAGGGCTATAGTAGATATTCAGCAGTATCTATTTTTATTCCAGAACATCAGAATGGAATTGGAACTATGGGGCATTAATTAGAAACCCACTAATTTTTAATGGAATATATGGAATACAAATAAGTTTGTCTGCAAATCTAACCAAAAGAAGTCTGGAAGCATATTGAATAGATCGGTAGAACTCACTGCCAGAAACTCCAATTTGCAAAAGAAATTAACCCTACTAGCTCTAGGAAGAGAACTAGAGCTGGTTTGAAGCTTGGTTGCAGATGACAAGGTACAGGGAATGATGAAGAAATCTGTGAATGTGAACATCATCCATAGCAGCAGCAGCAGCCACAGTAACAAGTACCACTGCTCATTCTGGATGATCTCTCTCACATATATAAGATTTGCTTTAGTCAGACTGTCCTGTCTCTAATTCCCCTTGCCCCCACCCCTCACCCACTTCCCCACCACACACACTTTTCTACCCTTAACTGATCTATTTTATACTTGGAAACTGACATAACTAGTATTCTGTGCCTTACCTAGCTGAACCTCATTGTTGTTCCACCTGTGAAATCAGAGATGAGAAACCAATGAAATGCAGCTGACTCCTCCCTCTACCTTCCTGTAAAACTCCTGGCTCTTACCTCAATCATCTACCTCTCCTGACATACTGGAGTTATCCAGTCTCACCCCTCTCCCCTTTCTGAACTGCTCACTCACTCCTTTCCTACCACTTAGTGAAAAGAGCAAAGAGAGCTTGGTGGAATCAGGATTCCTCAAATCTCAGGGAAAGCAGCCTCTCAGGGCTTCGTCTTGATTTCCTTGGGCTTTCAGATCTATGTGCCCTGGGTTCCAGTGACCTCCCTAGCTCTAAACCTTGATTGCTACTGCTTGCACGCTCTAGTGTCTCAAGATAGACTTGATTTTGTAAATACTGAAAACTTCCTGAAGGAAGGAAAGGAGCCACTTTTACTTTTTTTATCCTAAACACACAACACAGTGCTTGGCACTGAGGTACTTAACAAAAGTCTGTTGATTGATCAATTGCGTCTCTTTAGGTAAGATCTCTGTGTCTATCTAATTCCTATTATGCTAAAAGATAGTGCTATTTTAGACATGCCTGGAGGGAAAAGATTTCTCTAAAGCTCTTAAATCTTCAGGCACTTTGTCCCTTCTTTTAAATTCTTTTTGAAGTTACATGTTACAAACTCCTAAGAAACAAGGTCTCCCCTTGGAACCAGAGATCTCAAGAAAGTCACAAATAAAATCACCCCATAAGTATCAAAACATTCACAGTAGCACTTTTATGGTAGCAAAGAATTAGAAACAAAAGTAGGTGCCCATTAATTGTGTGATAGTTGAAAAAGATTGTTACTTACATGTAATAAAATGTTACTCTCCTAAAAAATGGCGTAAGAAAATTCAGAGAAACATGGAAGACATATCAACAGGCATAGGGTGAACCAACCAAAACAAAGAAGATAATATATTTAATGACTACAAGAAATGAATATTCTAAGTAGTAAGTGCATACTTCACAGTCTGGCTTTGCTTTTGCCATTATCTCTGGGGAGTCATTAACACTAAAGAATGCTTTTTCATTTATGGATGAAGGAAACCATTTCACTGGATTGTTTTCTTATCTATATGGACAGTATTTATGGGACTTTCTGCTTTTTTCCTCCTGAACTGTATATGCATGTTTCTTTTGTTGTGGTGGTGGCTATTTAGCACTTTATTCCACTATTCTTTTAGTTATAGGAGAAAAACTTTTCCCATCTATTTTATTTACTGATTTGTAAAGGTTTTTTTTTTTTCAAGATGAAAGGATAAAATATTTAGAACTATCAAAATGCATAGATTGTAGTCATTTGTATACTTTTGGGGCTAATCTAGTAAAATTTAGCAGCTCCAAATAACTCTAGTCCCATGATTTTTTTTTTTTTTAATATCTGTCATTGAGGTGGATAATTTAGCTCATCCCAGTTTGGGAGGTGGGTTATATCTGACAAGCATGTTATAGTTATACAGCGGTAATTTTTTTGGGAGAGTGGTAGGGAGGTTCCAACCTATGATTTCATCAGTGTAGGGAATTCCTGCCATGGGAAGTTAGATCAGTAAATTATCTGCAACTTAGGATCATAGATTTAGAGTCATAAAAAATTTTAACATTCATCTAGACTAGTCCTCTCATTTTATAGATGAGAAAATTGAAGGTAGCATTGGAGAGTTTTCTGGAATACTGAGAAGTTGAGTGACTTTCCCATGGTCATATATATATATATTGGAGTATATACTGGAGGCAGGACTTGAATCCAGCTCTTTCTTCTACATCTTTATGCTGCACCACATTTCCTTTATATTTATTATATTTGACATTAAAAATTAATTTGATTATATATTTTTTACACTGACAAAAGCACAGGCTATTTAGTTTTCTGATAGTAGATAAGTGGTATCTGTATTTGGTACTAGTGAATAGACCATTCAGTTTCTCTGGCATCAAAATATAAGGTGCTTCCTTCAGCATATATGCATGTATCTATAGGTTAAGTCCTTGTCCTGGTACACAGTCTGTGTGTAAGGCTACACAAATAATTATTGTGATAATTATTAATAACCAATAATTTGGAGACATCCAGAGTTCCCCTTTTTTCTTCAAGTCCTCATTTCAAAAGCACAGTCTCTGAAGGCTGAACTAACTTTCTCCTCTATCAGACCCTACCCAGTCTTACAAGGAATCTCTAATCTAAGGTGAATTCCACTCAAACTTGGATGGAGGTAGATCCTTACTCAAGATTGCCCAACTTGGGAAGTGGTTTGGGTATAGGGCTAGTCTCTCCATCCAAAGTGACATCATGTCACTCTCAGCCCTTCTTGGAGTGAGCTCACTTCTCTTTGTAAAATCTGCTTCTCATTAACTGTTAACCAGAGTTGATTGCAGTCTGCTGGAACACCTCTAGTCCAATTGTCTATGATCCTCAAGAAAAGCCACGTGTCCTCTTTGATCCTCAGTGGACAATGATCCTTTTTTGTTAATCAGTTGCTGTCTGTGGTTGTTAAAATTGATTATAATTTACCCCAAAACTTCATCTTTCAAATATCTTTTATTTGCCACAACTGATAAATAGCAAATCCACAATTGGAACACATGCCATCTGTCTCTAAATCTAAAACTTTTTGCTATACCAGGTCTCATATATTTGATTCAATTTGGTTCAACAAATATTTATTAAGCATTGCATGATTCTGTGCTAATAATAATAATAGCCACATTTGTATAGTGTCTACTATGTGCCAGCCTCTGTCCTAAGCACTTTACAATGATCACATTTGACCCTCAAAACAATCCTAGGAGGCAGGTGCTGTTATCAATTATCCACCTTTAATAGTTGAAGAAACTGAGGCAAACAAGGGTTAAATGACTTGCCTAGGTTCATATATTCCTGCCTTCAGGCCCAGAGTTCCATCCTTGGTACCACCTGGATATGCAGAGGTCAAGAAAGAAAAATAAAATCTTTGTTCTCAAGGGCCACAATGGGAAATGTTGCATTTATGTAAGCAGATAGGCAAATGCAAGATACTTAGTGGAAGGAGAGATCACTAATGACTAGGGGGAATAAGAAAAGGCTTACTACAGGAGTAGAACCTTAAAAAAAATACACCAGCATTCTAAGGAGGTGAGGAGGGAGCACATTCTGGGCAGATCCTATATAAATACATGATGGTGGAAAAAGAAAGGCCTTTGAAAAGTCAAGGAGCAGGGACTAGACTTGTGCTTTTATTATTATGGAGAACTCCCTGGCTAATTAAATTCCTACTAGTGCAGGTTGCTACCTTTTCTTTAACTTATAAAGATTTGCCTAGAACTCAGGCTCAGTGGCTTGTCCTGGATTAAATAGTATGTGTCAGAGCCAGGTCTTCCTGCCTTCAAGAACTTTACTGTCTCCATCACACCATATTGACCCTTGGGCAGAACAAAGTGTATAAAAAAGGAGCAAGGAGGAATGGGTGCAAAAAGGAAATCTGAAACCAGATTGTGAAGGGCTTTAAGGAAAACGTCAAATTGAGTAGTTTGTATTTTATACTAGAGGAAATACTAAAGAGAGAGAAAACCTAAAGGGAGACTTAAGATTCATCATATGGGATTATTCAGAGCTATGCTTTAGGAAGATATTTTGGCAATTTTGGATGAACCAGCAAGCGGAGAGATTGGAAACAGGATGGTAAACTATGACACTGTTACAGGGGTTCAGGTGAGAGTAATGAAAGCATAGATTAGGATGGTAGCCATGTGTGGGGAGAAGAGGATTCATATGCTATGTAAGTAAAAAGACTTGAAAACTTATGGAATGTGAGGAAGTTAAGGGTTGCATTGCACTGCAAACCTGAGTGAATGAAAAGCTGGTGATACCCTCAATTTGTTTTCATGTTCAATGATTTTTTGCACTTCTTAATTTTTAATGAAAATAGGCATGTTATGATACACATACCATATTAGTATCTTCACTTGAGATTATCTTAGTTTTAAAAGAAATTATAGAGAGATGAATGATAGGTAGACAGATAGAGAGATAGATAGATAGATAGATAGATAGATAGATAGATAGATAGATAGGTAAGTAGGCAGACAGATCATCCATTAAGTGCTTATGATGTTCCAGGAGCTATACCAAGTACTGGAGATATAAATTTAAGTAAGACAGACAGTTTCTCCACTCAAAGGAGCTTATATTATCAGAGGCAAGATAATATATAAAGAGGACCTAGAAAATAAGAATAAAAACTCATCTCTATGTAGGTCAACATGATCTTTTAAAACATATACACACATAGGCAAATTGATCCATTATTGATTTGGTTCAGGAGTTGCCTCCAACAATACAAATCCTAACCAATCTATGCCTTCCTGTCCTGTGCAACTCTTGTGTATACTTTTCTAAAAGTCACCAGAGGAGGTCCATGTAACATTCTGGATGCTGCTGTTACTTTATCTCCATTTCATGAGAGTATCAGTCCAAAAGTTATCCTTAGCTCTTATCCAGTGACCAAGGAGTCATCTCTTCCTGCCATGTAATTCTTTGATTATGTCCTTTAGTCTCTTAATTTTTTTCCTCATTGATTATGTATTACATACTATTCATATTTACCAGTGTAACTCTCCATTGTTCTCTGTACGATAATCATCTTTAGTTCTTTAGAGGCAATCTCATTGGCATATAGCAACACTGGTAGACACTGATACTAAAAAGCGCGCGCGTGCACGCGCGAGAGAGAGAGAGAGAGAGAGAGAGAAGAGAGAGAGAGAGAGAGAGAGAGAGAGAGAGAGAGAGAGAGAGAGAGAGAGAGAGAGAGAGAGAGTTGAGCAAGTTCTATATAGTGTCTATCAGGGCAGCTAGGTGGTGCAGTGGATACAGCACCAGTGCAGGAGTCAGGAGGACTTCAGTTCAAATCTCACCTCAGGTACTTGACACTCACTAGCTGTGCAACCTTGGGCAAGTCACTTAACCCCAATTGCCTCATCCTGGGTCATCTCCAGTCATCCTGATGAATATCTGGTCACTGGATTCAGATGGCTCTGGAGGAGAAATGAGACTGGTGACCTGCACAGCCCTCCTTCACTCAAAAACAAAGTCAAGTGCAAGTCATGTCATTATTTCTCTGATGGCAACATCTTCTTTGGCAGTGAAAGACAAACACACATATAGTGTCTATCCCAATAAGTGTTGAAATGTAAACAACAGGTATTCCTAGTTTATTTGGCCTCATATGGATGGGCAGGCCCAAATCCATTGTGTGATTGCATATCTATTACAGAAGGTTGTGTGATATCTTAGAGCTTGATAAAATCAACATAGTATCAACAACAAAGAGGAGTATCTAGAAGACGACTCAGCCATCTACAGGGTATCTCTTAATGTGTCTTATTCTGGGTTTCCTCCTCTCTGTGGCAAATATTTTTGGCAGACATGAAACTCTCTGTTTTATGCCTTTCCTGATGTTTACTATTAGACAGCCAGATAACAATATTATTTCTTTTGTTGTATCTTGTATGGATTCTGCATTAAGGTATAAATGTAGTGATTCTATTTTTCTTGAAGAAAAAATATAAGATTATTAAAATATGTGTATATTATACACATACACAAATCTTTGATATACAAAGGATCAAATTAATTTTAAGTCTGAAAGAAAATGATGCTTTGAATGGCAAGCTGGCTGTCTATTTTCGTTATATCATTGATTCTTAGTCTCTGACCTTTGCATAGATGTTAGAAATACAGTAGACTGTTAAATTACTAATTGTCCCTGGCTCCATTGGTATTTGAATAAGTCTCATTTCCTTCCCATCAGTCATGAAAACTACCCCTTTTAACAATATTTTTTGGGTGTCTTCAGAATTCAGGATTCATATATTCAGTATTCAAACAGAGTGTTCTTGTAGGAATGTATATATTATTAGTATAGCATAGCATAGCATAGTGTAGTACAGCAGAGTAAGTAATGCCTGTAGTAGAAATCAGGTCCATGTACCTTTTCACATAACTCATTATGATAATTCCAGTTCAAAAATAAAATCACACAATTTTAAGGTAAGTTTGCTGTTGTATGAGACCAGATACGGTTTCCGAAAAACACTTTGCCAATCTAGGGATAAAGTTAAAAGGACTTTTTCTTCTTATGGTAAAAAAATAAATAGTACAAATGGGGAAAATCAGCATCCTTGGTCTCTCATTGATTTATGTTCTGGAGCCAGACATCGTTACCACAAGAGCACTAATACATAGTCCATAGAAAATCAATATAAGACAAAACACATATTATTTGGTTTTGCTTCCTAACTACAACTTACTCTTTTTGTTGCTTGCTCATAAGATCCACAATGTGAGTGTACTGTTCCTCTCTCACTATTAATGACTATTTAAAAACTATTTTAGATGTAGAGGCACAATCATATTGTTGTAAAGCAGCTTGATGTGCTTTATTGTAAATGTTACATTTTGGCCTTAGCTGCTTAACATTGATTTATGCAGTCATAAAGGACACCTCTAAAAGACTCTATATGCTTTTCCTATTATTCTTAGGAACTGTATAGGGTTCTGCTCTGTAATGAGATGGGTAGATAAGAACTCATTGGTGTGAAGATTCTAGAAGACAGAGGCCTAAAAATCACACTTTTATTGTCATGGGAATGGTAAGTAGAGAGCTGTGATCATAAAAGACAAAACTTTAACTAGGACAAAACTTCTGGAGTTTTTGTCCTGATGTACCAAAGTGGGATGGGGAGAAGGGTTTCTTTTGGGAGCCGGTGAACTGGATCTTATGGGATCAGGGTTGAGGGTGGTGGTGGTTGAGGTATAAGGTATAAAAGATTGAGGAGATGGGAAGACCATACCTTAGTCAGAGGAAGTCAAAGCAAGTACACTGGGTCAACCTCACCCACAAGATCCCATCATCGCCATTATCACCTTCTCCCATTTGGCATTTAATGGTAAGATTACATATGGCCAGGCAGCACTGCTGGAGTGCCACTATCCATAAGAACAATGCTACATGGGATGCCTGGGTTCAACCACGATGAAACTATAATAGCTATTGCCAAGTATCCCGTGGTTTCTCACTCCAACCCTGAAGGTTGCTTCAGTTGCTGAACTTGCCCTTGAAGTTGTGAGATGATGTTCAAATTAAATGATTGTTAGGAAATTCTAAGCCCTAACATCCTATCTGTATCTTCATTGTGAATATAAACCTAAGAACAAGTGTTTCGAGATATTTTCCCATCTAAGAGATTCCTTCTACCAACCCTCTTTCCTTTTGTGTGTGAGTGCAAAATTAAGCATGCTTGCTTTCTATGGCTATGGAGATATAAGGGATTTGCGTCCTTTAGAAATATTATCAAGTATATTTTATGTGATTCACTGCTTTGCCATTTATGTTGTTTCATTTTCTAACTAAATACTCTTTGCTGTTGGATTTAGGTACTTATGGTAAGTCTAGCAAGAGCCACACATTGAGTGAGTGTTTAGCAATGGTTTAAACACTTATTATCCTCAAAGACTGACAAGAAAGTAAGATTTGCTAAGGGTAGGAGCAAAACACATTTGGAAATACAAATGAATTAATATATTCTTCTCTTCTTCAAAACAGGAAGAGTGTCTAGGGAAACACCACCATTTCAAAGCTGAGGATACTGAGGCCTGGAGAAAGGAAGTGACTTAATAACACAGATATTAAGTGACAGAGTTAGGATTCAAATAAGAGGTCCTGAGGTTCCAAATCAGTGTTCTTGATGCTACAAGGCTTTCTCTCTGTGCACTTTCATTTATTTATTTAATTATTTTGATTTGTCTAGACCTTTTATTTCACTGGTATGGAGAAGGACATAATTCTCTCAGCTCATATATACCAGTGACTACTTTGCAATTTATTGCCTTGTGAATTTGCCTGGGAGCCCCAAAAGTTAAGATGACCTATTTTGGATCAAAAAGTTAGTAACTGTGAACTCAAGTCTTCTTGAACCCAAGGCCAACCTTCTAGCAACTATATCAGGCTGCCTCTCCAGTATATATCATTGTGAGATTTTTTTTCATAGCATATTCCACATGTCGTTTTTTTTGTTGTTTTTTTTTTTGCCAATGCTATTAAAGATATGGAATAGTTTAGGGGGCTAAATATATCTCTGCAGATCAGAAGTGCTATGTTTGAAGTATATTCTGATATCTAATTTTCTAGTTAGCCTTAGTAAAGTCACTCAACCTCAGTGCCCTCAACTGTTAATCAGTCAAGTAGACCTAATTATTCTAGCACTCTACCTTTTCTGTGGGTGTTTGTAGGACTTGTCTGATTAATTATTTCAAGGTACTTTGCAAGTGCTTTGGGCATTAGGATCTTAGCTGCTCAGTTGATTTATTTACCCAGAGGAACTTATAGGCATGTGAAGAAAGAGTTTATATTGATTACAAAGTCTTGGAACAAGTCTATAAAGCACAAATAATGAGGAAAACTCCTCCATAGACTTGGCCTGAATGAGTACACACAATAGGGTGGAAAGTTTAGTTATCATCTCGTAAAGTTTATGGCTGTAGACACGAAATATCCAAACAAGGTAATTCATGAGCAATTAGTCATTTTTTTCTAATGGTAGGAATTTTCCCTTGAATTACTCTTTCACTTTGCTTTCTTTTTAAAAATTATTAGTCTTAATTGGTACTTAAAAAAATAATTACATCAGAGTAGTTTTTGGATCTATCTTCCCTGGTGACAAAGTAAATAATTAAACAAAACCAAACAAAATGTGGTTGCTTTCTCTGATGTTTTATGCTATGTTCTTCACCAATGATCTATCATCTCACCTCTTCAAGGAATGGAGGAAGGTACATTTTCTATCCCTTATCTGCGGCAATACAATTGCAAGGCATTGCATTTCATTATAACAAAACAATTTATGCTTCCTTTCCAGTGCATTAAAAACAAGCTAACATAACAACTTACTTCTGAAGAGTAGGTTTTAATCTGTCAAGGAAGAATAGTTAAGGGGAAAAAAAAGTAATATAGTAGAGAGGTTGGGAGAGGGAGAGGGGAAAGAGAGATAGATAGATACAGAGACATTATTTTTTTTCTGTGTATACTTAGGAATATAAGTTCACCATGAACTGGGCAATTATACGTGAGTTTTGAAAGGGAAGACCTACCCTGCTGAGCTTAGTTATGGGTAGATGTGGGGGAAATTGTGAGGTTGACTCTTTGGAAATGAAATCAGTAGTTTTCAATGTGCAATGAGCCATAAATAATGAAGAGCAAACATAAAAAAAGATACTAGTTGTTTGGGGAACAAAAATAGATACCAGCTTAAATTAGTCAAATGCTACTTTTTCCTTGAATCGAAGGACAATTCTAGAAGTGAGATCACAATTTGGAGTTGATTAGAGAGAGACCTCCTGGGAGAATAAGCAAAAAGATATTTCTTTTAAAAGGATTCTTTCATGGGCAGTCAAGATAAGAGGTCTGTTGAGAAGTTGAAGTGAAAACAGAAATGAGGAGTGGAACTGATCTAAGTGTTCAAGAGATAATAAGCTGGAAACCTAATTACTGGTAAAGAATAGAAAGGGAGACAAGTACTTTTTTTAAAACTGTTCACTAAGACGTATTTTGCTTTATCTGTGAGAGAGAAAAATTGGGGCTAAGTGGAAAGAAGTTATCATTTTTATATAAAATAAACATATCCCCAACACTAATATCTTAAAAAAATAACCTCAAGGATCAGATCTAAGTATAGCACAACTCAATGAACTCTTGTGATATCAGGAAATATGAAGATTTTGTTAAGTAGTTAATGGAGGAATGACTCATGGAAGTAGGGAGTGTTGCTACTTAGGCAGGAATATTAAAATGGCCCATTAAAATGATGGTCATTATTTTAGGTTGTGGATGTTTTGACATTTGTGTTGGGCAAGTTTTACCACAACATTCCATCATATGGAGTTGTTTTCTCAGATTCAAAATAATTATTTTTTTTACTTGCCTAATTTAGCCATAATATCTTCCTATTGCCCTAAGCAATGACCCAGCAGGTTCCTGTCCTAGAGATTCAGCAAGCCAGTTACTCTGATTTGATATTGTGGAATCTACAAAAATAAAATATTTGTCATCCTACCTTCTGAATTCAATGTCAATTGATTTATGACACTGTTGAAGTTCCACATTTTATTATGTGCCTTTCCAGTGAGATCTGGTACAAATTTGGCAACTTTATTTCACTGGCATGAATGAATTATTGGAAATTCCTGAAAGTTCTGTCCCAAAAATCTATTAATCAGCTCATAGACTTACAGGGCTCATTCAACAATATAATGAAATATATTCTGCAAGCACACACAGACTTGTAAATATATGTGTATCTTTATGTGTGTGTATATGTGTTGTACGTGTACATAATAGATACTGCAAATAGACAATGAGTTAGAACCTAAAATGTAACATAAGGAGGAAGGATGGCAAAATGCAAAGTCCCTTAAATGACCTCAAACTTCTCCCTAAAACAAAGAGCCATGTTTTTTTTTTTTTAATGCCAATATTGTACCAGTGTCTTGTGAGACTGGGTATGAAAAACTATACTATATGAAACCACAAATGAATATTACTTAAGGGACATAATGAGGCCCATGGTAAGATGGTAGGAGTAAGCTGGATGCAACATACAAGAAATAAGGTTCTAAGAAGAGGAAGCAATATAAAAGATGTTATCAAAAAGTAAAAAAGAAGGCAGACTGCTGACATTATAGAAATGCTGAATATCTGGTGGACTTCAGTGTTCTCAGGACCTAAAAAGTTCCCACTATGCCAGGCATACCTACCTATTGCAAACTTTGGGAAAGATAAGAGTTGCACAAAATGAAGAGGCATGAGTGGGTTGTAATCTTCATGTCTTGGGATAATATTCAAATATAGTAAGCTTTTACCAGACCATATAAAGGGGAAGAAAGACCTGATTAGCTTAATAAGGATCTTGAAAATAATGAGAATTCAACTAGGTGGGAGAAGAGGGAGTAGGAGGAAGGCTGCAAAATATAGGAGATATATGTATGTATGGGGAAGTAAAAACAAGACTGTAAGTATGCTATGCATAACTCATGTCTTATGGACCACATTTTGATAATTTACCAAATAATCCTGTGTTGATGCAGCACCAGTATTTGGGGATATAAGCAATTTCAACTGGGGTTTGTTGCTCCTCTGACTAGTCAAAACTCTCACCTCCCTCTTGCTGCCATGATGAGGATGAAGGATAAGCCTTGTTATGGGGAGAACAAAGAGAGATATGAGGTTTATTTTACTGCCTTAAAAAGTTACTAAGTAGGACCTTTTATTCATATTCACATGAATAAACACATGTAAAGACATGCATGTACATTCATAAATACATATGTACATATATAAACACACATTTATACATAGGTGTGTATATATGTACATATGTGTGCACATATATATCTATGTATCATATGTAACTATATCAGAGAGCTGATTGATTCATTAAATTATTTGTTCATGCCTCAGTAGGCTGAAAATATTTGAAATACTTTATAAGCAGATGTTTCACTCATTATATACTATTTTTCTTGAAAGAAATGAATGAGGAATGACAGCTATCCTTCAAGTGGAAGCTAAAAAGTCTGATCTAAGAGAAAAGTCCTTGGTAACATGAAGATTTACAGAGGTAGAAGGATTGCCTAGGAGTATTGGCCAATTATTGATAAGACATCACAATAACTTTCCAAGCAGTACCTGACAACTGAGTTGACAGTTCTCCATGTCTGCAATATTCTCTCTTCTTCTTGGGGGAAGGGAGACAAACTGTGTACAGTACTGTTTTGTGCAAAAGACTGGTTTCCATTTTTTCTTTTTTATTTAATAGTATTTTATTTTTTCAAATTGCATGTAAAGAAAATTTTCAACATTTATTTTAAAAGACTTTGAATTCCAAAGTTTTCTCCCTCTCTTCCCTCCCCCATCCACAAGATGGCAAGCAATTGGATATGGATTATACATGTCTAATCATGCTAAACATACTTCCACATTAGTCATGTTGTGAAAGAAGAAACAGAACAAGAGAAATAGGAAATACATACACACACAAGTGAAAATAGTATGCTTTGATCTGCATCCATACTCCATCAGTTCTTTCTCTGGATATGGATAACATTTTCCATCATGAGACTTTTGGAATTATCTTGGGTCACTGTGTTTCTGAGAAGGGCTAAGTCAATCATAGTTGATCATCACATAATGCTACTGTTACTATGTACAATGTTTTCCTGATTCTTCTCACTTCATTCAGTATTAGTTCATGTAAGTCTTTCCAGGCTTTTTCTTCTGAAATCTGCCTGCTCATCATTTCTTATAGTATTCTATTACATTCATAGACCATAGCTTCTTCAGCCATTCCCCAATTGATGGATATCTTCTCTCTTTCCAACTCCTTGCCACCACAAAATGAGCTGCTATACATATTTTCATAGATGTGGGCTCTTTTTCCTTTTTTTATGATGTCTTTGGTTTATAGACCTAACAGTGATATTTCTGGATTAGATGGTATGCACAGTTTAATGGTCCTTTGGGGATAGTTCCAAATTGCTCTCTAGAATGGTTGGATCACTTCACAACTCCACCAACAATGCATTAGTGTCCCACTGATCTCCATTTTAATCCTTCAGTTGTAAATGTAGTTGAAATAAAAAGTATGTGTTGTTAGATTATAACTCTCTATTTTTAAGAAGGCCTAGCAAAGAGCAATAGAAATAAAGCAAGATTAAGGTTTGTGAACTTTTCAAGAAATAATAACTTTTACAGAAGATTCTAAAATGTACTCAATAAATTGAAGTTGTAGAAGGGAAGTGGAGCTGCTTTAAAATGGCATGTATACCACTACATAGGGAATATAGGCCTTAGGGTTTATCACAGGAGTCTCATCACTTTAAATTGGCTGAAGAAATTACAGATTGTATTATGTAAAAGATGTATACCTTACTAAATCAGAAAATTAGAAAATTTTCAGTAATTAAACCTTTTCGAAAGTTGACAAAGGTATTTTTTTAATAATTCTTCCTTCCTTTCAATCATGTGGCATATTTCCTTTATAGATATAGATCTCTAGTCTTTAAGGGGTCCTAAAATTTGAAATGTAATAAATTTATTTTATATGCAGTTTGTATATATCTGCTTAGTGTTCTCCATAAGCAGAATGTAAGTTATTAATGGGCAGGGATTTGTTCCATTTTTATGTATTAGGTGTTTGCCTACGAGTTTGCCCCTGAAGGAATTTATGAGATGGAGTCAACTCAAGGTGTCCTCATTAAATGCTCTTCTACTATAGCTAAACTCACTGTGAAGGGTAAAGATGCAGCATTGAGGTCTTGACTATACTTCTTGGTCTACCATGCCACCATGACTCAACTATCTTCTCAGTCTGGAACTTTGCTCAATGCCTAGGGCTTTCTCATCCTGTAACACCCCATAGGCATGCTATCCCCTTTCTCTAATCTCTGATGTTCTTCATTTGGAGGTGGGTCCAGGGCAGTCATATTTCATTCCTCCCCTCCTTGACCTGTACTTCTAATTTCCTCCAGACTTTTCCACACTCTACCCATAGAACTACCATCTACTCCCTACTTCAGTTGCCTTTCTATGTTGTCTTTAGACACCACAGAATGTAAGTTCATCCAGGGCAGAATTCTTTTCTAAAGAATTTGCTTGTATTTGTATTGCCAGAGCTTAACACGATAGCTGACACATAATAAATACTAAATCAACAAGTAAATGCTTGTTGCTTGCCTGCTGGTATCTAAAGTTGGAGGGGACATAAGAATTGTGACTTCATTGGTGTAGGGAAGATGCAGTAAAGAAACTCCTTCTACCAAAGCCAATTAGCATATGTTATGTAATTTATAATCTTAAGGAGTTCCCTGAGGACACAAAGAGTTGAGATGAGTTACTCTGACACATATAAGCAGTATGAATTGGGATGGGCACTAAAGAGGAGTGTAAGATTTGAACCTAGTAAGAGTGAATAGGTCTGCAACTATGTTATTATGAACGAGAGTTATAAATTTTACTCCTAATCCAATGTAACTTATAATTCAGTGTCCAGTAGTCGCATTTTTTGTTGTCCTAAAACTGAAATCTACCTTAAGGGGATAATTTTGAGGTATAAAGTTTTTGGTTCTTTGTATAGTTCCTTGAATCATAGAAACTACAGGTGTATATCATTGTGACATTAACTCAACCCTTGACATCTAATGAAAGGCTTCAGTATCCTTTAAAATGAAGCATATCTACGAATGCCATAGAATATATTAGAGACTTTAAAGAGTATTCTTTCACTTTCTGCATTTGTACGTTGAGAATAGTTTATTAGAATTTGCCGCCGGGATATTGCTTTCCGGTGTTTCTGTCTTTGAATTTAAAAGCTACACTCTTGCAGTCCTCTTCATCACAAAAGTTTCACACAGCCTTCATGCCATGATCAAAGGAATTCTTATGAGGGATGTGTTATTTTTTGTTTAAGAAAAAGAAAAGGAAAAAAGGCTTTGGTATCATGGAAATTTGCCTAATTGCTTCCATCTAAACATAATAAAAAATGACAGATGATGTGGGTACTTCATTAAAATAGAAAAAGTCATCATCATCCTAACTCCAGCTCAAATTTATTTCTCAAGGTTTTTTATTACTTGTTTTTTAGTTTTTACAAAAATCTCAATGTTATGTAAGTTCATTATCTTCTCATGCTGGCCTCAGAATGAGAATGTTACCGTATAAATGCCTATCTGACAGATAAGAGAGTATATGAATACTAAGTAACCTGACATTACTGAGATGTTATAACCATAAAGTTCTCCCCAGTTGTAGTCAAAGAAGGCTAATGGACACAAGGGTAACATTTCCTGAAAAGGAGAGTTTAAAAGAATGATGTGGTGTTAAACACACTGAAACACTGTGATTCCTAAAAAGGGCTGATTTCAAAATTATTACTGAAAGTGGATCACATGGAACTAGAGTTTGGGAATTCAAGGATCACAGATAAAGCCTCACATTTTATCAACTTATCAAGTACATGGGCCAGACACTGTACTGGGATACAAATCAACAGAAATGAAAAATCCCTACTCACAAGGTACTTACATTTTCATGGGTGACACAGGTACGTATCAAAATAAATACAATATATTTGATTGTGATAATTATATTTATTAATGAAATTATCAATAAAATAACACCAATTTAGCGGACATATGACAAAGACATATAGCATGTGCACCCCAGTTCATTAATCCTAGGTCCCCAATTTGTCTTTGTTTTGGGTATTGAAGGTATCTTTTTATATCTCTCATCTGTTTTCAAGTTTGATCATTTTAATTCCTCAGCATTCATTTTCACTTGTTTTGTCATTGTTGGTCTTTCCTTTATGTTGTTATAGCTCTGTATATCTTTTTTCTCCCCCCGCCATATTTCACTTTTCATCAGTTCATATTCTACCTATGCTTCTCTGCATTCATCATAATCATAATTTCTTACAACACAGTGATCTTCTATTACATTTTACTACAACTATTTAGCCATTAGTCAGTCTATAAACATGAATTATGTTTCCTGTTCTTTGCTATTATAGAAAGGGATGTCATAAATACCTTGGTGTATAATGGACTCCGTATTTTTAATCACTGTTTTTCTTGGACATGTGCCAAGCAGTGGGATATCTAGGTTAAAGGTATGGAGACTTTATTCACTTTCTTCACACAGTTCCAAATTAGCTATCACAAGAATTGGACCAATTTGAAGCTCTACGAACAGTTTATTAGTATGCTTATTGTCACCATACCCCCTACAATATTTACTATTTTCATTGTTTATCATTTTTCCTAATTTCTGAATGTAGCACAAAATTTTAGAGATTTTTAATATTTGTATTTCAATTATTATCAGAGATTGGAATCAATATGGCTGTTAATAATTTGCAATTGTTATTTTGGGAATTGCTTATTTATAACCTTTGACCACTTCTAGAGAATGACTTTTGTTCTGATATAGTTCTGTCAGTTGTCTAATTGTCTATGTATCTTAGATATTAGATGCTTATGAAGGAGAAGTATTTGATACAAAGATGTTTTTCTCTAGTCAAATTATCTCCTTTTTCCTCTAGTTTCAGTAATGTTCTTCATGCAGAAGCTAATCAACTTGATGTAATCATAATGGTCCATTTTATCTTCTGCAACCACCTTTATCCTTTGGTAAAAAATTAACTCCTCCCCTAGCTATTGTGATGAAAGATATTTTGTCTGACTCTCTTCCAATATTTTGAATGTTATAATTTCTAATATTTAAGTCATTTATCCAGTTTGAATTTTCCAATCTATGATGTAAGATGTTGGCAAAATCCTTTCACTTCAACATTGTTTTGTTGGTGAAGGAAAATTTATATTAATTATGGGATCTCAGGATTTGGGAAGCATTGAAATTACAGGTAAAGGAAAGGGCAGTGGAACAACTCATGTTAAGTATAAACATCTTTTTTGTGTCTTGTCAATGTTGACTTGTATACCAAAAATGGTAAGAAATTATCAATAAAATGTATTTCTGGAAAAGGTGATTACATATATTGTATATAATACATATACAATATATAATATAACATAATATATTACAATATATAAGTAATATATTGTAGTATATTATATTACTTATAATATGCATATATTGAAAGATAACAAATCAAGAGGAAAGTCTTCAGAACATAGGGTGGTTCTTCTATGAAGTTTTAGTAGCTTGCTATTGCAGAAACATGGCTGAATTTGGAATCAGAGGATCTGGGCTAAAATTCAGGTTCTAACTGAGCTTATAAACTCTGCAACCATTGGAAAGTCGCTTGTCCTTTGTGGTACTTTGTTTCTTTACCTGTAAGATGAGGGGGTTGGATAGAACTTCAAAAATCCTTCAGTTCTTAAGTCTATGATCCCATTAGTTAAAACAGTAACTGCTATAATACAATGAACTCCCTGTGGTTTATGAAAAGACCGGTATAAGAATCATACAGAATGAAAAAAAATGAATGGGTTGCAATCTTTATTGGTGGAGTACCCACATTGTTGAATTCACAGATGCTTAAAAGTGTCAGAATACCATAAAAAATATCATCATGTTGTGGTCTCATCAAATATTAAATCATTAGTCATCTTTGTTAATGGGTGTGTGAATAGGAGAATAGTTTGGATTGACTATAGGAAATTGTCTTCTAATGACTTCAAACTTCTCCCTTTAAAAAAGGTACATATTTTTCACACCAATAGTCTTTAATAGTATCTTTTGACTATTCTTAAACATATTACCAAAGAATTCTTGTGCAGGAGAAGAGGTATCATGTATATCATCAGAGCAATATATAACTAGAAATAATATGGGCTTGTAGCGGATCAAGAATGAGAGATATCCAATGAACTGCCTTAGTGTTCAATACACAGACATGCAATATTAAGGGCTCTTGAGGGATGGTGCAGCATTTTTCTCTTTGGACGACTTAAGGGAAGACTTGGACAACAGTTGCATAGAATGAGAACATGTAGATGGTTTAAGATCTATAACAATAAAGGGTATATTCAAAACAATGATATAATAGCCATTAAAGTAGCAATAAGTGATTGTGAATATGTGTGTGTGTATTATATATGTATACATATATATAAACTTAAAATATAACTAAGCTATCTAATGTGAACATGTAAGTTTTCCGTGAAATAATTTGATTTTATGATTAAAGTATTAATAGTATATAAGGACAGTACGATATTGAAAGAGGTACCTTGGCAGAATAAGTGGATGGCCAACTTTGGAGTCAGGAAGACTTGTTTATGAGTCCTGAGATATATTTTGTGACCAAAAAGAATATTTGTGTGACCAACAGGAAATCATTTAACATCTCAATATCGTAAGCCCCAGCTTTTTAAAGCTGTCATTCAGACAGATTGCCAAGATGGGTCTATACATGAGGAGGAATTTCTATACTGGGAGTTTCTCACACCAATGAAACCATAGCTCTTAATTTATAATATTAGCTCTAATAGTAAAACTGACATCACTTGCATTAATATTAAGCATGATTTCATTTTCTTTAAATATAGTAGCATGCTAGTAACAAGTAGGCAGGAAATGCTTTAGTCAATGACCTCTCATAGAGAAAATTTAAAAAAAGGTACCCCAATGGCAACAAATCTACCAGATGGTGAGAAGGAACCTGTTGTACCTCATGAAGAATATGGAAATATCCCTGCTAATAGGTGTGAATCACAAAGGACATTTTTGACCTCTATATTCCAAGGTTCATTTTAGCTTTCTATATGCTTTTGAGTAAAATCTGCAGTTGCTGACTTTAGGACAAATCCTCACAGATGGTTTATATCATATTTGTATTGAAATATGTTATACTCCTTTACTTTCACACAGCAACACACTTAAACCCTGCTGAAAGGTGTGGGATAAAGGCATTAGAAAGCTGCTAGAAGCTTAATGCCATAATTATAGCCATTTTTAGGCTTCCATCACCTTTTTTTGGTGATACATTTTCAGCAAGTTTTCATTTTTTTTTATAGTGTTCTCCCCATATCCAGTTTGCTGTCTAACTTCTTTAAGACATTTCTTTTGAACTCCATGTACACTCAAAAGAGTTTCCTCTCTGCTCTGTAGGGCACAATTACTCTTTTTTTTTTTCTTTCATAATATGCTCCCTCCTCATTTGCAAAATATTGACACAGTTCTCATACCATGATATTTATAAGGAGGATCTTCCAAGCTTACATATATTACTTTACTAACTGACAGTACCCCTTAACTCATGCCATTTTCATTCCTATAGTATCCCACCCCTTTCATCTCCCATAGATGGTCAGGAAACTCCAAATTTTTTGTCCTATCAAATCGTGAAGGAAGTAAACAGAATTTCAAAATAATTGAAGGAATAGATAGAATTTTATAAACAGAGTTTTTTCCCAAAAATTTTATGTTACTTGAGAGGTTCAGTCAAGTCCCGATGAACTTAGAGGACTTAGAGGACCAGTAAGAAATGGACTTGAACAAACCATACTCTTAAAAAAATGCTACAAAACGAAACTAATATTGCCAAGACTAGAAGGAAAACAGAAAGATGTGAAACAATCTTTACAGCAAATGTCTCTGATAAAAGCTTTATTTCTCAAATATGTAGAGAACTGAGTCAAATTTACAAAGAATATAGACTATTTCCCAGGTGATAAATGGTCAAAGGATATGAACAGGAAGCTCTGAGATGAAATCAAAGCTACCCATAGGCATATGAAGAAGTGCTCTAAATCACTTTTGATTAGATAAATGCAAATGAAAACAACTCTGAGGTACCACCTTATACCCATCAGATTGGCTAATATGACAGAAAATAAAAATGATAAATGCTGGAGAAATTATGGGAAAATTGGGACACTAATGGATTGTTTGATGGAGTTGTGAAGTGATTCAACCTTTCCAGAGAGCAATTTGGAACTCTGCCCAAAGGGCAACCAAACTATGTATATACTTTGATCCAGTAATACCACTACTAGGTCTGTATCCCAAAGAGATCATAAAAAAGGGAAAAAGGTCCTACATGTTCAAAAATATTTAAAGTAGTCCTTTTTGGTGGTAAAATATTGGAAACTGAGGGAAAGTCTATCAATTGGGTAATGGCTGAAAAAGCCAAGTATATGAATATAATGGAATATTATTGTGCAGTAAGAAATGGTGAACAGGTGCCTTTCAGAAAAAGCCTGGAAAGACTTGTACAAACAGAAACAAATTGAATTGAGCAGAACCAGGAAAACATTGTGCACAGTATCAGCATCATTGTGTGATGATCACTTCTGAAAGATTTAGCTCTTCTCAGAAACACAATGATCCAAGATAAGTACAAAGGACTCACAAAGGAAAATGCTATTCATATCCAGATAAAGAACTGATGGACTCTGAATGCAGCTTGAAACTTTTTTTTAATTACTTTATTCTTTCCATCCCCCTTTTGATCTGTTTCTTCTTTCAAAACTGTATGTAATACAATTTTTTTTTTTTTACGTGAGAGCACACTATAAACTATGTCAAACTGCCTACTATGTTCAGAAGAGGGGAGGGAGAAAAATTTGGAACTCAAACTTTTGTAAAAATGAATGTTAAAGGTCTTCCTCTGAATGTAAGCATTGTTCTTCCTCATCCAAAAGGATAGAAGAAATTACTTGTTCACCAAAAAAAGTAGCCTTCTATAGTCTTATTTTTTTTTCATTTTTTGAGGCATTTCTCAACCAGTTACTTGACTTTTGAGTCCTTTGTCAAAAGGAAGGTATAATCTGGGGACCTGTAAGTTTTCAGTTCCTCCAAGGTGGTACATCAAGGGAAAGGAGCTTATTTCTCTCTTGGCCTGTACTCTGGTCTGGGAGCTACCTTAAGCTTTTCTGCCCAGGATCTTTGAAGCTGTCTTTGGAGTTTGTGGTTTGAGCAGTCTGGGAACCATAGCTGCTGCCAGGGATTCTGTCCCCGAGGACTACTCTGGTTCTGTTCTTGTCAGTGCTGCCTGGCCAAGGCCGAGCTGTACTCTGCATCTGAGACAGGTGCCATAGAGCTTTTCTGTCCAAAATCTGTGAGTCAGTTTCCCTCTCCATAACCGCCTCCAGTTCCACCACACCAGCATGTTCCTCCTCACCCCAGCACCACCACTCAGGGCTAAGATTCAGATCAACTGCTTGATTTCCCCAGGGGCATTAGGCAGAGGGCTCCTTAAATGGAAGCTGTGTTGCAGTGGCTGCTGCAGCCCTGGGGCCAGACCACATTCTCTTCTCACCCAGGTGAAAGTGCTTTCTCACTGACCTTTGAAGTTGTCTTTGGCCTTTGTGGGTTGTGAAATCTGGGAACTACAGCTGCTGTCTGGGATTTGTCCATGGGCCTGCTCCCACTCCATGGCCCAGGCTGTGCTCAGAGAGCCGCACTCTGCTCTGAGCCCAGTGCAATTCCTGTCTGCCTTCCAAGCTGTCTTAGGCTGGAAATCTCTTTCACTCTGTCCTTTTGTGGCTTCTGCTGCTCTACAATTTGTTTAAGGTCATTTTTACAGGTATTTTATGTGCTGTTGGGGAAGAGCTAGAGTGGGTGTGTTTTTCTACTCTGCCACCTTGGCTCTGCCTCCTCCTACCATTTTTTAACTAAAGCTAATTTTCCTAAGGTGGAAGAATGGAGCTGGGACTATGAATCTGGCCTTGGTACTTGATAACTATTTGGAGATGAAATCATCCTTACCTACCTCTGAACAAAGTATCTCAAGAAAGGATAAGATAAGAAGAATTGGGTCAGTCATATATGTCTCACCTCTGGTGAGAAATTCAGGACATTTGTGAAGCTTATTTCTGTGAAACAGAAACACAAAGGGAAAAACAAAAGCCAAGATATGAATCCATGGATATTATGTGTGAAAGATTTATTACTTTCCCTAATCAGGGAACTTTCAGTATGGAAATTTCTTTCTATGGTGCAGATTGTAAATGTATATAATTTGGTAAATTCCTAGGGTCTTGACTGAGGCTGTGACTCTAAGCCAGAACTCTATTCACTATGCTACACTGTCTACCGCACTTACTGCTGTTGCTCAGTCATTTCAGTTGTGTCTGATTCTTCATGATCCCATTTGAGGTTTTCTTGGAAAAGATAATGGAGTGATTTGCCATTTCATTCTCCAGCTCATTTTACAGAGAAGGAAAATGAAGCAAACAGGATTTGCACAGGGTGATATAAGTAAGGGTCTGAGGCCAGATTTGAACAAAGGAAGATGAGTCTTCCTCATTCTAGGTCCAACATTCTATTTATCACATCACCTAGCTGCCTCTTTAGATGCTGTTTTGTAGGGAATTAATAATACTAATGTACTTTTCCTAGTACATTAAGCACTTTATGTATTTTATATCACTTGGGTGTCACAAAAGCCTATCCTATTACCCTAATTTTTCAGATGAAGAAAGTGAGACATGAACCTATTAAATCAATTTCCCAGGGTTACATAGCTAATAAGTGACTGAACTAGAACTTGAATTCAGCTCTTACTGATTCTAAGTGCGGCACTTTGCTGCCTGGTTAACAGAGTGAGTGTATTGTTTGGGTCTTTCCGTATTTGATTGCAGATAACTGCCTTGTTGTTGTTGTTCAGTCATGTCCAACTCTCCTGGAGTTTTCTTGGCAAAGATATAAGAGCAGTTTGGTATTTCTGTCTCCATCTCATTTTACAAATGAGGAACTGAGGCAAATAGGGTGAAGTGACTTGATTTGCTGGGGTCAAACGGCTTGAGTATGAGTCTAGACTTGAATTCATGAAGATATCTTCATGATTTCAAGCCCAGTGCTCTATCCAGAGTTTCTTAAACTTTTTCCACTCAGGATCCCTTTTCACATTACACAGCATTCATTGGACTTGCATGGCCTGGAGGTATGTGCAGTACAAAGTGCATACACTTGGTGCTTTGTGTTCAGGATCCAGGCTACAGTGAAGGTGCAAGATACAACATGGGCAAGCCCTACCAGAAAGAAACACCTCGAATTCATAACACTACTGAATTTTAATTAATATTTTGTTGCTGCACTTTCAGAACCCTGTAGTTGTTGCCAAATCTTTTATGATCCCATATGAGGTTGTGATCCACAGTTTAAGAAGCACTATACTTTGTGCCACCTAGATGCCCATCACTGTGGTACCACATTTATTATCAAAATTATTTTTAAAAAAAATCTATCCTCCAGAAAACTGTGCAAACCCCTTGATTCAGCCATTGCTAGCTCTATATTCCAAAGATATCCTCAAAAGGGAAAAGGATCTATTTGTAAAAAAAAATATTTGTAGCAGCTCTTTTTGTGGTAGCTAAGAATTGGAAATTAAAGGAATGTCCACCAATTAGGGAACAGCTAAACAAGCCGTGGTATTTAATTGTAGTGGAATATTGTGTTATAAGAAACAACAAGCACGATGATTTCCAGAAAGACTTGGAAAAACAGAAACTGATGCATAGTGAAGCGAACAGAGCCAGAAGAATATTGTACACAGTAACAGCAATATTGTTCAATGATGAATTCTGAATGATTTAGCTTTTCTCCTATGATGCAATGATCCAAGACAACCCCAAAGGACTAATAATGAAGCATCCTATCTGCCTCCATAGAAAGAAACAATATTGACTGAATATAGACTGAAGCATGCTATTTAAAAAAAATCCATTCTGGATAATGCTGCTAGAGTAATCTGTCCTTAATAAATTTTCTATCTTGTCACTCTACTACTAATGAACATTTAATACATCACCAATATTTGGAAAATAATGTAAAAATTAAAACTTGTTGGACTGATATTCAATGTCTTTCTTAAGTTGGTGCCAAGCTCTATAGTCATATATTTACCCTACTATATACAAGAGAACGTACTCAGAATTCTATAAACATAAAAATAAATTTAAATTTATTTAACTGAATTTTATCATATAATGAAAATTTTCTAACCCTTTATCTATTTATTCAACGAGCATTTATTTAGTGTCTAAGGGGTACCAGGGATTTCAAAAAGTTCTGGGAATCTAAAGACAATAATAAAAACAATCTTTCTTTTCAAGGAGCATACGTTCCACTGAGAAGAAACAATATATAGAGAAACATCAATACAAAATATGTTCAAAGTGAACAGAAATTTGGGGGTCAAAAGTATGATAAAATAAGGAGATTAAGAAAGGCAGAATGTGGGACCTATCATTTGTGCTAAAATTTGGAGGGGGCTAGGGATTTTATCCCTATGGCATGGTGGAGAGGAGAGAGGACATTTCAGGAATGGGGGACAGTCTGTGTAAAGGCACAGAGAGGAGAGATGGGATTTTATGTATGGGGAAGATCAAATAGACTATTTTTCTTGGGTGTAGAGTGTGAGAAATTATGTAAAAAATTGGAAACAAAAAGCCATGTGTGCATTATTGAATAACAAATAATACTATTAAAATCACTGAATATATTCATATCTATTTCATAGACAAAAAATTTACTTGATGTGAAGTAATAGTCTGATAAAGATTATTCTGGTTGTAGTGTCTGATTCAGTTATCTACAGCTCATTATCAAGAATATAAGCTACTTGTTCCTCAATCTGATAGTATACACACTATCTTGTGTTTAATTAGGATGAGGCATATGTATAATATATGCATGCACACATGTGTGTATATGTGTTGCCAGTTATATTCTTTGGGTCCCTGAAAAAATCAAAACTTGGACTAATCTGGTGTAGTCCATATTCTACTGAGTTTAATCTTCACATCACTCAATTTCCTGCTTCAAGTCTGATATCATTTTAAAGTACTTCCATCTAAATCATCCTTCTTATCTGAGGACACTATTTCACCTTTTCAAGACCCTCCCAATGGCTTCCAATCATTCTCTAAATCAAACTCAATCTCTTTATACTTAACTCCATACTTATAAATTCTGTAGTCCTTGATTTTAGGAAGGCCATAAGGATTCTACCATTAATAATTTTATGCAATTAAAAGATCAAGGGAGGAGTAGTTAGGATAGTGTTGTTCAAAGGCCCAGGCTTATTGTATAATGGTGCTTTATACACTACTGTATAATGTTGCTTTTATTAATTTCTGCTGTCTTCCTCTATTTTTTCATTTGATTTCCTATGCTGGAGTCTATCTCCTATTTCTTCTTCACCTGTTTTTCTCTTTGTAAGGGAAAATATTCATTTATATTATCTGATAGGCTTATCCCAACTTGCTTAATGTATTTTCTATTTTACTTTACTTTTCAGTTTTTAAAACTCAGATTTTTTACAAAGTCACCCCTTAATGACAGAGAAAATATATATTTTATATTTTTACTTAATAAAGGGAAAAGAAATTCACACCTTAGTAGTAGATTATAAGCCCCTTGGGGGGTATTCCATTTTTAATGTACCTCTCATCTAATACAGTGCCTAGCACATAGTAGGTGCTTAATAGATGCTTATTAAATTGACTTCACTAGATAGATTCTCCACAAACATAAAGGACAAATTAAGCAAAAGAAAACAATATACTTAATGTTTATGCTGTGTTTATTTAGGTACTCTGAAGTACAAAGTTGAGAAAATGATCCACATACCTTTTCCCCCTCTTTTTTGGGCAGTTTGGGATGTGAATTATTCAGATAGTCCAAACAGACCAAGATTAACAGAGAATTGTTCAATCTATGTATTCATTCCACAGTGTAAGCTCAGTACATCACACTTGGCATTTGCTATGCAAACATTAGGGCAGGAATTTTGCCTACTGAGTAATTGATCAATGACTTTTATCTCAGTGAAACTAAGAAATGCAAAAGGAAAAGGGAGAAAATAATGGGTAACAATCTATTTTTTTTTAATGAAAATACTTATTCCTGGCTTTGTAACTCATAAATAGCACTGTTGTTTTCATTACTTTAGTATGAATCTATCATCTATCTATCTATCTATCTATCTATCTATCTATCTATCTATCTATCTATCTATCTATCTGTCTGTCTGTCTGTCTGTCTGTCTGTCTGTCTGTCTGTCTATCTGTCTGTCTGTCTGTCTCTTTATCTATCTATCTATTTTCAGTTTATCAAAATTTATGGATGTTTATTCTTTCTCTGTGACTGAATAGTTGCTATGGCTCATTAGTTAACTCTTTCACTGCTTCTGAAATAGAATTCTCATAGTATCAGATAGCTGAATATTGAGGAAAAAAAAACTAATGACATTTCAAGGTATCTATCCACGATATTTTATTAAATGAACTGCAAAGTGTCTTGCACTTTGTGACTCTCTGTTCTTCCGATATAGTCAATCCCCTCCAGACCACTGGTCATAAAAATCTAATTTCATATTTATTTATTTTAAATTGCTCTCTGTAATCTCATCAATTAAATGTCAAGGTGGTAACTAGTATTAACTGTAACAAAGATTTTCTTTTGAAAATGACAAAATTTAGTTTTTATCCACTTAAAACCTGTTTTGAACACATATGTTCCAAACGTTTAGCTTCAACTCTCTTATAACAAGGGTCATTTAAACTTTTCTTTGACCTGAGGATTAAAAAGTAGATCTGAAGACTCCTAAGACCCTATTGTTTAGTGGGTAAATCAGTAGTGCATATAAAGAGTATTCTCCTACTTATATCATTTTTAAAGGTGACCTACAATCTTGGGATCCATTTATTAGCTGATCAGCATAAATTTATTGATCAAGTACTCAAGATGTAACATAGCATAGTGTTGGACTTGTGGTCTGGGTTATCAAGTTTCAAATTACTCCCCTCTGACACTTCTTAGATGTGTGACCTTGGACATTGTTTACTTATAATTTTCTTAATAAAATTTCATCTGCAAGTGAAAGTGAAGCATTTTATGTAAGCATAAAATGAAACTCATTTGCCTTTTTACTGTATTACGTATCCTGCATCTCTCTAAGCTTCCCTTGCACTTTACTTTTAATAGATTTAAACATTCCTTCATAGAAACAGATGAACTCTCCTGCTTGTAAACCCTGTGGAGTTCTCATTTTTCATTTAGCAATTTCTGAAGTTCCTCCATCATTTTCACCAAACTAATCTTGATGTTTGCAAGTGTTTTGGTCAAAACTGTCTTTGGAAGATTCTGAAAATCGCTTGGCAAGCTATGATACCAGACACTCAGGTCCCTTCTTCAGCGGAACTGATAACTATTTGAATTCTAGTGAAGAGAATGCAGCTCTAACAGGCTGGCTACATTGTCTGAATGCCTAAAAGACTATTTTATCTGAAGAACTCTGGTACTGATTTTGAGACATGGGAGACACTGACATAGGAACATCCAGCATAGCATGCCCACATCAAAGTAGGTGCTATTCTCTATAAACAAATAGCAGTAGTTCAAAAGAAACATGAGATAGACAGATCTAGAGCCACTTCCATCCCAGATGTTTAATGGACTATTTGTGTCCAACCTAGATAGAACCTTCGAAGTTCATATTGGTCTGATCAGCCACAGTCAGATATACTGTACTTTGACTCTGACATTGTGATTTCTTTTCCTCTTTGGATATTAAGGACAGTAATAACAACAACAGAGGCAGCACACTGCAGATGCTAATAAACTTTCATTTATTAAGTCCAAAGGACATTTTGATATCATTGGAATAAGCTTCCATGAGATGTAGAAGCTCCTTATCGTGTTTTTCTCTATAGCTTTGTAGCTTACATCATTCAAGTATATTAAGTGTTTATTAAGATATTTTGTTTGGACTTTCCTTAATTTTGGAGTCATACTTAATAATGGATTCTGGGGTAGGTAGAACTCTAAAGAGCTTAAACTATCACCCCCACCAAAAAAATGTGACCTTTAATGTCAATCGTTCTTGATTTAAACAAAGGACCATTTTCAATGTGGATATCACACACTCTAGATTTTTTAAACTATATGTGGAGCCATTTATATAGTTTATATAAGATTGTTTACATAGATGAAAAATACTTTAAAATGGCCATCATGATGATCGGTATATCTGTCATTTGAGAATCAACTTAGTTACTAAAACAAGAGATGGAGAAATTAGTATCTTTTTAGTTACAAGGTGAATAGCTTTGTTTACCTCTCCAGCTACAGGAGATTTCAAATACTGCCAATTCAGTTGTTGCAGAAGGTTTACAATCTTTAATTTGTAAGGGAGCACCCACATGAATGAAATCACAAGCATTTGGTGTGTGCTCAAGCATGAAGACTGCATATAAAATCTCTAGGAGATAAATGCTTAACTCTGTTGTTGAGAATATCTTGTATCCGATTTGCTGACTTCCTATGTACTACTTACATCCTCATACTGCACAGTGGTTAGGATATGGTTTTGACACATGCCCAGAGCGGACACTATAATACTAATGTATTGCTAAGAAAGTAGTGTTTAAATTTATAAATGTGGTATAGTACCAACTTGGTAATTTCATACAATGGAAAGCTGAGATGATAATCTCTTATATTTGGAATGAACTAACATCTTTTATTTTTAGGCTATATGAAAGCAAAGAACATGTAAATATTGTAATTACTATGAGTAGGCATGACAGAAAAAAAGCCAGTTTTTCCTGGTCCATATCAGAGGGTTTCATTATTATTTAATCTTTACTAATTGCTTTCATTACTAATTCATCTTCCACTCTCCTTTCAGATGAGCCATAAAATGTTTTGAAGGTTTTGATAATGTGATGTGTTTATAGTGTACCTGCAGAGGAAGGAAAATGAGCTATGTAGAGTCCCTTTGGACCTTAAAAATATTCCCTCTATCCTGTACCATAAGAGAGAAAAATTAAAATGAAATAATTATTCCAGGTACAAGTCCATTTAAGATTACACCATGATTATATGAGTTTGATTTGTTCCAATATGGAAAAATTTTGTTACTATCTATTTCATCAGCTTTCTTTTTTTTTTATTATTTTTTAATGTTTAACATTCACTGCCATACAATTGAGATTTTATCCCCCCCACACCTACCCCCCACTACCCCCCTCTCTCCCCACGACTGCATACAATTCTGTATAGGTTCTACATATACTTTCCTATTGAGTATATTTTCACTATAGTCATGCTATGTAGTCAGACTAAAATAAATGAAAGAAATCATATAACAAATCAAAACATGATACACAAACACATACACATACACAAACATGATCTGCTACATTTTGTGAATGACTTCCATATTTCTTTCTCTGAGTGTGGAAGGCATTTTGCCTTGAGAACCACCTTTGGGATTTTTTTTTTTTTATAAGAAGTTTTTGCGTTATTACAAAATTCCAAGTCTACCAGAAAAAACTCTCGCACACTGTCATCAGCTTTCACAGTAAAAATATTCCAGCACCTCTCTACCTCCCCCTCCCTGGGAGGGAAACTTGGGAGCAGAGGGAATGTGTGGCAATCATGCCACCCCCTACAAAGGTCCCCTAAAGGGAGACCCTGGTACTGCCCTGTGGGTGGGGATCCTGTACCTTTTTGGTCTCAGCAGTGGAGTTCTGTGAACACATTACACAGTGTCTCCAGCAGCATATTCGAGGCCCTGAGGAAGAAGATGAGGATGAGGTAGACCTACTTGCTGAAGAGTCCTCCTGTGTGTGGCAAGAATGTGGCTTTTGTTCCCCAGACAGCGTGACACACCTGGTCCTTCACGTCTATTTCCACAATTACCACACCAAGCTTACACAGTGGGGGCTCCAGCCTCTGCAAGGCCAAGCTGGAGTCAGCCAATGCCTGTTGGACCTCCAAAGTTGAAACATGCTCCCCGACGTTCCTGACCACTTCTTGTGCTAGTGGGAGCACTGTGAGATCTCCTTTAACAATGGAGAGTTGTTTGACCAGCATGTGGAGGCCCATATCCTGTGTTGCAAATACAAGTCAGCCAGCAAGCAGAACCATGTGGTACCATGTGCCTGGAAAGATTGCAACTGTACCTTAAAAGATCTTGTCAACTGAGAGAGCATCTTCGAAGTCACACCCAGGAGAGGGTGGTGGCCTGCCCCACCTGGGGGGTGTTTGCCAAGAACACCAAGTTCTTTGACCATATCCAGGACCAGACTTCAGTAGACCAATGACGATTCCAGTGTTCCTATTTCTCCAAGAGGTTTGCCATAGAGCCACTATGGCAGAACTACCTGGGCAAACACATAAATCACAAGTGCCCTTTGTGCAACAAGACCTGCCCGCTGCCCTCCTCCCTTCGAACTCCATTCCCTTCCGACCCAGCGAAGACCAGCCCTTTAAATGGGATTACTGTAACAGCAGTTGTAAGAACCTGACTGACATCCCGAAGTATCTAGACACTCCTGGCAAGGAACCTGCCCATCGCTGTGAGTTTGAAAGCTGCTGCTTCAAAGTCCGAGCCAAGATACAAGTGTCACATCTGTGACTCGGGCCAACAGCCTGGCCGCCACCTTCGAAAGAAGCATCCCTTCGCGTGTCCCTCAAGGGCCATCCCTGCTTCTGATACAAAGAGCCCGAGGATGGCTACACGCGCTTGCAGATGGTTCACTGTGAGAGGGCAGACAGAGCAGCCAGAGAAGGGAGGGAAGGGGGCGGGACAGGTCCAGGATCACTGACTGAGCGTGGCCCGCAAGGCATCATCCTGGAACCTGGGTCTGAGGAGGGGAGGAGAAAGATGAGGAGGTAGAGCTGGAGGAAAGTGAGGGGGTAGCACCTTCAGCTTCCGTTGCCCAGGACTGTCCCAGCCCTGTCATTCACGTGCTGAACAGGACCAGACTCTTGTGTCCTGCACCCCGCTCCTGGAGTTCAGCTGATGAGCCCCGAGAGGGAGCCCCTGACATGATTCCTCGGATGGCTAAGACAGCTGGGGAGTCGGGAATCCTAATTGAGTGAAGGATTGAAAGTTCCAGGCCCTTCAGGGCCCAGCTGAAACGTTGTTTTCTCATTCTGGATTTGGGATTGGCTCTTGTGTTGTTTTGGTTTATTTTTGCTCTCCTGTCATACTGTCTGCCATGTCCTACTCTAGAAACATGTAGAGGGATCTTCTGAACTGCCCTGGGTAACAACTGAGGGGCAGCACAGTGTGTGTGTGTGTGTGTGTGTGTGTGTGTGTGTGTGTGTGTCTGTGTGTGTGTGTCTGTGTCTGTGTCTGTGTGTCTGTGTGTCTGTGTGTCTGTGTCTGTGTCTAAGTCTGTGTGTGAGTGTGGTGGCGAGAGAAGTCTCTTAGTCCAAGGGCCAAACCTGAGAAGAAGGGGTCTCCAGGGAGTCGGAGGAGAAGGCTATTCTTGGAATACTCTGGGACTTCAACGTTCGAGTTCCTCTAAGGACAGGCAACATCTCTTTCAACTATGACTGCAGAACAATCTGTGGTTTAAAGCAATCTCACCAGGAAGCCCGCCCATGAACAGTGTGGTAGCAGTTCTGGAAGTCTTTCTAGGATTTGGGTCCTTGTTGGGGTGGGGTGTTTGGGAATGGAGGGATATCACAGACTAAAACTCCAACAAGACTGTTGAACACAGTGTTCTTTAAGGGACACCAAATCATCCTCATTTTCTGGGACTGTCTAGAGACTGTACATCACTCCCGTTCTTGGGAGGCCACTTCCCGTTCTTGGTCTCCAAAGACCTTTACTGTTTCAATTAGCTCCCATCCCCAATCGGAGGCTTTTTCCGGTCTCTGGGTCCTTCCCCCATTCCCATGTGTGGCTTACCCACAGTGACAAGATTGGGAGAGGCATCGATGAGGAGTGCTGAATATCAGTATGATCATATGATGGCTTTTCTAATTGGCAATAAACACATTATGCACCCCCCTCCCCCAAATATTCCAAAACTAAAGCATTAGATTTATAGAGACTGGATTGTTTGGTGCTTTCTCAGTAATTGCATACAATTTAGTTTATGTCCTCATTGAGTTCCTGTACAAACTTCAGATTTTGGTTGTATTTTCCTCTCATCTCAATATGTCAGAGAGGCATTAGTGGGAAAGAAAGAAGATGGATAGCTTCAAGGATTTGAGTACAAATTCTTATAATTCATGTGATCTTGGGATGTCAAAAACTTATTCTGTGCACATTTGCTCATTCAGACATGTAGCACTGTGTGAGAGTTGAAGTCCTCTCAAGCAATTGGAATGTGGGGAGAAAGTTAGTCCTTTACTTTGGGAACTATGGGTCTCATGATTCAAAGTACTAGTGAAGGGTAAAATCTATTGTTGCTCCTCGGTGTTGTGATTTTGTGTTTTGCGTTATTTTCTTGGTCTCTTCCATTTTTGTTTTTACCATGATGCAGGAACTCCCCTACCACTCAATTTCTTCAAGTCCACCTGCCACCTTAGTGATTTGGAGGCTCTGCCTCTTTGCTGCTTTTACTGTTTTCCAATATATAGCTGCCATCTGTTTCCTGCTACTGCTACTGCTGCTACTGGACATCCTGTCATTACTGCTGTGGTTGATGTGGTTACTCTTTCATCAAGTAAGTGACACTGTTCTTCTACAATGAGACTGGTCAAGCCAATGTGTCTTGGAGCAAGTCAACCCATTTGGGGCTCTATTTTTTTCAGCCTTATATCCTCATCAGCAAACATAAATAAGACTATTCAAATAGCTATAAAGACCTCCTAATATGCCCTTCTTAAGCCTTTCCTATAATCCTTACACCCAGATACATTAGGGTAGCCTATATTTAACTGTATAAAGTTGGCAATATTTCTTCCGTTGAGTTCAGTGCCCACTGCCTTATTGCTGTTTACCAACTTCTAAACGCAATCTCTAGATTACCCTAACCATTTTCTTTCTCTGTTCCTGCTCCCACATTATAAAATGTTTCTGGAAGAAGTCACAGAACAACTGTGTCCTGACTGGATTCACTTTATATTTCTTATCTAATTTAACTGGGCCCTCACTGGTACACAGCAAGGTTTTATTCACCCCTGAAAGGCTCTATCTTCAACTCCCCATGTTTTCTGTTCAAAATATATTCTTTAATCCTCAAGACACCTAGTCTATTACCTCTCTTTCAAGATATTTTATCTCACAATTCACTGTTTTTTCCTTTTTGTTATAAATATGTCTGGTGAAACAAAAAAAAATTCCCATACTGTCCATGTACGTACCACGCATATACACACTACACATTATGATATGTGAATGTAATGGAATGTTATTGTGCTGTAAGAAATGACAAAAAGAATGATTTCAGAGAAACTTGGGAAGACATACAAACTGATGCAGAATAAAGAGAAGAATTTAAATAACATTGTAAAGACATACAACTTTGAAAGGCTGAAGGACTCTGATGAACGCAATCATCAGCTATGATTCCAGAGGACCAGTGATAAAACAAGATACCTGCTTGGTCATGATAGACTAATATTTCTGTCTTTTTCTCTTCCTCCCCCCCCCCCCATCTACCTACCTATCCAATATATGCCAATCCACAGTCCTGCAGTCCTGTCACTGAACCTATTTTCCTGCAGCCTTTCAAAACTTGTAATTTTTCTTTTTCTAAAATTTGCTAATCTATGAGTACAAATTGGAAGCTTAGACTTGCTTTAATTTACACTTATCTAATTATTGATGCTTTAGAATACATGTTATTTTAAAGATATTATATATCATATGTCATGTATATAAACATATATAGTTGTTGATACTTTAGATTTCTTCCTTAGAAAACTGCCTATTCATATGTTATGATTATTTATCAATTGTGAAATCAAGCATACATTTTGATCAGTTTCTTAAATACCTGGGAAATGAGATATTTATCAAAGAAACTTGTTGCTTAGATTTTTTTCCCCTAGTTACCTGCTTTCCTTTTATTTTTTGCTTTATTAGTTTTATTTGTGCACTTTAAAATTTCCATGTATGCCTAAAGTGTCTATTTTACGTTCTAGTTCACTGATCATAGTTTAAGAATATTACTTGAAAACTCCCTCTTAATTTTGATTCTACAATTTAAATAGCCTCACTATCATATCTCTCATCCTTTGTTCTCACATCCCTTGTTCCAGTCTCAGAAGAATACTCTTTTCCTTTCTTTCAACCCTCTTTTTATGTTCTTGATGCCATGTCAATTGCCCATTCTATGAAGTTGATCCGTCTTTCATATCACCCTTTTCTTGTTTTTAAAAAATATTTCCTTAATTAATAGGCTAAATTCTATCACTGACAAATATGCCTAGATCTCCTCCACCCTTAAGAAAAATCTTCATCTGATGCTTGCAGTCCAATGTCTCTTCTTCCTTTTACAGTTATCCTCCTGGAAAAAGTTGTTTTTACTCATTGTCTCTGTTTTCTTATTTTCTAGTAACTTCATAACCAATTTTAATCTTGGTCCTGTTCCCATATCTTGACTTACCTTGCTCTTTTCTATATTACTACCCTCTCTAAATGTATTTGAATTTACATACATACATACACACACATTGTATTTTCTTATTTTTAAGAATATGCTATATCTGTCCCTCCTCACCCTAGACACATAGAGTGTAAGCTCCTTGAGGTCTATAACATTTTTTTTGTTTGTTTTTGTATCCCCAGTACATAATAAAGTACCTGACACATAGAAGGGGCTTGATTAATGCTTATTGAACCAAATAAATCTAAACTGAACACCTGCCACTCCCCACTGTATCTGATTTGGTCATATACATATTCAGTTTTCTTTTGACAACTTCATTTTTCAGTTTAAAGTCATCTTAATCAGACTTTTATTTGTCTCCAGAAAATATGTAATTTACTAGCTCTGCATAAGCAGTTTCAATGCATTTTAACTTATGAAAGATTGTAATATAAGCTAAAACAAATAAAATATTATTTATAATCATCTTCAGCATAAACAAGAAATGCAGTAAAAAAGCGTCCTGATAAGCTTTAAATAAGCTGTCCTTGATTTATCTTTGTATCTCAGCATTTACAAGTCAATTCAACAACATTATTAAGTGCCTGTTATGTATAAGGAACTATTTTAGGGTCATAAAGACTTTTGCATTTGGAATAATCCCTGCTCTCAAGGCGTTTGCATTCTACTGGGGAGTATGGGGGTTCCAACAGTGACAGAGGATCATAGGGTCACAAATTTCAAGCTAAAATTGACCTTCTCTGAGTATGCTTCAGTGGGTCAATGTCCTTTGAAAGGTGCAAAGCTTATAAATGGATGAAATAACCTAATGAGATCTGTCCAGATAGGACTATCACTTCTATCATTCTGAATATTTGTTTACAGAATGTGTAAATTTCTTAGCCTGCCATTGAAAGCCCTTCACAATCTGGTAGTAACTGATCTCTCCACTCCTGTTTAATATTCCTCTTCTTTATATACTTTATAATCATCAGGCCCGATTATCGCTGTTTCTTAAATTCCACATGCCATATCTTGGCTCTGTACATTTGAAGAAAGCATCCCCCATGTCTTGAATATGCTTCCACTTTTTCCTCTACCTTCCCAGGGTCTTTTGTTGTTTCAAGGCTCAATTCAACTGTTACCTCCTGCATGAAACTTTCCCTGATTCACTCAGTTATTAGTTGAGGGAAACTTTTACTTCTATAGTCTTAGAGCTTTGTTCTGTTTCTACTTAGCACTTCATTTACTCCTTTTTCTCTATTGAACCTATCTTTCTTAATTTTGTATTGAATATAATAGCACTTAATACATTTTTTGAATTAATTTGAATTGGAGGAGGGTCTTCCATATCAAATTAAGGCATTTATATTTTATTCTGTAGATAATAGAGAGCCACTAAAGGTTAAGTAAGGGAGTTAAATAATCACATATGAATATGCAATGGATACATTCGTGTAACCATTAATGGAAAGATAAAACAAAGAGGGAGACAAGTTAATACGTTATCATTGTAATTGGACAAGTCACAACGAACTATGGTGGGGGCTGAGTTGAAGAGAGGATGAATCCGAGAGATATTGTGGAATAAGAATTGATTCTATTTAGCAAGCAAATAGCTGTGGCAAATGTGTGCTAGATTTAAAAATGAAGATTGTCAATTGTCATTTCCTAAACAAGTTCAAAGATTTTTTAAAAATATATGCAAAAAGAAACTTAAAATACCAATATTTTCAATGAATATTGTATACAATAGTGGAAAGAACAGCTGGTTTTGAATTCTGTCTTAGCCACCTGTTGATTTATGACCTTCAGCCAGTCACTTAAGCTCTCTAGACTTCAATTTCATTATCTGTCAAGTGAAAGGGTTGGACTGGATAATCTCTGATGTTCTTTCCAACTCTAAGCGCTATGACTTAGGATCTACACTAAGAAAATCTTTCTAACAGTTAATATAGTCCAAAGGGAAATGAATCCTTTAAGGAATTAATAAGTTCTTTTTCACTGATGTTCTTCAAGTAGAAGATACATATTGATGTTACAGAGGTGGTTCTTGATAAAAAAAAAAAGTGGGTTAAAGAAGATTAACCTTCAGTTGTATCCCAATTATGCATCTATGAATTGTCATCTAATATGATCAGAAGGAAGCAACCATGCAGTGGATGACAGCAATCAGTCCCCCCTTTCTAGTATTTCTCTTGCCTTAATATTAGACCAAGACTCATGTACATGGAATCTTTTGTCGTTGTAAAGACTTAGAACCCAACAATACATATCTTGCAAACTCTCTTTCAAGGAGTTTCATTCTACTATTTGAAAATTTTAATTTAATTAAAGAAAAACTTAATAAATACTTATTTTCTCTCCCCCAACCTTCCTACGTCTTGTCCTAAGGGGAAAAAAAAGAAAATGAAAACCTTTGTAACAAATCTGCATAGTCAGGCAAAACAAGATCACATACTGGCCATGTTCAAATGCAGAGTGAAGTGAGGAGAACCAGTATTATAATTTATACTGTAACGTTATCTTGATGAATAACTTTGAAATACAATAATTCTGAGCAACACAATGAGCATTCTGCTTTTGAGAGAACAGAGAGTTTCTGTTTTCCCTTAAATACATTTAAAATCAATAAAATAAAAATAAATCATTGAATTGGGATGCTTTAGTATAGCTACTACCACATCTGTTGTACTTACACTTGAGGGTATACAGATGAGGTAGAGGCAGCTCCCTTTACTTTTTGCTCAGGCAAAATATGTAGTTAGATGCACAGACTAGAGATCTTGACCACCAGTTTTCATAAACTGGATACATATTGCTGATTGATAACGAACTGGGCTCAGAAATGAATAGAAGGGGCACCTCTCTCCACCTATGTCATTGTCTTTTACCCTAATCTCAAGGGTCAGAAATATCATCACTTTACTGAGTCATCTTAAACTGTTTCCAAGGGTGTCACAAAATTATCAAAAAAGAATTAGTTGTCCTCCACTTATTTATCTAAAAATAAATATATCCCATATTATTCTTTGTGGAAAAGTTGTTACAAAAGCAAACAGTTAGAAAACACTAAAATTCCTACTATGATGGGAAGGATTACTGAAGAAACTCGAGCTCAAAAAAATACATATATATATATATATATATATATGTGTGTGTGTGTGTGTGTATGTATACACATATATGTATATACATATAGGTCACATAAATATATAGCTTAAATAAATAATAAAAATAAAATATTAAATATCTGCTACCATCCGATTCTATGTATATACCTATTAGAGAAAGCTGTAGAGAAAAAAGTCTTTTGCAGCTTGTCTCCGTTGTTAAAGGAATAGTTAAAACCAGCACCTTCAGTTCAAGTTTTCTCTTCCACTTTGCTCTTTTTCACACATTTGATTTGTGTTTTCATCTAATAAATTTAAAAGTATCAAAAGGAAATGACATCTTCCGTGATTAATAATACATTTAATACACGAATCTCTCTCGGATATGTAATATAAATTAGTTCTCCCCTCCCTCCCAATCTTTCTTTGAGACTATGACTTTGATACTTAAATGAATCTGATCTCACTAACATAGATACGTTTTCCAAAGCTACAGATGATAAAACAGGCCCAACTACTGTTTCTTTGTTTCTCTTGTTCTTAAATACCTATAAATCATCCAGAGAGGACTCAATCATTGTTCTTTGGGGGCTCTTTAGTCAGATCACTTTGGTATCTATGGAGTATACAGGCCATCGTAATCCTTTACTCTTGTTATCTGACCAGAGCACCTTTTCTTCTAGTCATACATCTCATTAATAATATTTTTGACATTGTTTTGCCTGTGAATCACATAATAAAGTGCAACCTACCCATTCCCACTGCATACTTTTTAATTATATTTTGAGTGACCTGTTCCCTTAATTATGTAAAAACCATGTTCCTTCATGATTTACAGTCATAAAACATCACTGGAAACCTCTCTCTCCCTCTCCATATATATGTATATGTGTGTATATATATATATACATATATATGTATATATACATACACATATACACATAGATGCACACATATATATGTATTTATGTACTTACATGTGTACATATGTGTGTATATTTGATGAAGGAAAGATTAAATAATTTCCCCAAGATTACAGTGTTAATATATATTATAAAAGGGATTTGAATCTGGGTCTTTCACACTTCAGGACTCTGTTCACTACCTTAAAGTTTTTCTAAATGGCCCAAATATTCTTGTCTTATAGACATTTTATTAAGCCATATTTCACTGTTAAAAAAATCTAAAAAAAAATTAAAGACCAAAGCTTCAAATGAAATAATATATAAAAAAGATACCATATAGACAATGAATTATTATTAAAAACAGTGGTAACAACTTCCTAATCCCAAAATTCTAACTTTAGGGTGTCTATCAAAAGCTGGAAGGATAGCCTTTCTCTGTGAATCATGTATTTGTAATTTTTTTCCCTGCACTGTGAGTGCATTTCTATCCCATTTCTTCATACTCTCTTGATATGTCCCTGTTCCTTTTCCTGAGTGCTTGTATGTTAGTTTCTTACTGTGTGGGCAAATGATTTGACAGAACACCAGTACCAAAGATGCAGAACCAGGAAGACATTCAGACCTGTGTCTCAGGACTTCATAGGTGGGTATTTCATCTTCTGTCACCACTCAGTGACAATGGATTCACTGCTCGGGGTATGAACTGTACTTTTCTTTATCAATGCTAGATGGTGGAAAGCTTGGTTTCAATGATTTTCTGTCACCCCATGAGAGTGATAGGGTCTGTGATCAAAAGCGTAATAACAGAATCAGGGTTTCCTCAATAATGCTTTGAGTGGATAGGAAGGGACCACATTGTTCTCTATCCACAGCTTGAAAGATTAGCCTTCAGGGTGAGCACGAGTTTGAAATAACGAGCCTCTGCTGATGGAGGGGTCATTTCTTTCACATAATGTTTGGCCACCACCAAGTTAGAGTTTGCCTATCACCTGCCCATTGGTCTTAACTGATTAAGGAGAGATCTAGTTGAGTGATCCTGAACAAGAAAAATATAAAATATCTCTTGTCCTGACCCTATCACCTGAAGAATTTTTATTGCATGTGTTTTTTTTTTTTTAAATGGAAAAGGGTTCAGGAATAGAGATGCCCATGAGAGTGACAGCTGGGGCAAGACCCTAATGGAGTTCAGCATGAAACTAAAATGACTTTATTATACGGTGTTATAGCTGGAATAAGCAGTAGTGAACATCAACACTGGAATGGCTTACTAATATTCTTATTGTACACAGTTTCATGCAGGAAGAACTTAACTGCATTTTTAAAGTCAAACCTGGTCTTCAGTCAACCCTGTTATTTTCAGACCCTATACTTTTCCAAAAAGGGCTAAGAATGACTAGGTTAAATGATGTCTAGGGAAGGGTTTTTTTCTCATTTTCTTGATGATCTCTTTGTAATGGAGAATATAAACTCAGTAACGATCAAAAACCTCAAAATTGTGTCAGAATTAACACAGCATTGGGTCATTGTATTATATCGGAACACATCAATTTAAATGACTTCTTTTTTTTTGTCGTTTTCTAGATTTCCTAGGTCTCTATTTGAGTGAGGCGTACACACCATTCACATGTCTTAGCACATCTGAAAGCATGCTGAGGGGATTCACTCATATTTAAAGAACTATAACATTTAACAATTGTTCACATTAGTGGGGACCTTGACAGGGCTCTGAAGTGAAATTATTTGTGGAATGAATCTCACAGGATTTTCACAACAACCTGTCCCTGTTCATTTCAGCTATGTTCACCCATTCTTAGGAGGATTTTGTTCATCTGCTGAATGTAAGATCCATACATCATAGGTTAGATTGTTGAGGTTGAAGTTCAGTGTTCGGGGTCAGAGCCCGAACCCCTGGATCCCCCTGACCCACAGGCTTCTACTCTGTGGGCCCTGAAGGAAGGAGACTGGAGACAAGATGATCCAGGCAACAACAACCCTTTATTCAGCTGAGGGTTAGGGTTTATAAAGGCTGATCCACCAATCACATACATGCTGAGCTCATCCCATTACTTCACCATCTCATGACTGTTCCACATCCTTACACCCGCAGTAAGGAAGAAAGCTTATCTTGTTCCTGCAGCTAGTTCCTGGGTTCCCAGGCTCACTTGTAACTTTACTGTACAGGACATTGGTATCTGCAGGAACATCAGGTTCCAGGGTCACACAGAGCTTCTGCCAGGGTGCGCATCAGCACCGTTCCCACGGGAACAGGCTTTGCCTCTGACTTGCACCCCCTGGGACCCTCTGGGCCCCTTACAACTCCCCCTTTTTGTTTTTGCAGCTCTGAGGTACCATACAAGCAATTCCAGGGGAGCCACAGTTGTGATCCAAGTCCGTAGTTCTATACAGGTGAAGTCTGGTATCTGTCCCATCACAATCACTACTATATACTGCTCTGCACCTCTGCCCACATTCTCGCTAACCCTCCTACATATAGTACATATAGCTAATTAGCAGGCCTAAGGCCATAGCAGATGTAAAGAAACAAGCAATCACAACACAGCTAATACATAGTTTTTGTCACATCTAACAGCCAGATGTTGCACCATCTCTTTCTACAGAGAATGTATACTCTTGAGTTTGATACCAAGTATGATTTACCTTAGCAGGGAACATAGCATATGTGGGTTGCTGTATAATCATAGCAAAGGGGTCTGATTGAGAATTGATACATCGAGATAAAGTACAATACATATCATCCTTAATACCTCATGGTGGTGTGTCTGGTCTTGAAGGAGTGGTGGCCTAATAAGTGAGGATCCTGTTCCAATCACAATAGCAATATATACATCTGAGTAACAATATACATACGTCTGACATCTGAGTGACAATATAAATACAACTGAGTCTAGGTTACACGTGACTGGTCAGTGAACAGTAATACGTAACTGGCACATGAATCCTATAGGTTCAGCTGACTACTACAGGAGGAAGGGAGATAACGGCTGCTGCTGGGGCAGACTGTGTCCTTGAGGGAGAAACTGCCTGAGATGGTATTTAGGGGCTAGAGAGAAACATATTTGGGAAAAGTGATTTCAGTATTAGGGTCCGAGGACATACGTTCAACTGTATACAATGCGAATTCAGTCTTAGGGCCCAAGTACATCTGGCCAAACTGAGGGCCCACTACGGCCAAACTGAGGGCCCACGTCACTCCCCCTTTTTGTTTTTTGACGAAGAGAAGAACCCAGATCTACGGCGTAAGGGACGAAGGTCTCAGCGTCTGCAGCTGGCATCCTGATGAGAGGGGACGGAGAGCCGTCCCAGGCACACAAGGTCCAGACAGTGGAGAGGTCACAGCAGTCCAGAGGGTGACGAGCCACGGACGGTAGGTCACATAGAGCCAGAACAGTCATCTCTAAAGTAGAAGACATGAAACCTGGAGGAGACAAAGCTGGCAAGGAGGTGAAGCAAGCAAAGGCCAAAATCGACCAGAAGGGGTTAAAAATGGTAGTTACATCATTCCTCTGAACAGACATCCCCACACTTTCCCGACATGCTTAAACCCCCTGATACTGGCACAAAAGTACCCGAAGCAATGATCAGGGTATATGAAGGGCCTTGATGACCCCACACACCCCACCTTCCCGTCTGCTTTCCCTAGTGTCAATCAAACCTGTTATGCGTCCGAAGCTGTTGGACCCACCATCCAGACTGCTTTACCTTCCATAACCTTCCTACCACAGACAGGTAGCACACAAGGCATAGCGTCACTACCAGAGCTGTAGGGCCATACACAAAAGAGACCCCTAACTCGAACTGCACAACTGAAGAGACGTCCAGCAATGTTGCACAGGCTTGTTTATGTCCATGCTGGAAGAAAACTCGTAGAAATGAAGTGGAGAATACATTCACACATGGATTTCAACCTTTGCGTGTCAAAATAGCAAGATCTTTTCTGCTGCAGCACATCTTCCAGAAATCTGTCCGGTGCCTTTACAACAGTGTCACTTGAAGACAAAACCGTTTACAATGATAGTGAAAGCGAAAGTAACATTCCTCAAATGAACCAAAGCCGTAATCATCACAGAATGCCCAGGGAAAATGCGCAGGGGAATTTCGTGTTGGTAACAGTATAAGACTGATTACAGAAAAATGGTACTTCTTTTAAAATGCTTCTACACAATGAGGACATCTTAGGGTGAAAGGAATGTACATAAATGTTTGATCATACCAAGTTCAGGTAAAATAATATCAGTGTTCCGATAAAACTAATATTGGTGTTCCCAGTACAAAAGGGCTCACATATGTTGCTGGTCACTTGCTATATTCAGAGAAATTTGCTATAGAAGGAAAAGCAGGGACATGTGGCATACCAAATAAGACAGGGTAAAACATCCCTGACTCTGTTTGAATTGGGTAACAGTGCAATACTCCAAACCATGCAGTATCTATTCCATAGCCAGACTCAGGAATAGTCAGGTGAGAAACATTCCTTTTTCCAGGACACAAGGGAAAAACTGACCAGGAGGATCCCATCCTAGAGTGAGTCTAGAATTGTCCCCTCGGTGTTTCCTATCCAGATACAAACTTCACCTGTTAACAGTGCAGGATCACAGTCCTTCTGAGTAACTTGTGGCAATTCTCTCAGATACTGATTTAATGCAAGCAACGATACCCAAATTCAAACTCAAACTTAAAATGAAACTAGCTATAGTCCCAAATGCCTTTACCTTAAACAGCAAGTTTCACTGCTCACAGCTCAGAACCAGACACAGTTCTTTCTATACTCATGGAGTTGCAATAAGCAATGAAGATTAACAGGACTCACATACATATGAGATTTCATTTAAAAGCCTTCCTTCTCAAATTTAAAACTTGTCCTGATATAAAGGTCAATTATTAAAAATCTTTTCTGTCTATTACAACTATTGAGCAAGTCACATTCATTGTTTATGAATTATATAAGCTAAACAAATTTCTTTCTTGGGACTGATGACCTTGTCCACATGAAAGAGGCCTTGGCAGTTTTACAAAATAAAAGGAATTGGCATGGATCCCATGCTTGCCAAACCCCAAACATACAGGAGGACTGTTCTGAATGGGCAGAACCAGTCTAAATAAAATTTTTACTCCATTCTTTTCTTTCTATACGCAGTAATCAATTAACAATTTTAGGTTTAGCATTACAACAGCAACTTCAAAACGTAGGTAACACTCTTACAACTTTCAAAAATGATACACAAATTATTTTAGCTGTAACTTCTGTAACAGTCAAGGGGGAAAATACCTGGTTTCTCTAAAGGGCAATCACAGCACTATAAGACAAGGGTACAGGACAGGTAAAGTTTACAATAACATAACTTGAAAATTCAGAGTTAAATTGCCTTTTGTAACACAATTTCTGGAATACCATGATCACTAACTGTACAATACAAGACAGTGTTATTACAATTGAGAAACACAATAGTAACCCAAACAGTGAACTGTAGGTACCGTTATTTACATTTCCAATATACACTCATAAGTGACTAGCAAGCACTGCCTTCTCCTCAGGCTTGATCAGTGGGACACTATACCCCTGACCCATGGTTCCCGTTTAACTGCGAGGCGCTGCTACCCAGCGACTTCTTCCCGCTTCCTGCGAGGCTCTCTCTGCGCTGTTAATCAGCGACTTCTTCCCACTACGCGCGTGGGGATCTCTGCGCCGGCTGACGGCGACTTCTTCCCGCTGCGCGCGCGGGGCTCACTGCGCTGTCTAACAGCGTCTTCTTCCCGCTCCCAGCGGGGCTCCCCCGTCTCCCCACTGCCCGCAGTGAGGGACTCGCGCTGGCTGTCCAGCGACTTCTTCCCGCGGTTAGCGGGGATCTCTGCGCTGCCTGGCAGCGACTTCTTCCCGCGGTCAGCGGGGATCTCTGCGCTGATGAACAGCGACTTCTTCCCGCTCCCAGCGGGGCTCACCTTACTCGCTTACGGGCGTTTGGTCCTTCCCCCCAACTATGGGGGGCCTGTGGTCCCTGTGCTTACCCCAGTCCCCAAAACTTTGTGAATCTGCCCTGTCTGAATTATCCAATGAGAAGCGACATCATACACTTAAAACAATTACAGCAAAGAAACTTTTTCTCTTTTTGGTGAGACATGAGATGAGTAAAACACTAGTTAGGTTGCCTCCATAGGGTGAGGGGAAAAAGTTCCCCAATTTCTGGTCTGTCTCCCCACCTTCACAACCTGGCCAGGGTTAAAAGGTAGAAAGAGAGAGAGAATTTTACCAACAACTTTTCAAGGTACTACCCAAGTTATTCTAGTGGGCTTAGATAGCAGCCCCTACTAAAACTGTACATACATTGTTTCTTGGTACATGTTTCTGACCTGACCCGAACTGACTTTAGCAGTCACATAAACTACACAAGAGGAGTTCCTCTCTTTCTCTCTCCCATTCTCTTCCCTGATGCTGCAGCCATCAGAGAGAGAGAAACAGAGGGGGAGGAAAAGAGATAACTGCATTCCAACCAGCACAAGGGCATCGGCGGTATTAACACACAAACACATGCACACAAATTACAGAAAGACAGAACACAGACACAGACACTATGTACAACCTAGGTATGTGGCTTTCTTTCTTTCACTGTGGCCACTCGGTACCATTGTCTGAGGCGTTGAGTCTCCTTGTTGGGCTTGGCTCTCCATGCTGTCAGGTTTGTCCCTCCTTCAGGTCCTGGGCTAGAGTATTGTTGTGGCAGGGCTCCTCGGCATTCTGAGGGCCAATGACCCTTTCTTCTACGCTTTGGGCATGGTGTTTTAGGCCTCACTCCTGGCCTGCTCCTACAGTCTTGTTTAAAATGACCTGTTTTTCCACAGCTATAACATTTCTGTCCTTGATACTGTCTCTTTACCTGTTCCTTCACATGAGCTGCGAATGTTACCGAACCTACATCTTCACACCTTTGCATCATCTCTTCCACTCCTGCAGTTCTGGGCAATCCTGTCATAGCCATTCTGCCATCTGTATAAGTTCCTGTTCGTTTTTTCTGTAGCTTTGGATATAACCTCTCTGGACTAAGCTCTCTACCTGTTTTATCTATAAGCAGGGTTACTCACAGTCTGTAACTTTCTTCTTCTTGTCCCAGTCAGCCGAGTGCACGTCTCTCCCAAGCTCCACAGAACCACCGGGGCACTGACTGGAGCATGCAGGTGGCATCACTCTCGTGCGATTCCGAGCCCACGCCTTGCAGGGGGACCTCGGTTTCCCTTCCAGTCCCTGTTCGGGCGCCAATTGTTCGGGGTCAGAGCCCGAACCCCTGGATCCCCCTGACCCACAGGCTTCTACTCTGTGGGCCCTGAAGGAAGGAGACTGGAGACAAGATGATCCAGGCAACAACAACCCTTTATTCAGCTGAGGGTTAGGGTTTATAAAGGCTGATCCACCAATCACATACATGCTGAGCTCATCCCATTACTTCACCATCTCATGACTGTTCCACATCCTTACACCCGCAGTAAGGAAGAAAGCTTATCTTGTTCCTGCAGCTAGTTCCTGGGTTCCCAGGCTCACTTGTAACTTTACTGTACAGGACATTGGTATCTGCAGGAACATCAGGTTCCAGGGTCACACAGAGCTTCTGCCAGGGTGCGCATCAGCACCGTTCCCACGGGAACAGGCTTTGCCTCTGACTTGCACCCCCTGGGACCCTCTGGGCCCCTTACAGTTCAGCTCAATTCAATTCAATAATCGTTTTTAATTACTGTGCAAGGTGCATGCTAGGTGCTAAAAGAATGAATGAGAAACCATATATTAAGCATTTACTACATGCCAAATACTGTGCTATGTAGTTTGAATACAAAGACAAAAATTCACAGACAGTCTTCATCCTCAAGGAGCTCACATTCTAATGAGAGAAACAAAATAAAAAGGGCAATGGTGGCCAAATAGGGGCACTTTGATCTTAAAGAAAATAAGGATTGTCAATAGGGTCCAATGGGAGTAAAGTCTAAATGCTAATTTTTCATTAGCAGTACCTTGGTATCATAATTTTGAAGATAAATAAGTCCATTTATTTTCCTTTTTAAAGTACTTTAAAAATATATCCATGTTAGTTGCCATATATCAGTCTGGACTCTTTCTTTTTATTTTAAAAATGAATGCATTTAGTATCTTATTTTTTCATTAAATTTGCTAATTTTCTTTCTTTGGGTATGGAAATCTGTCAATTGATTGATGTATGTACCAAATCACTGCAGTATTTTGAAAAGAATGCTGTAAAAGAAGTGAAAACTAGGAGTTTCACTTCTGCCTTAGATAGTATCTGTATGAGTATGGTAAGGCCAAGTAGTCTTTGAGAACCAGAGTTAGATCTGTTTATGATATGAAACCTCCATCTTGATAGAAGAAGTTTTAATTCATGGACTGCCTGCTTTACAGGGGCAATAAGAGTGCAGAAGGATCTCAAAATGATGCTATATGAGAAGTGGTCAAAGGAATTACATGAAGAGGAGAATGGAGGAGGGGAAAGACGGTGATGATGTTCTTGTAAGCCCTTGAAAGGTTGTAATGGGGAAGACTAAATAGGTATGTTTCCTTGACCTGATAACAGAAATATGAAAAATATGTGGAAGTTGATAAAAAAGAGATTAAGTTGTGATATGAAGCCAATATTTAAAAAAAAATAGAAATATCCCAAAGTGCAATGGACTGTCTTGGGAGGAAAGGAAAAAATTCCAAAGTTCTCTAGAATGATCTTGACTTGAATATCCTCTACGAAAATCAGTGGAAGGGTATGTCAGAACAAGGCTATTTACATTGGTGAATTGCAAGTTCTAATTTTGCTACAAAAATGTCTTTTTTTATATTAAGCACTGTAACCTCAAGTTTTGAATTAGTAAGATATGAATATTAAGGTACATTGGAAAAATTAATAATGCTAAAATGAAAAGTCGTCTTTTTCTACACACCAAATGTGATTCACACATTTTCACCACCCCAAAAATGAACTACTCAAATGGAAAGACTATTTTTACACATTTCTGATCCAGAAGACATGCTGTTTTATTAATTAGTGTACAAGGAATTGTTAGGTTAGATGATTATGTTCAATTATGTATAATGAATGTAATTAATATAGTTGCTGTTTTAGGTTCTGGAGTTAATAGTGCCATTAAAGGCTGTTGTTTTTGTCGTGGTACTTGTTATTGTTATAATAGAATGGTGAACCTCAAAATAACAGTGAAGATAAAAGTTGGATGCTCTTTCTTTTTTATTTTGACCCATTTTTAATAGTAGTTCCTGGACTCAAACATATTCTGTCATGGTAACTAGCACATCATAATATGTCAGATTAACTTAACCTCCTGAAAACTTAGCTTATTTATCCAGTTACAGAAAGTGCAATCTTCCAGTAGCATTATTAAAAACAAAAACAATAATTTTAAATGTGGGGACACATACATTTTTGCTGATTTGAATAAAAAGAACTTATCCCTATACTTCCCACTTATCAAGTGTTCTTTAAAACTATTGGGTGTCATTTTGTGAATGTGATTTTCACAGAATTAGCTATCAACATTTATGAATCACAAGATATTGTATTTAGCTGACTTTTATTTAGAGCTTTAAGCTTTGCAAAGCATTTTATATTTACCTTACTTGAGTCTCAACACACAACTGTGAGAAATGTATTGTTTGTTTTTATTGTTGTTGTGGCCATTGTTTCACTTTTACAGATGAAGAACTGGGCACTCACTAAGGTTAAGTGACTTGACCAGGGTCACAGAACAAGTGTCTATGACAGTGTTCTAGCTTAGGTCTTCCTGATACTCAGTCCAGTGGTATCCACCATGCAAGGTTTGGAGTAATTTGGTAATATTTCAGGATTGCTTCAGTTGATACAAGATCTCTTCATTAGAGTTATTTCTTCAAGGGGACAGATCATAATTTGACTATGCCTTCTCATCTTATAAGACTTTTGCTCAAATCCTCCCACAAATTCTCATAAAATGTTTACACAAAATGTCTGGGGACAAATTATAGATTTCCTAATATTGCATGGTGCCAATCATTGATTATCCCTTCCTCTTACGATTAATCCACTTTCTTTTTTCATCGCACATCTCACTGATGAATTTGGTGATGGAGATATGATGATCATATCTTATATTTGAATCTTTTCTATGATTTTTTTTAGGTTTACTTATTTTAAAGGTAAATGCATAAGTGAAGTAAAATGCTTTCTTTTCATCTTTATACAAATTTGAATAGTAATAATAATTACAGCAAGAAGACACCATATTTACATGATGCATCACATGTATCACAATGCTTCCCTCAGGACAACCCTATGAAATCTGCAGTATATGCAACTACTATCTCCAGTTTCTGGATGAGAATACAGCACAAGTAAAATCTTCTAAAAACACCATTTCTGGAATTATTTATATCAGATTAAATGGAATTTTAAGAATTTATTTAAAAAATCTGGAGACAGAGAGCTTTCCAAAGATACACTTAACATATTTGAAATGAACATGATTTGAAGGAATCTTTCCATTTAATATTTTTTAAAATATGGAAATGAAGTCATTTTTAGCAACATGGAATTTCCATTGCCCTTTGGTTTCTTTTATTTAGCCACTCAAGAAAAAAGTGGTTCTTATTCTCTCTCACAAGTTTTACTAAATAACTATGTGCCATATTCTAATCTAAGATTGGCTAATTAGATAATCTAAGCATAGACAACCTAAGCATTCAAGTTATCTCTCCCAGGTTGAATAAGGCAGCAAAACTGAGAAGATTCTAAGTTTGGAAGAATATCACTCATCTTGATAAATGAATCACTTTGTTTTATATAATGTTAATAGCTTTGTACTTGAAATTTCAGCAACTATATGAGTATTTGTAGGGGTACTTACAATAAGCAACATGGCTCACAGCTTCTCTCCTGAAATGTATAATAGATTTTAATGTTCTAGTGTTCCAAGGCAGGCATAAATATACAATTAATAAATTAAACATAGTATGAAATAATGTTGGCTAGCCCTCTCAGCTACACATACACACATACACACACACACGTCTACAAAAATAGCAAAATGCCTCCATTTTCCATCCCCACATAATTTCCACAGATCAAAGGTACTTCTTTACACCTGCAAAAACCCTTCCTTATCTTTAAGTGTCACTCAATACTATTGAGATAGTGTTATGTTAGGGATAGCTCAGTGGACTGGGAGATGGGAATACTTGGATTTATATCTCACTTCAAATAGTTTCTCATCATGTGACCTTGAGCAAGTTGCTTAACTTCTCTTGAACCTCAGTTTCCTCTTCTGCAAAACTGGAATAATGATTGCACCTACCTTGGAGGGTTATTTGGAATACCTAATGAGGAAGTTTATTGTAAAGTTTTTTGCAAACTTTAAAATAATATTTAAGTATTAGCTCTTAGCAGAATCAATTGCAGCCCAGTGGGTGGCCTTTAAGATAGGAAGGCCCCAGTTCAAGTAGCACCTCTCTTGCACAATGGCTGTGTGATTCAGGGCTAGTCACTTTGTTCTCCCATAATCAAGGCAACTCAGAATTATTCATTCAAGGAAGGTGCAAACCTGCATTGGCAAAGGGAATTTCCTTATATGTATTTCCTATAGCAGTAAAATAATAGGTCTATTCCAAATGTTATTTCATATATCATATACCTTGTTTTCTTCTATTTTTCCTTTTTTTCTGTTTCTTTCTCCTCCTCTTCCTCCTCTTCTTCCTCCTCCTTCTTGTTATTTTTCTGTTTTTTGTTCTTCTTCCTTTGCCACTTGGCTCTTCTTGTTCCTGTTTCCTGCATTGCTTCAGGTCTGTCTTTTGCCCTTGCACATAGTCGTTGGCCCCTGTTCAGTTTCTACAAACTGGAAGATTCCACTTTATTTCTTAACTAGACACTGTCTGCAGCATCCTTAGGCCTCTGTTTGTCTCCATTTGCTGAGCTGAGCTGCAAAATAGATGCACTGATTTATCTTTGCATTTTTCCAATCTGGATTATGTTCAGTACTCTTTTTACGTCTTTGTTGGAGTAGTTATGGAAAAGAGTGAAATTTCAATGTGTCCGACTGTGACTGATCAGACCAATATGAGCTCGGAATGCTCTACCACAGGTTGGGCACTGTTGATCAGTCCCAACAGTCCCTGTTGATCTTTGGGGTGGATATCCCAAATTTGCATATCCTTCATTTACTTTATGCTATCTCAATTCTGCTTTACTTAAAGAGCACAGTACCCTTTCTAATGTGGGCACATCATGCTGAGCAGTCCTGTGCCAGTGTCTCCCATGTTGCATAGTCAAATCCAAGGTTGTTGAGAGAGACCTTGAGAGTGTCCTTCTTCTGGCCACCATGTGATTGCCTGCACCATGCGAATTCTCCATAAAATAGTCTTTTTGGCAAACATACATTTTCCATTCAAACAATGTGGCTAGTCCACCTGAGTTACTCTGTCTGAAGCATAGTTTGAATACCTGGCAGTTCACCTCGAGCAAGGAGTTCAGTGTCTGGTTCCTTATCCTGCCAGGTGACTTTCAGAATATTTCTAAGACAGTTCCAATGGAAACGATTCGGTTTCCTGGCATGGCACTAGTAGACTGTACATGTTTCACGGGCATACAACAATGAGGTCAGCACAACGGCTTTGTAGAACTTCAGTTTGGTATTCAGTCTAACACCTCTTCTCTCCCAAATTTCTCTTCAGAGCCTCCCAAACACTGAGCTAGCTCTGGCAACAAGTGCATCAACCTCATTGTCAATGAGTACATCCCTGGAAAGTACACTACCAAAGTAGTTGAACTTATTCACAGCATTCAAAACTTCTCCATTTGTTGTATTACATGGTTCCACATATGGATGGTGTGGTGGTGGCTGATGGAGCACCTGTGTTTTCTTGGTGTTGATTATTAGTCCAAAATTAGCATAGGCAGCAGAGAGTTGATCCATACTTCATTGAATCTTAACTTCAGAGGCTGCATCTAGTGTACAATCATCTACAAACAGAAAATCATACACCAATATTCCCTCCACTTTGGTCTTGGCTCGTAACCTTTTTAAATTGAAGAACTTACCATCAGTATAGTAGTTGACCTTGATGCCGTGCTCATCCTTATTGAAAGCATTTGTCAACATGTCTGAAAACATCATGTTAAAAAGCATAGGAGCAAACACACAGCCCTGTTTCACTCCATTGGTGACTGGGGAGGCACAAGAGTATTGTCCATTATCTAGAACCCGAGCAAACATGCCATCATGAAATTGATGTACAATACTGATGAACTTCTCTGGGCAGCCAAATTTTGACATAATTTTCCATAAGCCCTCACAACTAACAGTGTCAAAGGCCTTGGTCACATCTACAAATGTGTGCAGACTTTTGTTCTGCTCCTGGCATTTCTCCTGGAGTTGTTGGGCAGTAAACACCATATTGACAGTTCTTTGGCCCTTTCTGAAGCCACATTATCTCTCAGGTATTGGACCATCTTCTAGGGGAAGCATCATCATATTAAACAGGACTCTAGCAAGAATTTTGCCAGCAATAACTAAGAGAGAGATGCCCCTGTGATTATCACAGGACAATGTATTCCCTTTGCCTTTATAGAGATTGACAATGGAGGCATTCTTAAACTCCTGGAGGGTAATCTCCTCTTGCTATATAACCTGGAAAATTTTAGTCAGCTTTTGTATGAGCAATGGGCCCCCTACCTTGAAAATCTCAGCTGGAATAAAATCTGCACCAGGTGCTTTGCCACGTAAAAGTAGCCCAATGGCCCTCAAAACCTCTTCTTCAGTTGCAAGTTCAGCTAAGGAGGGATTGACTTCAACCTGAGGTAAATGGTTAGTGGCCTCAATATTGACTGATAATGGTCTGTTGAGAATACTATGGATATGTTCAGCCCATCTCTCTAGGATCATGTCCCCATCACTCATCAATGTGGCTCCATCAGCACTGAGTAGTTGTGATGCACCATAGGTTTTTGGTCCATAAATAGCTTTTAGGAAATCATAAAAGCACTTTGGATTGTTACTATCAGCATAAAACTGAATTTCATCTACCTTCTTACTGAGCCAGGAATCCTGCATCTCTCTAACCTTTGCTTGTACTTTGCTTTTGATGGAACTAAATGCTGCCTTCTTAGAGGTGGATGAACCATCCTGTTGGTAAATCCTGTGGAGTTCTTGTTTTTCATTTAGCAGCTTTTGAATTTCCCCATCATTTTCATCAAACCAGTCTTGGTGTTTGCGAGTGTTCTGACCCAGATGAGCAAATGCAGTGCTGTACGCCAAATCTCTGAGAGCTGCCCACTCCTTTTCTGCTGCTCTGTTGCCAACTGTGTGGTGGCTCAACTTTCCCTCCAAGTCAGAAACAAACTGTTTAAGCTCAGAGAAGAGCTCTAATTTGTTGACATTAATTCTTCTGGTAGTCATTTTGCCTTGGGGGCACTATATTTGATGAATGATAAAGATAAAAATAAGACCAATCTGCAATTCTAGTCAAAGAAAAGTCTAACTTCATTTCTTCTTGAAAGCCTAACTTTAATTATTCTTGAAGGAGTGAATTAAATAAAGAAAACTTCTTGTTCAAATGAAGAAAAGGTTGCAATTAGACTAAAGTCACAGAAATGACAGTATTTCTTAGCTTTCAGCATCATGCTGTCTGTTTCTTTGCTAAAGCTCAATCAGCTGGCACTGATAACATGGCAAGTCAAACACTGAAACTGTTCAGTGTAACCATTTACTGGTCCTGAAGTTGGAAGTGTAATTTTCCCCCAGGACAAAATGTTTATTATCTCAAGAGTTGCTTTGCCGTCTGTATTAAAAAATTCTTAACAGTTTTTTTGGATTGTGATTTCTAGGTTTTGTTTTTGTTTTTGTTTTTTGTTCATCTTCTTCTACATTTATGATCTTTGTGTTACCTCTGAAATGCCCGTCTGAGGGGTCAGGTGCTTTGGCTTGTGTTGAATTGGATTATTTGAACATTAATGCCTTTTGTTTTTCTTCTGTCATTCCTCTCCCTTCCCTTACTTATTTTTGTATTTCATGGTCCAAATCTATTGTTCTTTCTCTCTCTCTCCCTCTCTCTCTTTCTCTCTTTCCCTCTCTCTCTTTCTCTCTCTCTCTTCCCCCCCTCTCTTTCTCCCTCTCTTTCTTTCTCTCTCTCTCTCTCTCTCCCCTCTCCCCCCCTCCACAGCTTCTAAATCTTTGGAGAAAATCTCTATTATTTATTCATATTTTTCTACTCTAGTAATTTCATTTAAAAATTATGTGTTCAACACTCTCATTTTTGAACTACATTAATTCCTAATTTCTTGATTATGAATTTTAATAATAATGATAGCTTGCATTTGCAAAGGGTTTAAAGGTTTGCAAAGCACTCTTTCTTTGTTTCTCTCTCTCTCTTTGTATATATATATATATGTGTGTGTGTGTGTGTGTGTGTGTGTGTGTGTGTGTGTGTGTGTGATCTCATTTTAATATTTGTATTGATCATTCTGGAGATCTTTATTATTATTCCATGATCTCGGAGGAGTCCACAAAATTCTATCTTTCCTCGGGGTCCATTGCTTTCCTTTTCTTCATGCAGTTCCTTGTTTTGTTTTTTTGTACTTGAGGCTTTACTTATCCGAACTTTTATTGGTTAGACCTCTTTTGGCTCATCTGCCTATGAATTTAGCTTTCAGTGAAATCCTTTTTATTAGATGTTTCTGTCTTTTTCTCATATTCCCTATCACTGTCACTCACTCTTTGAGTCTTCCCTAGCTGGTAGCGGTTTACAGTGAGCGGAGGGGTTACTGGTGGCCACAACCTCTTTCCCAGTAGGAGATTTGGGGTTCACCTAGACTTGGTTTCTCCACTGTGTATTTTCCTGGAGGAGAATAAGGGCCTGAAGTGGTTTCCCTGGCCTCTTTCTATCTGCCCAAATGCCCTATTCTTTCCCATTTTTTGTCCTGAGCATAGCTATGAGAACTAGCCCATTTAAGTTCTCATTCTACTTTCAACATCTGGGTTATATTTTTATAAGAACATTTTACAGATAATGAAACTGAACCTCAGAGAGAAGTGATTTTGCTACAACTAGAATTCAAACCTACGTCATCTACCTCTAAATGGAGTGTTCTTTTTATTATACACTGTTACTTTCTCTTCAGAGTTCAAAAATCAATCAGTCAATTAACAAGTATTTATTAGTAATTTACTATGTCCCAGACATTGTGCTGAGCACTTGGAATAAAGTGCAAAAAATGAAATAACCTATGGAGTTGTAAAGAGCTATTTTTCAAGCAAGAATAAAACTTCTCGGCAACAAATTCCTAAGAAAGGTGCGTGTGTGTGTGTGTGTGTGTGTGTGTGTGTGTGTGTGTGTGTGTGTGTATGTGTGTATGTGCATGTGTAGATAAATTATAGAATGTGTCAGTTTCAAATAAATAAAACTGTAGCTTTATAATAACTCAATTATATGTTCTCCTAATTTAATGCCGTTTGTGGTAAATTCCATATCACTTCAGTGTAACTCTACCCCCACCCAGAGAATGTCCTTGGGCTTTGAAGTGTCATGTACTACTAGAGGCTAGCCTTAATCACTGAATAGGTGTAGCCTCAGACCTAATTAAGACCTCAGTTTAGAAAGGCTAAGGTCTCCCCTTGCATACGGAGCTATCTCTACTCATTCTGATCTACCTCTTGCCACTGGATCCAGATGTCTTGGGAGGAGAAAATGAAGCCAAGGACTTTGCACAGCTGTGTCTCACTTGCAATTCAATTGTAAGACAAGGCATCATCTCCTGATGTCCTTGGTTCTCCTTGAGAAGGACAGAGAACAACAACATTGTTGGTTGAACATTGAGTCAGAGGAACAACGATTGGGAAGAAAGGATTACCTGTTTTAGGTGTGGGCTATCTATATTCTATTGATATAGATAGAAAATTAGCTAGCTTTTATCGAGTGCTCACAACTCTCAAGGGAAAATGCTATTATTTTACAGATTATGCGATCATTTTACAGATTAGAAAATGGAGGAGAGATGTCAAGCACCATGGTGATGATGCACAGAAGTATATTGGAGCCAGCTAAAGAGAGGTGAATGTTAAACTTATAGCTTGTGCATTTATATCTTGGTCAACACTACTAATCAGGGCTTAATTTATTATTTTATTGATTGTCTAGTTTTAAGAAAGTGATGGAGAAAATATTATAATGCAGATTAAATTTAAAAGTGTCTTGAATTTTCATAGAGTCAGTTTTTAAACATAAACCAGCACATTTCTGTAATATAGGGTTTTGGGAAATAAGCTAGAGAGAGGTCTCTGAGAGAGATGCTGGCCTTAGTGGCAAGGACATACAGCTCAAAAACCAGAATTAAGACTAAAGGCAAAGGCTAGATTGGCTTGAATTAAAATCTGTGTTCCAAAGAGTTTAGCTTGGGAGGAAGAATTTATTTCTCTGAAAGAAAACCATTTTTTTTTGTTTATTTGTCCAGACCCTGAGAAACTTACAGACTATTTCTTGTAGGGAGAAACAAATTAGGAAAGCTTTTTTTTTTTTTTTTTTCACACAGACTTTTGCTTCTCTCAAGGTCCTTATCTGATGACTGGGCATATTTATAAAAGAGCTATCTCAGGGAAAGTCTCAAAGCTTTTAACTAAAAGAGTAGTAATAGAATTTATTCCTGCTGTGAAGAAGAGACAGGACCCTAGCTGTGGAATCTACCTGGGATTAGAAGCCATAAACAGACAGAGGAGCTCCTTAACTACATAAACTAGTTACACTTGGCAATTACTATTACTGACCATAGGAACAGTGAAATGATCCTGAATAGCAGTCATGCCAGAGCAGCAGGAATATGTCAGACTCTGACTCTCAGACTACACAGCTGACAAAGAATGCACACTACGTGACACTAGTAAGGGAGTAGGCCTAGAATTGTGAGCATGATGATCTCACCAGAATACCTTGGGTAGCCTACTGTGTTGATATTGTGAATTTTCCCTTTATACTTATGGACTACTCACATGTATATCTTATATTTCTTTTCCACATATGTTCTCCAGTCACTTATGTTTACTATGTGGATGTACTTCTAAACACACACTGTGGCCACAAGTATTTTCTATGCATTTGCTTACTTTACACATTTCCTGTTTATAGCCTTTCTTTCTAGTAGTGGTGTTTATATTTATGACAGAGTGTGCCCAAGGTTTATGAGGGAAGTAATTTGCTTTTTTTCTCAATAATGCTTTGTTAAATATCTTTGTTTTGGATTTTGTCTCTTGACTGTCTTTAAAAAAGAGATTAACACATTGAGGGGGCTTATGAACTAAAGTTTGAAATGGATATGATCTGATGGCCTATCTTCTTCCTAGGATCACCATATCTGGGCACTGTGTGAATTGGAGGTGCTCCCAGATTCCAATCCTCAACAAACTGAAAAAGTCAATTGTTCAAACATTTGTGAAGACCTAAATGTGTGTACTCAGACTATAGGAGGTAGGTACACATTTTAGATTAGATCATCTCTGTCTATTAGGGGCCTAAAGACTAGCAATTTGATATATACATAGAACTATGATTCAATATAATATACCTGAGAGAAGAAAAAAGCAAGTGCTGAGAGTGGAAAATAATTATCAACTAAGTGAATAAAGGAAACTTTCTTGAAGTTGCTAGTGTTTGATATGTACTTCAGAAAATAAGAATTCAGTATGAGAGAAGGCTTTATAGATACGGAGAAGAGAAAAAGCAAAGGTCCAGATTGAACACACAAAAGTATTAGTTAATTGAAAGATGTGACTAGCCAAAACTGAATTTTGACCAGGGTCAACTGAGATGAAAGATTGGGCACACAAGCCAAGGTCAGTTTCTTTAAGAACATGGTCACTCAGAAAACAGTGGCTCATTCTTTCCTGACAAAAAGGCTTGAGGAAAAAGTTTCTACAGAACAGAGGTATGAATGTAGCAGGACCCTCAAGTGGTAGCAGATAAGGAAAATTTACTAAAATGTGGGACACAGGGATAAGGTAACAAAGGGAAAGGGATGGCTTAATTAGATGGTTGCTTCATGTTTTCCTGGTGCAAGTTATGGCTGTGATTCAGTGTAAGCCTTAAGGATATAAAGCCAAAATACTTCCCCCCCAAAAAAAGAATTCCTTTCACTCAAAAATTTCCACTGAGGATATACATATGCAAAGATAATAAATTCACCATAATTTGAGGAAATAGAAAACTCTACTACCTAGGAAAATATGATAGGAAAGTGTAGGTCCATGGGTACAAGAACCAGCGAAAAGTACATCTTGGTTGGATCATAGATTACAAAACAGGCAACTAGACAGGAGAGGGAACCAAACACAGAATCAGAACCACCAAGTTTAGATTCTGCCTCAGACCTTTATTGCCTGTTAAACTGGGGGTGGGGCAACTCACAACTTCTTTTGACCTCAGTTGCCTCATATGTAAAATGAGGCAGATAGAATCAATAGCTTCAAAAGAAGTCCCTTTCAATTCTAATTCTCTGAGCCTATAATCCAGTGTTGGAGTGCTACAAGTCTGAAAGTGAAACTCACTTGTAGAAGGCTATGAGCACAGGGGCAAAGGAGCCTGAACTTTTCTTTTTAGACCATAGAGACCTACTGATCAGATCTATACATAAACAAGATAAAACTGGCAAGGATGTGAAGGATTGATAGGAACCAGGAAAGAATGAAAGCAAGGTGACTTTTTAGGAGTCTAGATAACAGTCTATATAGGTGATGATGAGGGCTTGCACTAAAGTGGGTGGCAACTGTGAAAACAGAGGGGAATGTACATGACAGAATAAACAAACACGGAATATATAGAACTTGTACTTCACGGAATAGAAAAGGTAAAAGGACAGTTAAAGATACCGTCAAAGATTCAAACACTGGAGACTAAATTTACCACTGAAAAAATGTTAGATCAGTAGAAGGGACAGATTAAAAGACAAATATAAATACACTTAATTTTGAACATGTTCTGTTTGAAGTTCTAGTGGAGTATCCAAATAGGAATGTCATATTAGTAGTTCAAGATACGGGTCTGGAACCTAGAGAGAGAGTGGTCAGGGTTGGATATGTGGATTTGGGAGGCAACTGAAAGGAGGTGACGTTTTGCTTAAAATGATTGGGAGAAACTATATTGCCAATGAAACAATATAAAGCAGTTGTTCTTAATATTGGTTTTTGTGTCATGAATCTCTTTGGCAAACTGGTGAAGCCGATAGACTTTGCAGAATAATTGTTCTAAGTGCATAATATATAATACATTAATTACAAGGAAATCAATTATATTTAAATTAAAAACATAATTTTTCTAAGTCTTACAAACCCCCTATCTATCTATGGTCTGGAGATTAAGAACTCCTAGTATAGTGGGAGAGAAAAAAAAGGGGTCAAAGTTAGAACTTTAGCAAAAAGCTGGGAATTTTATAGACCTTTATGTGCTATAGAAATGAGAACTTTGAATATATCACTTTTGCAGAAATGGAATGTGAATAATAAAACTACTAAGCAGAATTAGAACCAAAGCTAAATAGTTAGAAAAATAAAATAATCTCCTTTATCTGTGTTATTCATTTTCTAAAGGTCTGGTAGTATAATCTCAGATGTTTAATGAATTCCTATGCTTTTTGGATAGGGTGATGGGAACATCTTCCTCTCTCCCAAACCATCAAAGCATCTTCTTCTCTCACTGTATGTCATATTAATTCCACTATCCTCTGTACCTTCAGTTGCTATGAGACCTAATAGTTGGTGAATCAATGATCTCTAATCCTAAGACTACAGTTAATTTTCATGATGGTGAACATGCGTAAAATAGAAATTCTTTCTAATGCTCTTTTTAATAAACATCCTCAGAAAATATAACTATTTGATGACGTTATCAGTGTATGCAGTTGTTGGATAGAGATGATTTAACCTATTGTTTAGCTTACTTTATGAAAAAAACTCCCACATCACAATGGTGTTCTACTGTGTTTCTCTTAGAGAAACAATGCTCTAAAAAGAATATTAATTTTAAATTAAATCAAATAATAGTCTACTCTGTGTGGGAAATTGAGTTAACATTATTAGGTAATAAACTAAAAAAAAGATTTTTATAAGAAAATATTAGTTACTCCAAGTTGAAAAAGCTCAGTAAGAGATTGCACAGGAGAAATAGTTTGAAATATTTTAAAATTTATGTTTTTAGCCTGTGGTAAATGACAGAAAATCCAGACCAGAATATGTTGGATTTCTTCCACTAGAAAAAAGAATAAAGTAAACTATGAGGGAATTCATGGACAGAAAGTGAAAACCTGTTTTCTCTTGATGATAACATATTATCCAGTCTTACTTTGGTTAATTTTACTTTCCAGACATTAGTTTCTAATTTTACTTTCTTGTTGCTTTTTAGTTAAATTTACTTTCTAGTTAAGCAAGCAATGAAAAAATATGCTCCTAAGAGTCTTCTATTGTTTGAAATCATCAAATAAATATGAAGGGCATTGCTTTTGGGTGGACGTAAAATTTTCGGCTTCCTAAATTTTATTGTAAATAAGCAGAGTTATAACTGGTTTGCGGCAACAGGGCTTGGTCCTAAGATACCAAACTTTAGAGGGTGCAAAAATTTAATGCATTCATTCCTTCAGTTCCAAAATTTGTATTGTTTCTTCTTTTATTTCCACATCAGGGATTAAAAGTTGATTCAGGGGACCTTTTGTATTGCCTGCCCTCATTGCCAAAACTGATAGTTGTGATTCTTTAATTGAACTAGAAATATGATTTTTTTGGATCTAGGCATTATTCACTGACCGTGAAGATCATGATAATATTTGGAACAATCATATCATGTTCTCTGCTCAGAGGAAAATGTAATACAGGATAGAGTTAAGGCATATAGGCTCATATGATTTTAGAGATACAGAGATCTTACAGAACATCTAATCCAGCACTCTTGTTTTAGGTGATGCTCGAGTAAGATCAGACAGGAGGCAAGTGGCCAACCCGGTATCTGACGCCTGTTTGAATCCAGTCCTTGTGATTCAAATCTTGAGTTCTTTCTACCTTAGCATATAGACAAAAAATCAGAACAACCTACTTTGTGGTGTATTTGGTGCCTAGATTTCTGACACTTCAAATACAGCAAAGCAATTCTCAGTCAATGCAACCTATTCCTTCCTATGATAACTTCTCTCATTCACTAGAAGAAGGAAGTTATTTTCTTTTAACCTTCATGAGATGAGAAAGGTCAGATAACATAAAATTACAACACTTCAATATCCTGTATTCCATGTTCACATATCACAAACAAATATCTAGTTGCTAAGATGGTGACTGAAGATGATACCTCATCGGAGGCTCACCCAACACAGTTCTTTCTGCTTTTGTGCATTTGTGTTTTTTCTTCCAAAAACAATCTATGGTTAAGTTACTTCCAGCATTTTTACTGTGTAGAACCAAAAAACTGATGTGTTTGACTTTTCCCCTGTGATATTCTCTGATGGTATCTGATGTTGAGATTGTATTGAAACCTCTGCTTATTATGTGTAGGCCAAAAGGGTTAAGGGAGGAACAAGAAAAGTTAAATGGTAGGAAAGAATTTCTTGATGACACTGAAGTACAAAAGGGTCAGTCCTATTTATAAATGAGAATTAGTATTAGCTCACTGCACATTTACAATTCAAACGACAAGAAGAGACTTTTAAGAGGTGATTTACTATTCTCAGGCCAGCACTCATGCCAAGAGAGCTAAAGAAACTCCACTAGCTGAGCTAGTAAAAGTATTTAATATACTCATCTAAGATCTCCACAAGAGTGGCTTTTTGGCTGCAACAATAAGGCCTGCAGCTATCTGCTTTCTCTACTGTCACCAGCAGATATCACTGAAGTCAATTAGAATTACTACAGAGGATTTCAGGCAATGACATATGCATCTTTTTTGTTCTTGCATAGGCAGCTACCCAAAGGTCACTAATCCATGACCAGAGGGAGGAAGATTTGGCAGTGATGTGACTTGTACATTGACTGAACAGCTATAATAATCTGTTCAAATGCCTTTCTGGGTAACATCACACTGATTCCTCAGCAAAATAAAGTGGGATACTTTTCACTCTCTTTATTGGTACATATCACCACTATGGAAAACAATCATATCAATTAAGCAGTGCTAAATTGCTTTAAAAACAAAATTGCATGGAGGTGAGGATGTGGGAATAGAAGGGGGAGGCTGATCTAAATAAAGATATGTACATTACAAACTTTGTACAAAATGAAAACCTAATGGTAAAATTCCTGACTTTTTTCTTTTAAAAAATGTCATACAAGATATCATATAGATATTTAATGTAAATAGTAACTATGACATTTTTAAAACCTCTGCATGGGATAAAACTTTTTTCGATGGAAATTGGTCAAACTCCTTTTATTTTTCTTTCCAAAGTTTTACAAATTAAAACAATAAAGATTCCATCAAATTATACATTTCTATACCTTTCACTCAGTTGTGTGTCCATAAGGATAAGATTATATAGAAAACTGTTCACAGAAAATTTCCCCTTTCTACTAATATCTTCATAAAGCATACTCTTTGATGTGTATAGATGTAATTTCAAATAAAACTTTTGTAGATAGAATGGTGGGAAAAGGCATGAAGGACTATAAATGGTATTCTTTTTTTACATCACTACCCCTTTTTTTTCTGAAAAAAAAATATTGTTATGAATCATCCATCCTTTCCATTTGCCCAACCAATAAACATTTGGAAAACTAATTTTTGAGGAAAATTGTATCACCTCAAACATGTTCTGCTATCCTATTAGTCATTACTCTTCAAGATTTTCTTCACAAATGTAATTGTTATTTTCCTCATGTAAAACACAAGGTACAACTGGTAAAATCTGACTATTATTAAAAAACTAAACAGTTCCATTTTATATCTTTCTTATATTTAATTTTATTTCTTTTATGTCTTTTGAATTAGAAAAAAATAATTTGATGTGAAAAAAATAGAATGATGAACAGGTCAAATGAACTTCCTTAGAAGGTAGCAGGTTCCCCTTACTCAGACAATTTTATCCATATATTGGATGACCATTTGTTGGGCAAGATACTGAGTGAATTTCTTTTCAGGTACAAATTTCATTCAATGATATTTTGACCCTTTTAAATTTGAAATTATTTGATTCAATAATTTATAAAAGAAGTATTATTTCACTTAGTTGTGTCTCTTTTCAAGATCTCTTCAGGCTAGTTTTTAACCTCAATTTATTTATTTAATTGTTTTCAGGAGTTCATACTCATTATAATCTTCATTCATCATCCATAGTAAAGTTTTGTAAAGAACTCATGGGCTCAGTTTCATTCTTGTTGCCATAACAGATGTCAAATATATGTTGGTCAAATATAATTGAATTGAGTTTGGGAGCATGTTGTAGCCTATGTGCATTCGCATAAATTTGTATTTTCATTACACCTCAGATAATTTGTAACTGTGCTTTTCCTGAGATTGGATTTTTTTGCTTTTGTCTTTGTATCCTTAATATCTGGTTCAGTGCCTGACACAGAGCATCAGTCAAGTAATAAATCAACAAGAATTTATTAAACATTTACTATGTTCCTGTGATAGGTACTGTGATAAGCATTGGGTGTATACAAAAGAGAAACTGAAATTCGCAATACCTTCAAGGGGTTTACATTCTCACATAATTGAGAAAGTATCTATATAACAGACCATTCAAGACAAATACAGAGTAAATAGAAGGTTACCTTAGAGCAGAGTACACTAGCAGGTTGGGGCTGGCATGGAAAACATTCTGCAGGAGGTAGCAATCAAACTGTATCTTAAAAGATGTAAGGGATTCTTAATATTAGCAGTAAGGAAGGAGAATGTTGTTGGCCTAGGAAATACTCATGTGAGTGCAAAATGATTTTTAAAAATTATATCTAATTGAAGGATTAAAGGAGGCGTAATTCAAATCAATTATATTAAAAAATATATTTATCAAGTGACTACCAAGTGTAACATATTTCACTAATCGGTAGGAATAAAAATAAAATACGATCTCTGCCCTAAAGCACTTATAACTAATAGGAAGAGGGAGTGATATACTGTATATACAAATAATTGTTATATAAAGTAGAATATGATGGAGGCAAGTAAGGAGGAAGAAAAAAGTTTCTGATAGTGAAATTTGAGAAAATTTCCTGGACACCCAAAATGAAGATAAATTTGTCATATATTAGCCAGTAAACTTTTACTAAGTTCTTACTGTGTGATAAATACTATTCTAATGATTGGAAATACCATAAAAAGCAAAAACAATCTCTACCTTTAAAGAACTTACTACATTACTTGCATCCTTCCAGTGATGCATTTTCATTTTTATAAGAGATGTCAGCGTGTTATAGGAACCACTCCCAAGATGTCTAAAATGAAAAGGGAGAAATCTCCTGGGTATTGGGCAGACTTTCAAAAAAATAATTTCAAAAGTATATTGGAAAAAAAACTGCAGGGGGAAGAAATATAAAAATGTGATTTTTTTCACAGGTAGAAAGAAATACTGATGATATCACATATCTAACAAAATATCAAATAATATTAGTAGAAATATATGCATATAAACTATGTAGTATATGAACATATTGATGCTTTCACTTATTTACTCATTGGACAAGTATTCATTAAACACTTCCTATGTGCTACTCCTGGGCATATGAAGACAAAACGGGAATTAGTTCATTCCTTCAAGAAGCTTTTATTCCATTAGGGGAAAATATACAGATTAGTAGATACAAAACACATACAGAGTAAACTGAATGCAGTTTCTGCAGTTGGGGACACCAACACTTGACAGGAACCAGGATAGTTCTTGTTTGCATAGGTGGTAATACTTAAGATGAGTCTTGAATGAAACAAAGGATTCTTCTGGGGAAGAGTTAGGACTGGGGCAGTTAAATGGTATAGTGGATAAAGTGCTAGGCCCTGGAGGCAGGAAGACTTTTCCTGAGTTCAAATTTGACCTCAGACATTTGTTAACTGTGATCCTAGATAAGACATTTAAACCTGTTTGTTTTAGTTCTTCATCTGTAAAATGAGCTGGAGAAGAAAATGCCAAACACTCTAGTATCTTTGCCAATAAACCTCAGATGGGGTCATAGAGAATCAAACGTGACTGAAATGACTCCACAGCAAGAAAAACAAGATGGACTGATTACATGGAATACCAATAATATTATGTTTTGTTGGTCATACTTCATTCAAATCTTTAAATTTTAATTTATATGTATAGTTATTTCATATCGTAAACAGAACACCCACTCTAATACTTGATTATAATACCCAGGCAAACAGGGTTGCTTGGAGACTAAATCATCAGAGAATGGTGCTGCCATTTTTGAAAGGATTTCGGGGGGCCTTGGTGACAGACAGAATCTCCCTAACTAGTTGGGAAGAGCCTTAATTCCAGCACTTTGGTCACTTGATGATGAGTTCTTTAGATATGAAATAATGAAATCCATGAAACAAAGAAAAATTGTCAAGTAGATCTCAGTCCTTTGTGGTCTTCAGTGGGAGGGATGGAGGGGCAGGAAAGGGGGTAGCATATTTTAAGAATCACACTTTTTAGATCATCTCAGAACATTAACTTGGCTATTCATATTTGTAATATGAACTCTTTGTTCGGTGACTATAGGGTGAGGGATTTAAGATTATCATTATTGAAATTCTTGAAATAAAGGAAATTTAAAAATATAAGTAAGTCATAGGTAGATTGAAAGATAGCTGGTGGTTCTGCCTTAGAGGGATGAATGAAGGAGTTAGTTTTGTTTTTGTTTCAGTCACTAGCAATATCATTTTCATAGGGCTTTTGGTTGTATTGTATATTGTATTACAATGATCATAAGATATATTTGTAAAATGTCCATCTTGAAAGTAATAATAGCTACCATTTATATTATGCTTTTAGGTTTTATAAAATGTTTCAAAAATATTCTCTTACTTTATCCTCACAACACCTTGAGAGGTAGGTGCTATTATTATCTCACTCTTACAGATGGGGAAATGTAATGCAGACAAAAATTAAGTATCTTGACCAGGGTCACACAGCTAGTGATTGTTTATTTTCTGAGTTAAAGCTGCCTGGCATTCTATCTACTGGACCACCTAGCTGGAACAACATATTTTGCTAAATAAATAGCACCTCCCTCAGAGGAGGTACAAAGAACAAAGGAGATAGTATATGTGAGGCAGTTTATGAGTCTTAGAGCATAATATAGATTCTAGGTATCATTACTATTCTATTTGATATCAGGTTAAATCATTGGCTCACTAGAAATATAGAAGAGAGGTTGAACTTAATAGCTGTTACAGTTCTAATACTATTCTGACAAGTGGGTTCTAGCCTCTGCATCAGCATCCAAAGTAATAGGGAAAACCACAGCTTCCTACATCAGTTCATTTCATGTTTTGGAAAGCTCTAACTGCTAGTGTGTCACTTCTTCATATTAAATTGGAAACTGACTCCCATAATTTCTACTCAGTGACCTCTGGAGTCAAGCAGAATATAAGTGAGCCTCAAGTTACCTTAATCAGACATCATCACCAAACCCAATCATCAAATACTAAACTCTCTTATAAGGAAGTTAGGATCTTTACCTGAGTGTCTCCAGTTCAAGCTGCCTGCTCCTTGCTTCTCATCATCGTCACCTGGTCTTAATCTCCAGGCAGCATGAATGGGCCCAGATGATCTGATTCCTCTCTCTGTCTCTCTCTGTCTCTCCTCTGTTCCTTTGACATTAACTCCAACATTCTTTTGCATAATATTCTATATTCATGGAAATATTGTTGTAGTAATGAAAAGGCACATTCACCTCTGAGTCAAGGAGGTCAAATTTCAAGTCCTCACTCTGCCACTAACAATCTAGATCACTGTGGAGAAGTCGTTCAACCTGTCTGGGATGCCATTCTCTTACCTGTCAAATGAAGTTGGAATAAATGGTCTCAGGTATCTAAACAATGATGGTAAGTGGAGGATGCTTGATTCTCTGGCTACAGAAATATATATTATGCCTCCCCAAGTCAAAGCATTAAGACTTCAGAAGGGGGAGGTGGAGTGAGGATAGAGTATCATGCATCCAGCCTTCCTCCTTTTTTCCTCCTTAAGGTTGGGAAAAACTGAATTGGAGCTGATATTTAGAGCCATGTCAAATCCATGCTATTTCCTTTCTATTTTGAGTTGTGCCATTTGACACACTGAAATAGAAAACTGTGATAGCACTAAAAAAAGGACTTGTCTGAAAAAAAATTGGAAATATATCCCAAAGCTTAAAGAAAGAAAAAAAGAGGCCACATTAATGGAAAGATTTGCATTGAAGTCTTCTCCCACACTAAGAATCTTGCACGGATAAGACTCTAATAAATGGAATGTTTTGAAGTAGAGAAAGTAATTTTCTAGGAAGAAATAGTTCTATTCCATTTTTCATAAATAAAAATGCATTTATTTGGTGGGGAGAGAGACTTTTGATAACTGTGACTCATTAAATACAGCATATCAAGTTTTCTATTGACCCTTATTTTGAATATCTTCATTGACATTTTTCTCAAAATCTGTTTTCATTTATTTAAAAATATTTTTCTTGTGGAATTTTGTTTATCCTTAACCCTACCTCTATTAAACTTTCCTTTTTAACCAACCAAAAAAAATCAACAAACAAATACACAAACATTTGAGAACAAACAACTATCAAACAAATCTTTTTGAAAATGTCAATAAATGGAAAAAGGGAAACCAAATTAAGATGAGTAGGTAGTGGCAGCAGCCCAACTGAACTCTACCAACATTCACCTCCAAACATCTTTAAAGTAATATGTCAAATTGAATTCTGGAGCAACATAACAAACAAAATGTTGAGGTAAGACATGTTTCTAGTCTAAGACAACTTAGGAGGTCAGCAGGAAAGGTCTATGACACCAGGGTTGGGACCAGACCAGAGTGCATGCAGCAGCAACACTAGTAGTGGCCTTGCATGTGGCTATCACAGCAACAGCAGCAGCCTGGGGAGCTCTTAACCCAGAGATAGTAGGGAGCTGGACAACTGAAGAAAAAGAGGTTACAGAGGACCCTGAGCTGGCACCAGGCATAGGAACAGGAGGTTTTAGACAACTCTGTTGCCCTCATACATTTCTGGGTCATATTCCAGGGCAGAGAGGAGTTCTGTGTTCATTGACAAAGGAGCAAGGGTTCTGATCTCAAATACAGGGCACAGAGGAACAGTAGTAAGTACAACTGCAAGGGATTAGGGACTCTTTCTGGGTGACAATGTGCATACCAGCATAACAGTTTTCATTCTTCTCTATGGATGACACCACCTTGGAAACACCAAAAACTTGCAGAACACTAGAACTAGTTCTGAAAACAGAAGCATAAAAAAACTTGGACAGTTTTTACTTATTTACTTACTTACTTACTAACTACACAGTGCTTACTTACCCCCAGGTAAACAGACCAAATTTAACATAAAATTCAAAGTCAAGAAAAACCTTAAAAAAGTGAGGAAATGAAAACAACAACCACCTGACATTATAAAGTTATCATGGCAGCAGGGAACATCAAGACATAAACTCAGAAGAAGACAACAATGTTAAAATGTATATAAGAAAAACTCAAAGAAAAACATTCAAATCGAACTCAAGCCCAACAAGAATTCCTGAAAGAGTTAAAGAAAGAGATGAATGTTAGAGGAAAAATGGGAAAAAGAAATGAGAGTGATATGAGAAAATTATGCAAAGAGAATTAAAAGCTTAGAAAAAAGAGGCAAAAATACTGAAGAAAATAATACTTTTAAAGACAGAATAGGCCAAATATTAAAAGAGTCACAAAAATCTGCTGTAGAGAAAAATTCCTTAAAAAGCAGAATTGGCCAAATTAAAAAAAGAGTTACAAGAGCTCACTGAACCAAATAAGTTCTTAAAAATTATAATTGGGTGAGTGAAAGCTAGCAACTCCATGAAACATCAAGAAACAATGAAAAAAAGTGAAATATCTAATCAGAAAAATAATTGAAATGCAAAACAGATTGAGGAGAGATAATTTTAAGTATTGTGCTCCCAAAATCATCATCAAAAAAGAACTTAGAAAAGATATTTTAAGAAGTTATAAAGGAAAACTGTCCTAATATTTTAGAACTAGAGAGTGAAATAGAAATTGAAAGAATTCACATATCAACTCCTGAAAGAGATCTCAAAGTGAAAACTCCCAGTAATATTAATTGCCAAATTCAAGAGCTTCCATATCAAAAAGAAAATATTTCAAGAAGCCAGAAGGAAACCATTCAAATATTGTGGAACTACAATCAAGATCACATAAGATTAAGTTACTCTTATATTAAAAGAATGTAGGGCTTGAAATAAGATATTCCAGAAAGCAAAGGACCTACCCAGTGAAACTGAGTATAATTGTTTTGGGAGAAAGTGGGTATCTAGAGAAGCAGAGGATTTTTAAACATTTCTTATGAAAAGACCAAAGCTGAAAAGAACATTTGACATTAAAACTTAAGTCTCAAGAGAAGCAAAATCAGTTAAACATGAAAGAGAAATTATGAGAGACCTAATGGAGATGAGCTGTTTATAATCCTGCATGGGAAGACGGTGCATGTAACTCTTGAGAACTTTATCATTATTAGGGCTGTTAAAAGGAGTTTACATAGGGAGAGGGCATGGGTGAAGGTTGATTATGTTGGAATGATCTCTAAAAGAAATTAAAGGATGAGAAAGAAGGATGCGCTGAGAGAAGGGTGAAGGGAGGTGATTGAAAGGGAAAAATTATCTCTCATTAAGAGTTGTCTAAAGAGGAGCTTTCACAATGGAGGAAAAATTGGGGAGCAACACGTGAACCTCATTCTCATTGGATTTAGTTGAAAGAGGGAAGAATATACATCTACACTCAGTTGATGTAGAAATTTATCATGCCCAGCAAGGAGGAAGGAGAATGGCATAAAAGAAAAGAGAGAGGTGATAAAAGAATGAATGGAAGAGAAGCCTTAGTCAGAAGCAAAAATACTTTTTCAAAAGGACAGGTTAAAAAGAAAAAGAGAAGCAACAGGAGAAAATGGAATGAAGGGAAATACACTGCTATTAGTCATAACTGGGAAGGTGAATAGGATGAATTCACTCATAAAACATAAGCAAACAGCAAAATGGATTAGAAACTAGAATCCCACAGTATGTTGTTTACAAGAAAACTGCTTGGGCATAAAGACACAAACAGAGTTAAAATAAGGGACCTGGAGCAGAATCTACTATGCATCAGCTGAGTTAAAAAAAGGGCAGGGGTACCAACAATAATGAATGAAAGCAAGAATGAAAGCAGAGCTACATTTAACTAAAAGAGATAATCAGTGAAAGTATATTTTGCTGGAAAGTACCAAAGACTGAGAAATAATAAAAAAAAATTTATAACAAGTTTATGTTTCAGAAGCCTTATTTCTCAAATATACAGGGAACTAAGTCAGATTTATAAAAATAAGCACCATTTCCCACTTGATAACTGGTCAGAGGATATGAACAGGCAGTTTTCAGAAGAAATAAATCAAAGTTGTCTATTGGCTGTTGTCCTTTGTTCTCAAAGAGGACCAAAATGACATCCCTATGATACAGTCAAGTTTCAGTGTGTCCGACTGTGGCTTTCAGACCAATATGAACTCAGAATGGTCTACCATAGATTGGGCAGAGATAGTCCGAGAGAATATTTGGTGTGGGTACTCTAAATTTGCACATGCTAAGTTTCCTTTGAGCTGTTTCAATTCTACTTTGCTCGTAGAGCACAGCACCTTTTCTGGTGTAGGTATGCCGTGCTGAGCAGTCCTGTGGCAGTCTCCCATGTCACACAATGAATTTCACAGTTCTTGAGAGAAACATTGAGAGTGTCCTTGTATTGATCACATTCCCTGTGTGAGTTCTCCATAAAATAGTCTTTTTGGCAAGTAAGTTTTGCATTCGAACAACTTGGCCAGCCCATTGGAGTTGCACTCTCTGAAACATTGTTTGAATACTTGGCAGTTTAGTTTGAATAAGGACCTCAATGTCTCGTACCTTATCCTGCCAGGTGATCTTCAGAATCTTCCTAAGACAGTTCAAATAGAGGCTATTCAGTTTCCTGGCATGGCACTGGTAGACTATCTGTATTTCAGAGGCATATAACAATGAGGTCAGCACAGTGGGGAAAACAGTTTTAAATCTAGAGAAAGGCACATTAAAATAACTTTGAGGTACTATCTCATACTTATCAACTTGGCTGATATGATAGAAAAGGAAAATGATAAATGTTGGAGGGAATGTGAAAAAATAAGGATACTTTATTCACTGTTGGAGGTTCCAATTAATTTGGAGCATTCCAACTATTGTGGAGAACAATTTGGAATTATACTTGAAAGACTACGATACCGTGAATAATCTTTGACCCACTAATAGGTCTGAATCTCAACTATATCAAAGAAAAAGGAAAAGCACTGATATGTTCAAAAATATTTATAGCAATTGTTTTTGTGGTAGCAAAGAACTAAAAATAGAGGGGATGCCCATCAATGGGAGAATTACTGAACAAGTTGTAGCAAAGGATTGTGATGGAATACTATTGTGCTAAATACTAAAAATGACAAAAAGAAATGGTTTCAGAGTAATCTGAGAGGAGTTATATGAACTGATGTAGAGAGAAAGGAGTGGAAGCAGATCATTGTACAGAGCAAGAGGATTTGTGTAATTATATATAACTGTGAAGAATTAGCTACTCAGCAATAAAATGATCCAAGACAATTTTGAAAGACTTATGATGAAAAATGCTGCCTACCTCTGAGATTAAAAAAAAAAACACATTGAAAATAAAAATAAATAATAAATTTAAATATAAGATACTACAAAAATATAAACAGCATTAATTATTTTCATTTAATTAGGAAAGATTTGTCTTCTCTCTCATTTCTTTAGACTAAAGTTGCTCCTTCAGGACTAAGTTTGCTTATCATTTACATCATTGTTGTAAAGTATCGTTCCCTTGATACTTCTCTCTCTCTCACTTCATACAAGTGATGAGATTTTCTGTAAATTCTTCAGTCCCTAGTTGATAGGGATATGTTGTGTGTGTATTTGCATATGTATATGGGCATATCTATATTTATATGGTAACATATATTTAGATGATGATGATGATGATGATGATGATGATGATGATGATGATGAGCCTGTTTCCAGGGCATCATACCTTGCAGTATATGTGATGTAAATAAATAAGTATGATTAAAGAAAGAATGCTATGGGACAAAAGAAGATTCTTAGGACCACAGATTTAGAGCTGGCAAAAGCTTTATAGATTATTTAGCCCAATCTTATAATAAAGATCAAATAACTGGGGAGTAGGAAAGTTAAGAAATTTGCTGAAGGTCTCACAAATATTCAGTATTGGAGTGAGAATTGAAATTCAGGTCCTTGGATTACAAATCTAGTGTTTATTCTACTACCATGAAGAGAGATACAAATAAAAATATATACACATGCATATACTGCTATATAGATATTATTGTTTGTCTTTTGTTTTTAGAGGGCCAATAGCATCACAAGGTGACATCTTGACTTATGTGTTTGGATTTAGTTGCACAAAATCATCAGCCTCACTTCCTCTTCCAAAGTCAATGAAGTCCAGTAGCAAGAGAAAAGCCAAGATGGGTGGTGATGGCCAGGAGGTAGTGGATGACCTTGGCATCTTCAATGTCTGACCATGCTATAAGCACCCCATAGCACCTAGACACCTTCATGGCAATAGGAACAAATTATTTTCATCCACCCATTACCCTGGAGAAAGATTTCACATACTTGGAAAAGACATCCTTCTAACTCATCGAAGGGTTTGAGGTCTCTTGGTTACCCTTAACCTGGTTTAGCCTGCCTGTTGAGATTGTTTTACCAGCCCATGGCCACTGTTCCTGCTACAGCTGCTTGTAGTCACAAATAACAGTTTGGTGACAGGTGGACACTAAAGGTAGATGAGCATCCCTGAAAAAGGGCTCAGCATACCCTCACACCAGAGGTGTTGGCCCTCCATGAATTCTGCATGTAATCATAAGTATGTATGTATATATGTATCTATCTATCTATCTATCTATCTATCTATCTATCTATCTATCTATCTATCTAAATATATGTGTATATAAACATTTATTAAGTGTCCATTATGTGCCAGGCACTGTACTAAATGCTGGAGACAGTATGTATATATGTGTGTAAACACACACACACACATGTACTATCCATATAGTGTAACTGCAATTATTTTCTTATATATAGGGCATTTCTGTATTTAATCTCTTTAGGGTGTATATTCAATACAGGTGTCACTGGGTCAAAGAGTGTGGCCAGTATCATGGCTTTGCTTAGGCAATACCACAAATTAAGAAGTCATGTTTTTAATGTCAAGCATTTTTCTGATCAAAAATGTGACAGTTCAATATCACTTTAAAGTTTGACTGCTTTCAGGAAGACTATAGTCATTTGATTACTGATACATTCACTGAGTAAGGTGCTTGAAGAAGAGCCCAGCATAGCATCTTGTGAAAATAGGTACCATGTTATGTGCATATTGAGATGATGGTGACGATGATGATAGATGATAACTAATCTACTGTCCTTTTCTACTTGGAAAATATTGAGTATCTTAAATCATTTAAAATGCTTCATGCATTCTTACAGGTGAGATAATGCCCCATAATTCAGAACTGTTTAAAAGTACTATTTAAATATCATGAAAGCTCAAGTTTATAAATCAAGTTAAGATGAGAGATAAATCTGACTGACTAACAAAGATTCTCTTTAACTGGTCTTCTGGCCTCTATATTCTACCATTTCTAATCCATCAATCATCAAGCTGCCAGAAATAATCTTTCTAATGCACAGGTCTGACCATGTCTCATTCTTGCTAAGAAACCTTTCATGGCTCCATGCTGTCTATAGGATGCCACAAACTCTTTAACTTTTTATTTTAGGGACTTCAAAATTTGATTCCAATTTTCATTCCTAACTTATTTCATACTGCTCCATTTCATTCATTCATTGGTCTAGCCAAACTGGATAGCTAGCAGTTCTACATTCTTCATACTAATCTCTACTTCTTTCAAGTAATTGTAAAAGTCATTCCCTAAGTCTAGAACACAATCTCTATGCATTTGCATCTAGTGAAATTAATCTTTTTGTTAAAGCCCAATTGCTATATCTTCTCCTAAATGAAATTCATATTCCTACTCTGATTTTTCTACGACATTTTATATTTTTTTGGTTTGCTGGACAAAGCAATGAATTTAGAAGAGACTTGTTTGAATTCTGGTTCTTCTATTAAGTACTTATATGACCTTGAGCAATTTTTTTAACCTCTCTAGTCCTCAGTCCTCAAATCTGCAAAAAATATCAGTAATTGCTCAGGTTTCTACTAGCTCTTGTCTGTGGTCCTATGAATCTCTTTTGCCCCATCATATCTTTTCTTTTATCACACTTAAGGGTGTATGTGCTATATTCCACCTGCTAGAGGGTTCCTGAGAATAGGAACAGCTATTTTTAACCTTTGTGTTCTCAGAATTTAGGACGATGCCTTATAACAGTGGATTACTAATAAATCCTCGTTAAAATAGATTGATTGTTGTGTACCTACAAGTCCATCCTGGTAATTTTTCAATAATAATATCTTGTGATATCAAGAAAACCTTAAAGGGAAAAACTAACATTAACTACATCAAATAATTTGATTTCATGTAATTCCTCTTTTCCTTCAAGAAACAGCTAAAGCATCATCTTCTATGTCAAGCTTTTTCTAATCTTCCAGCTTGTTCCCCTTTTTCCCCCATAGACGGGCAACTGACTGGTGGAGATGCGTTAGCAAATAGACTTGGGTCTGAAAATATCCATTGATCCACTGGTATGAGAGGAGAAACATTCTACAATCCTTATTACATCGCTGTATGGATATAAGCTATTATAATTCTTTGATTTCTTTAATTTTCACAGATATTCTCTGAATTTTTTAAAGTAGAACATTTTAAAGTTTCAACTTAATCTTATGATCACTAATGCCTGTCCATAATACTAACAATAACTGATATTTTTACAGTGCCTTATGATTGGCAAAATGCTTTGCATTTATTTTATCAAAAGTTATCTTTTTACTAAATACTCATTTTTTAAATGTATGTTTTATTTATATTTACTTAAAAATTGGAACTTAGTGTTGAGTTCAAGACTAAGAGAGAGAAAGAAGGAAAAAAAAACCCTATTGTCTACTATCTACTTTAGTAGCTTTTCCAAGAAATCCTCAAGTGGGCTCACAAAGAATTGAATTAGATAAAACTGCAAAACAACTGAACAAAAAAAGATACCAGATATTATGTTAAGCACTTTATAAACATTATTTCATTTGGTCCCAATGGCAACCAGGGAAGATAGGTACTATTATTATTCCCATTTTACAATTTTGGAAACTAAGGCAGACAGGTGGCAGATCTTATCCAGTGTTATACTGCGTCTGAGTCTGAGGCTAGACTTAGGTTTTTCTGATTCTAAGCCCATTGCTCTATCCACTACGCCACCCAACTCCCTCGAGCAACCTGTTCTTGATGCACATATGTAGTTGAATTGGGATCAGTACTAGAGCGTCTTGGCCTCTAATGAGAGATAATAGTCTATTTCTTTTCTAGTGCTTAGGATCTTTATATTATTCACTCCAGAGCTCCTAAAGAAAGTTATTTAAAGCATAATTTTGTTTCTTGTCTAGTCTCCCCCCAAAAGGTATAGAAATGTACTTAATGAACAACATGAATCAGATATGGGATAGCTATTTATTTATTATGTATAAAAGAATTTTGGAACACAAAGCAATCAAAGGAGTGTTCTGATTGAAAAATAAGACAGAATTCAATATGTAATTATTATTGTAATGAACCAAGTGCTTTATTCCTTGTACATTCCCTAGAGAATTAAACTTAAACCTTAAGAAAACAAAAAGTAGTTTGCATGACTCCTGAGAAAGCATTGTTGCATTTTTTCCCTTCCCTGTCTTCCTCCTTCTCTTATTCTTTTGTCCCTTCTTTCTTTCCTTCTTTCATTTCTCCATATCTTGTTCAAGTCTAAAGTACAAAAACCACTCACAGACCTCTTCTCAATATGATTGACATGGCAGTTTTAACCTGCTCTGCATTTTTGTCTTGAGTTCCTCCTTATGCTGTTTGGTAGCCCTACTCCCTCATCCTATTTCAAGAGTTCACCATTTTAGTTTTATGTTTAGTTCATATGCCCAATTGGTTTGAGCACTAATGCAGCTTAGAAGTTCTGAACTCAAGTCGTCCACCAGCCTCAACTTCCTCAGCAAGAGGAGCTACAGGAGTGTACTATCTCATCTGACAATGTAATATAGTGGTATTTTCTCCTTATATGACCCAGTTCCCAGTAAGGATAGGAAATAGATCATTTTTTTAGGTATTAATTTTTAAGAAACCCTCAAGTCATTTTTAACCAAATGATTAGAACATAGACAAAAGTCTATCTATAGCAACAAACTCAGAATTTTCAGTCATTTAGACAAACAAATTCAAAATTGTCCATTAGAAAGAAGGTCTTTTTAGCTTCAATGTAATCTGTCACTTCTTTATTATCCTATTAAGTGTTGTAAAAGCTCCAATTTCCTATAACTTGATCAATTATTTATTCATTTATTCAAAAACTATAATGAACCATTGTTATACCAATGTTATAACCATTGGTATAACAATGGTTATAACAATTTCCATGTTTATTATAGCACATTATCCAATGGAAAAGGCACAAACATTGGAGTAAGAGGATGTGGGTTTGAGTCTTAGCTCCATTTCTTACTTCCTGTGTAATATTGGGTACCCAGTTGATTTCTCTGGTTTCTTTCTATAAAATGAATGGCTTGAACTAAATTAGACAATCTGGAAGTTTCCTTCCAAGTCAAAGTCTCTAAACTTTTGAAAAAAAATCAATGATTCTCGAAAGCTGAGATTGTATCATTAAGACAAACGATAGGTTCTTTCCCGGAATCCATTTTACGATAGTTGTTTTAGGGCAATAAATTGTAAAATGTATATACATTTTTATCTATGTATTTTTAGTACTAAATGTCTGATGCATTTGTTATCAATCACCCACTGAGATACAAATGTAAAAGGCTGAATGTTAGGAATGATAAATACCATGTACATTACATCAACTTATGGGAGAAAAGAATATTTTTAATGGATAACTTGCTGGCATTTTTGACAAAGGGGACTGACAAGATATTTCATTCATTAGAATAAAACATATGACAACTCATAACTTTTATTTCTTGAGGTCATTTGTACCCAGTGTATAATGAGGAATCGATGTTAAAGTTATCATCAAAGGCATACAAGTCTAGAAAGGGAAGTGGGCTGGTTATGCAAGGAGAGGGAGGGGTAGGCTAGTAGATGGCCAGGTTAACTGCTGGACTAGTGCAAAGAAGTGAACAAGGACAAAGGAAGAGAAAGTAAGGAAGGCTTATGGCATGAAGCAGTGGAGGGATCCTGGGAAAAGAGTTTTAAAGATGAAGACACTTTCAGACTTATCTAATTCAACTACCTCATTTTGTTACTGAGCAACATGAGGTATAGAAAAGTAAAATGACTTCTGCAAGAAAATGAATATGAACCCAGGTCCTTTATTCCAGAATCAGTACTTTTTTCATGTCAGCATACTGCCTCTCATGTGTAAGTGAATTTTTTAGTTATAAGGATTAGGAGGGACAACAAAGAGTCCCTAAAATATAGCTTTTAATTACTTATAAAAATAAATAAATAAAAATTCTGCTGGAAAACTGGTAGTACCATAATGACAACTAGGGTGGAACAATTGATACTTTGTGCCAGGGTGCTGAAATTTATAGGGCATGTGTAACATCTAGACTCCTCCAATAAGTAGAAGCAACTGTACTCAGAATTTAATTAAGAACAATAATTAGCTAAAATAAGAAACTACCATATGGTCTTACTTCCTATCCCCAGCTGCCTTCCTTAATGTTAGTTCTTTTTCTGCCACCAAAAAGTGGCCTTCTTGTATCTTCGAATCTGAATCCTATCCCCCAAATATATGTGTCCTTAAAAAGTATATTTTCATCAGTCAATCTATGACAGGAATTTACTAAGTGTTCATTATATGTAATGCACTGTGCTAAGAACTGGGGATACATAAAGAGACAGAATACAGATTACAAATACAGAATAAATGGAAAATAATTAACAAGGGAGCTACTATCATTCAGAAGGATCGGGAAAAGTTTCTGTAAAAGATGGAAACTTAGCTGGGACTTAAAGAAAGTCAGAAAGGTCAGTAATCAGATCAGAGGAGGGAGAGAATTTTAGTCATAGTGGATAGTCAGAGAAAATACTCAAGAGCCAAGAAATAAAGTATCTTGTTTGTGGAAGAGCCAGGAGGGCAGTGTCATTGAATCGAAGCGTACCTACTATAAAGTATGGTGCAAGAAAACTGGAAAGATGGGAGGAGGCTAGGATATGAAGGGTAGCAAATACCAAATAGAACTTTTTTTAAAAATTGATCCTGGAGGCATTAGGGCCATTTATTTAGTGTGGGGATGGGAGAGAAAAGGAGGAGGGATGGTTTGACCTTCTATTTAGGAAAATCAATTTAGTGGCTAAATAGAGACGATGTTGGAGTGGAGAAAGACTTGAGGCAGGTAGATAAACCAGCAAGCTGTTGTAGCAGTCTAGGCATGAAGTAATGATGGTCTGCACTAGGGTGGTAATAGTGTCAGAAGAGAGAAAGGGATGTTTGGGAGAGATGCTGCAAAAGTAAAATCAGTAATCTTGGTAACAAATAGAATATCTGAGGTGAAGACAGTGAGAAGTTCAGGATGACTCCCATGAGGCCAGTCTGAGAGACTGATAGAATAGTTATGTCCCCTACAGTAATAGGGAAAATAGATGTGGGGTAGAATTTGGGAGAAGAATAATATGACGTTTTGGACCTGTTTAATGAAAGGTGTTTACCGGACATTTAGTTTGAGATGCCTGTTATATATACGTATATGTATGTATGTATATGTGTATATGTACATATATACATATGAATATAAGTGTATATATGTATATATATAAAATATATAGTGTAGGTGGAAAGTAATCTTAAAATGGAAGTCAAAGGTGGGAGAGAGATAAAAGATTCCTGCAGAAGGTGGCATTTGAGTTTGATACTTGAAGGTGGCTAAGGATTCTACAGTGATTTGTGAAGAGGTAGCATTTCAAGAACAACAGACAGTATAAAGGCACAAAAAGGGAAGCTAGATTGTCAAGTATGCAGAATTGTCAAGTAAGCCGGTCTTGGTGGATTGTCGAACGTGTGGAGAAGAAGAATAAAATGTAAGAATATTGTAAACATAATAAAGGGAGAGACAGTGAAGAGCTTTCAATGTCAAACAATTGAATTTATATTTGATCCTAGAAGATATACAGACATTGGAATCTATTGAGTAGGGCTGGGAAGTAACATCACCCATTCTGTACTTTAGGAAAATTATTTTGAAAACTTTGTGCAAGATGCATTGGAGTAAAGAGAGACAAGGCAAGGGGACCAATTACCAATTAAGAGGCCATAATCCTCCTGGAAAGTCTGAGTTAGATATGATGAGAGAGCTTGAAATCTGCTGCTATCTGTTGTGTGAGTCTTTAGAAAGAGACAGATATTATGAGGATGAAGCAACATTTGAGAAGGTTTTTCATGTTGCTTGTGTGGTTACAACACACACACACACACACACACACACACACACATGCACACACACACACACTCATTACTCAGGGTCAAACTATGGCAATAACTCCTGTCACTGAACTTCCAATCCATCGCCCTCCTGAAAAGGTTAGTTTCTGTTCTTTTCTGTTACCATCAACCTTTGCTAGAACCCTCAGGGAAGTAGAATTGTCCCCTCATTCATTTGCTAGACATGTCAGCAATTATTCCTTCTGTAATTCACCCAGGATGAAACATAATAAATTGAAACATTGTCAATGAATGTAGGGGGAAAGAAAACTAAAGCAAAAAATATTATTGGTTGTTTCGCAAAGGCACAAAGCTCTTCGGGCAACCCTGCCTGGCTTTGTCTGCGATAACTGAGTCTTACCCCTAGATGAATTTTAATGCCCAGACCAAGACCCAAACACACTGAAGTGTACACAGGCCTGGTTCTTCTTTGGGGGTGTAGCTTAGCCTCATCACCTGTGGCAAGTATTTGTCTTCAACTAGCTTAGATTCAATCCAAGTGGATCTGAATGACTTTTTCATTTTAAAGACCAGGAACTTGCCTTTTGTGCATGATTGTTTGCACAGTGCCAAGAACTGGCTGCCTTTCTTTATTGGTTTCAAAACTCATGACCTCTTCTAAGTTTCAGATTACAGCATAAGAATGCCCTAATATTCATTGCTAGTGGTTAGCCCTTTAACTGAGTTAAACTGACTGATATTATAGCCACCTAGCTTTGTCTACCTCTGTATTTTCTTGGGAAGTAGTTGACCATCCTCCTCCTCCACCCCAGTCAACTAATCAAAAAGCATTTATTAAGCACCTATGAGGTGCCGTACATTGTCCTAAACACTGTACAAAACTAAGGCAACAAAAGTTTCTGCTCTGATGGAGCTCACTGTCTAAGGCTGGGGTGAAGGATAACAGCATGAAAATAACTATGTATGAACAGGACATATACAAGGCAACGTAGAGATAATTTTAGAGAGAAGGCATTAAAATTAAGGAGGACTGGGACCATCTGAGGTTGGTCTTTTCCTGGAATGCTTCTTGTGGTCTTACGTTATTTTTGTCTTTCACATGTGCCCTGATACTAACATAGTTGATTTCCAACTGAAATAAGAGAAAGGTCAACTTATCACAAACTTCATGGGATTTAAATAATTAATAGGAGTGAATTACAAGGCTTCATTGTATTAGCATTAAGTTAGATGGATATTGTCCCTTCCCTACCCACTGAATAAGTCTATACATCAGGAAAATTTATCTGATTAAACATTCATTTAGTACACAATTACTAATCACCAACTATGTGCAAGGTACTAGGGACACAAAAGTGAAAAGTGACCTAGCATTCAAGAAACTTACAATCTACTTGGTGGGATAAGGGAACGTGAGGAGTGCTAAACATACAAATAAATTTGATAGAAAGCAGAGTATAATAGAGGTAAAGATAGGATCCAGGAAATTGACTTAAGGAATTTCAGGATGGAGATATAACTGCTGGAGCAAACAAGGAAAACCCTAAAGAAGAGATTTTTCTTTTATATTTCTTACAATGATGTTTTCTTGTTCATGGTTATTTGTATAAGATCCTGCCCATTTCTTATTTACCCAGCTTTGTTTTAAAAGGCATATTTAAATTAATTTTCTAAAATAGTTGAAAACATTAAAAAAGGCTTAAAGCACTGGGCAAATCATCTAGCAACTGGCAAAATTTGTATTTAGTTCCTTAACTAATATAACACAAAGGAGTTTTCTTCCCAGGGCACCAACATCCAAGGGAATGAACTGTCTCGCCCAGTTGACCTCTGGTACCACATTTCACATCATAGCTCTCACCTATACCATGCTAATATGCTGGAACTCTAGTCCATGGGTCCTTTTGCACTTTTGTCCTTTTTACACTCCACTTTCCTGGCCTGATTTTTCCCTCTCATCCTCCTACTATGAATCAGTCTTTCTTGAGAATGAGGTATTTTCTTGCCTGCAATTATTGTATCTGAGGCTAGAATGTATTCTCCGTTGTTGCCAAATTTCTAGTTTCACTTTAATTGTATCAGTTTTTCTTTTTTAAAAAAAAATGATCCTCCCAGATGTTCCCCACAGTAATATACTACCAGTACCCCCATTTTACAGATTTTGAAAATGAAGCACATTTTGGTCAACTGATGTGTGAAACAAAATGGAATGAACAATTAGAATTAATTTTTCCAGAATTAGCAACCAACTAAAAGCCTTGGTTCCTTTTTATAGCAATTAATGTTCTCAACTGAAATGAGATTTTTTTTAAATGAAAGCTTTTCTCACATAATAATGATAGGTAAAGAATAATTGAAACTATACAGTATAAATGGTAGGAATTGGAACTAACTTTTAGAATACTGAGTGCTTCCACTGGATTTTCAGAATAGTATTAAAATAATGCCCTTCCTTCACCCCATATGAAGGTAGCTGGACAGATCAATACAACTCATTGCAACAGTGTACCTGTTATGAAGCAAGCACTATGCTGCTCCCTACAGACAGAAACATAAAACTAAAATAGCCTTTCCCTTCCATATCTTTGAATTCTATTTAGGAAGGGAGTATTAGCAACACACGTGAACAAGTATGTATATATATATATATATACACACACACACATACATACATATAAACACACACACACACGTATATATATATAATACACACACGCACACTTATATATATATATATATCCCATATGTATATACATAGTAATTACAAGATAATTTGGGAAGAAATCATACAAGCCATATTGTAGTAAGTGGTGGTTTCTGAGTAGTTGTTTGAAGGAATCTAGAGATTAACAGAAGTTAACGAGGGAGAATAATTCACAGTTTGGGTGGGGAGAGGAATGTGCCAATGTAGATATTTGAAGATATAGAATGGCCATAGATGGAGACCAGTAGGTAGTTCAGTCTAGTTGAAATGTAGAGTGGTAGAGGAAAATTAATGTGTAATCAGTCTGAAAAGACAGTTCTGGGGTCAGATCGTGAAAGTGTGTAAGTACCAAATAGAGAAGTTTTTATTTTATCCTAGAGGCAAATGAAGCTAAGGAAATTTTCTGAGCAGGGGAGTAACATGGTCGGATCAGTTGAATATTAATTTATAATGCTGTGAAGTAGGTGGATTTTAACAGGGAGAAGATGGGTGTCAGCTCCATTGTAATAGTCCACAGGACAGGTGATGAGGGCCTGAACTAATTTTGTCACTGTCAGTAGAAGAAGGGGATAGGAAAGATGAAGCAGACATACAATTGACAGGATTTGGCAACTGATTGACTGTGAGACAGTTAGTAAAAAAGTGGCTTCACCTCTGTCTCAGACTAGTATGGTCACAATGACTCCCATTTCTCCCTTTCTAACATACATCCTTTATGCAGTTATAATCCAATGCAAAGCCAGGAACCTGCAAGGCTGATGGTATTCTTGACAAAAATAGGGGAGGATGGTGGTGTCCTTGACAGAAATAGGGAAATTTGCATGAGGATATTTTTTTAGAGGGGAGGAAGATAATGAATTCTTTTTATAACATGTTGAATTTAATGTCTGTGGGACTTCTAGAGACTATATCCCTCCATTGGCAGAATGCAAAATTGGAGCTCAGACAACTACTAGAAGCCTTCCAACAATAACTCACATAAGATTTTACTCTGTCTTAAGAAAGGGAAATTGTAGAATATGCTGCATTCTTTTTTTTCTCTACATGAGGTTCATTTTGTATTGCATATAAAAAAAGCGAAACATTTAGGAATTGTTTAGAATGGGACAGCCTATAACTCTTATTATGCAAAACAGGTCATAAAGCATTTTTCCATCTAAACTGAAATGTCTTTCATTTTAGGAGATTTACTGGTCGAAATGGTTTGCTGCTATCAAATGATCCAACAGACTGGTGCAACTACCTTGCAATTTCCTGGGTCTTGGAGTTAGTTATCCCTAAGTCAAAATATCAAAGTACATTCTGATGAAATTCTTATCTACAGATGATTCTGGGTGCATGGATTTTGTGAAGAACTGTCAGAACAGATTAAATATATGAATTGAGGCACATAATTTTAGAGATAGCGTTTGTTCATCAGCTAAGGTTCATTGACTTATCATATCTAAACAATTAGTAAATTGAATAGATTATGTTTATAATACCATAATAATAATATCTCACATTAACAAAATGATCTTAAGTATTTTGCATATCTTATTTTGCTTTATATCCTTACAACAGTCCTGTGGAGACAATGCAAGTATTATTAGTACTTTCTGACAGATGTGGAAAGGAAGCCAGAGAGAGTAAGTACCCAAGATCACAGAACAAGGAATATTGAAGAGGAGCTAAAAAATTTTCAGTAGACGGATAGCTGTTCTCAAGGTATTTATCTATTTGTATTCATTAGGGATATTGAGAAATTATGTGTCCAGTGTGTGTGTGTGTGTGTGTGTGTGTGTGTGTGTGTGTGTTTTAGAACAGAAATATGCTTTTGGAACAGAAGAGTTAAAATAAGTACGATATATAATTTTGCCGTGTTCACTAAATGGTATTATGCATTAATATGTCCTCATTTGATGGAAGAGGAACCTGAAGGTTGTGAACAGACAGTCAGTCAGTCAGTAAACATTTACTGAGCATTTCTTCTATTCCAACTACTGTGCTATGTCACTGGGAACAAAGAAAGGCAAAAAGGTGTAAGCTGCAAAAGGTAGAAATGTGCTTTGGAAACTAAGTTCCCAGACTCCAAATCCAACGTTCTTCCCAAGGTACCATCGTCTCCATAATAATCAAATCAAATTCAAATCATCCAAGGGAAAACACTTCCTCTCTCAAATGACCCCTGGTACTGTACCTCACTTCTTAGACCTCCCCTAGCCAATGTCACTAAATAGGACACTTGCCTACCTACCTAGCTCTCCTGCTGTGGGACACTTCTCCCTTGGCCCAGTTTTACTCTCACATGCTGTGCTGGTGCGAGTTAGATCTTCTGGGGGATGAGTCACTCACTCTACTGGCAAGACAGTGCCTCAATTTGGATTGCTCTCAGGTTGCTCCTGATCACACTGTTAAATTGTCCTCCATACATGTCAACTTACTTTGCCCGCACTCCTCCTCCCTTTCCAAAAGAAGGTAAATTTTTATGACTAGAAGCTGTCCAGTTAACTTGGGGTATACAGGTTAGATTCCATCCTTCCTGTCTCTTCCTTTCTTTCTTCTTTACTCTCTCTTTCTCTCTTTCTCTCTCTCTTTCTTTCTTTCTTTCTTTCTTTCTTTCTTTCTTTCTTTCTCTTTCTTTCTTTCTTTCCCTTCCTTCCTTCCTTCCTTCCTTCCTTCCTTCCTTCCTTCCTTCCTTCCTTCCTTCCTTCCTTCCTTCCTTCCTTCCTTCCTTCCTTTCTTCCTTCCTTCCTTCCTTCCTTCCTCCCTTCCTTGCTTTCTGTTTTCTCAAAGGCCAAACCTTAAAGCCCATTTCACTTGTAACTCACAGATTTGACCACTTAATGACTATATTTTGGGCCCTTTCAGGCTCAGAGTGAATGTTCATAGTAGCTCTTTCTCTTCTGACCAGCAACCCCGAGGGTCTTCCCCTCCTAGTTTGTTACTTTTATATTAAAGGGACCTTCCCTTGACTCACTTCTTAAAGAGGTCTATTCACTGAATGGAGTACTACCTCACTCAAAGTGAGAACCTGAAAAGGCCTTAGCATGAAAAGAACCAGGGTTTCCCATTGCATCCTGAGCCATCTCCAGTTATCCTGATGAATATCTAGACCAGCACTCAGACGGCTGAGGAGGAGAAGGTGAGGCTGTTGACCTTACATAGTCCTCCCTCTGTCAAATCAAAGTCAACTGCAAGTCATGTCACCATTTCCCTGATGTCATGGTCCTCTTTGAAAACAAAGGACAAACAACAATTTCTAGTTACAGATACTATATATGTGTACACGCATACATACATATACATATATATATATACACATGTATATTTAAATACATTTATTAACAATATATACATTATTTTACAAATATATATATATATATATATAAATGTATTTAGATTATATATCATTTGCTTGTTTCAGTTGCTCCCCTCAAGAACAAATGACCATTATTACTACTTTACACATTTTGAAACTGAAACACATTTTGGTCTACTAATCCAGTGCTTTGTCAAATTGCAGGTAAAATATAAAAATGAATTTAGTTTCAATTGTTCTGTCAATAATGATGATGTGCCAAATAATGAAATGAAACTGAATACAGTTGCTTCTCAATCTAAAACCTGATTTTATCAGAAACTTAATGAACTAAGGTAGTTCCATCTACTCAGTTATAGCAATTACTTCTTATTAATTAAAATTGAATGAATGAATAAATGACTCACTTTCTGGGGAAGGATTATCTTTCTAACTTACTCCACAAGCAAGTCGTCTCTGAGTCAGTTGAATCATTTAGATCATTAATAATTGCAATGAGACTGATAAGAAAAAGAAGAGGGAGAGAAAGAGGAGAGAGTGAGAGAGAGAGGAAGGAAGGCAAGAAGGAAGGAAAGAAAAATAAAGGAAGGGGGGAAAGAAGAAAAGAAGAAAGAAAGATAGAGAGAAAGAAAGAAAGAAAGAAAGAAAGAAAGAAAGAAAGAAAGAAAAGAAGGAAGAAAGAAAGAAAGAAAAGAAGGAAGAAAGAAAAAGAAACTGAAGGAGGGAGGGAGGCAGAAAAGTTGCTTTGTATAGTGGGTAGAAAAATGGTCATGGAATCATTACGAATTTTATTCCTGTTCTACATACAGCCAGGTGTGAAATGGAGACAGCAACAGACCTGGAGTCAGGAAGTCCTGAGGTAGAATTCAGATTTGACCTCAACACACTTACTAGCTGTGTGATCCTATGCAAATCACTTAATCTCTGTCTCAGTTTCCTCTGTAAAACGGAGAAACAAAGAGCACCTACCTCCCAGGGTCATTATGAGTATCAAATGGGATACCTGTAAAGTGATTAGCACTGTGCCTGGAACATAGTAAGTGCCACATAAACATTAGTTATTATTATCATTACTTCTGATGCATAACTGTGTACCCATGTAGAAATCATTTACTCTGTTAGTGCATTGGTCAATTCTTTAAGAGTTTGTATTGCAAGGCAAGAGAGTTGCTTCACTCTCTTATTGAATTTCCCACAAAACTGGTAGGTCTCTGTGTTGATAAGAAAGATTGGCCAGGACAAAAATAAAACAAAACAAATAACTTGCATTTATCCCAAAGAGTTCAGATGCATATATTAGCTTACTCAGACACTGAATGTATATATATATATATATATATATATATATATATATATATATATATATATATATATATATGTACATACATATGCACATACAAACATATATGTGTATACGCACATATTAGTGTGATATAAGAAAATACTTCATCACAATTAGCTCACTGAGACTGGAATGGGTTGCCTTAGGTGGTAGTGAGCCCTCTCTTCAAGCAAAGTCTTCAAGTAAAGATTGGATGGTCACTTGTTACATTTGTTGGTAGCGAACATTCTTTCATTTGTATGGCTTTGGAGACCCTTTCAGGTCCCTTCCGAGATTTTAATTATGAACTAAAATGAATTTTAAATGGCAAAAGTTTATTCTTTACTATGAAAGAAATTCTACAAAGTGCTACATAATTAGAACAAACCTGAATGAATAACAATTTTATTTATTCTTGGATTCCAACACTCAGATTTTATTGTACGTTATGAGCCAAAATTATATTAGAATTCTCTATTTGACTATCATCCAAGTTTCCTGCCAACTTCATCCATTTCTTTCCATGCACCAGGTCCCTGCTCAACACTCTTGTGTTAAAACTATGGGCTGCATAGTAATAATGAATGAATATTGCTATAAAAACATTAACATAAAATCTCCAGTAGTACTTTCCTTGATGAAGATATATATAAATAATGTTTGCTGCTGTTGCTGTTGAAGTCATACCCTCCCAATAAGTGATTAATAATTTCTTCTAAGGTTCTCTTCCTGCTCTAAATCTGGATTTACATAGATCCAAATCATATATATGTATGTATATATATACATCTATATATTTGTAGGTGAATTTATAGAATATGAAGATGTAAAGATCTTAACGAGTAATATAGAAAAGAGTTATAAATAGAAACGTTATTTTTTATGTACTTGCCACTTACGGCAGATAAATAAAAGGCATATTTTAGACATTAATATTTGGTTGTCAGAAAACTGACAGAAGGGGTTTTTGAAGTTATTGAGTAACTGAGTTCATGGACACATTCTCATTTTTAAGGAAGTTATATTTGTATTAACAAAAACATTTCCATGCACTTGCCATTCGATTTTAATTTAAAAAACAGGCCATAAGCAATAAAGTTATTTCATAGACCTCCTGAATCATTCCAAACACAGTGGCTCTTTGGCCCAATATTATTGTTTCAAATAAATTAAACTGCATCAATTATATATGAACAGATAGACCCACAGAACAGACAGTGTTATAATAGAAACAGAGACATTTACGTCTCATTCTACCTCACCTAAGCCTTTCCCTCTCTGAAGCAAAAAAACAAACAAAAAAATAAAGTAACTTCTCTCTCTTCTGTACAGACTTTTTCTATTCTCGCCTCTGCCAATCTCAGTTACTAATGTCTTCATCTTTAGGATTGCCTTGCATTTACTTTGTATGCATTTGGAATATACTTAGTTATTTACAAGTTAACTCCATTAAAATATATGTCCTTGAAAGCATGAACAGTTTTTGCTTTTCTTTGTATTCCTAGCACTTTACACATTGCCTGGAACACGGTAGGTATTTAATAAAGGGCTGCTGACTAAGTGACTGACTTTAGAAACCTGTTCTGTAGATAGTGACCTCGTTGACTCCAGAGTTGACTCCAGAGTTGACTCCAGTTGACTCCAGAGAGTCAACTTCTTATCCAAAGTATCCTGAATGCTGGCCTTTAGATTGGTGCAAGGTGTCCTTCTTAGGATCAGATCCTTCAGGGTTATTATAGCTCTTTGGTTTGTTATCTCTTTATGCCAACGTTGACTTCATGAAAATTTCCAAAAGAGTAAATAGGCCTACCTCATGGATAGGTTTCCCCACATATGGGTCATACTTTTCATAGAGACCCTCAAGACTACCTACGTATGAGAAGAGGACAGTATTTTCTTTTGTTTCTTTTTGTTTTCATCTCAAGTCATCATAGAAAATATATTGTACCCCAAGGAACTCATAAAGATATCCAGAAAACATTAAATTCTGAAGTAGCCCATAAACTCTTCTAAGATTAGTACTGAATTTGGAATTGCCATCAGGAAATCTCTTTTGGTATTCTAGTGATTCTTTCCCACAGAGGGCTACATAACCCCCAAACTAACTGTAAAGACTACTACTACTACTACGATGATGACGGTGAGGATGATGATGATGACTACTGCTGCTGCTGCTACTACTACTACTACCACTTAAGCTTTGACATAGAGCTTTGAGTTTTGAAAAATACTTTATACAAAAACTCTAGGGGGTAACTGATATTTCTTTTTTCCTTAATAATATTGTCTTTTCCCAATTCCATGTAAACATTCATTTTTGTAAGATTTTGAATGCCAATTTTTTCTCCCTCCCTCCTTTCTCTGTCCCATCCTCAAGACATCAAACAATTTGGTATAGGTTATACATTTATAATCATGTTACACATATTTGCACATTGGTCTTGCTATGAAAGAAGAATCAGGACAAAAGGGGAAAACCTGAGAAAGGAAAAAAAAGTGAAAATAGTCTCCTTCAATCTGAATTTAGATTCCATAGGTCTTTCTCTGGATATGGTTAGCATTTTTTCATCATGCATCTTTTGGAATTGTCTTGGATCATTATGTTGCTGAGAAGAGCTAAATCTATCATAGCTAATTATTCCATGATACTGCTGCCACTACGTACAGTGTTCTGGTTCACTTCATTCAGCATCAGTTTATGTAAGTCTTTCCAGGTTTTGCTGAAATCTGCCTGCTCATCATTTCTTATAGAGCAATAGTGTTCTATTACATTCGTATACAACAACTTATTCAGCTATATCTCACTTGGTGGTCATCCACTCGATGTCCAATTCTTTGCCACTACAAAACAGAGCTGTTGTAAATATTTTTGTACACATGACCCTTTTCCCTTTTTTATGATCTCTTTGGGATACAGACCTAGTAGTGTTATAGTGTAGAGTATGCATACTTTAATTCCCCTTTGGGCATAGTTGAAAGTTGCCCTCCAAAATGGTCGGATCAGTTCACAACTTTACCAACAGTGCATTAGTATCCTAGTTTTCCCATATTCACTCCAACATTTATCCTTTTCCTTTTTTAGTCCTATTAGCCAATCTGATAGGGACCTCACAGTTGTTTTAATTTGCATTTCTCTAATCAATAGTGATTTAAAGTGTTTTTTTTTATGACTATAGATAGCTTTACTTTCTTCATCTGAAAACTGCTTCTTCGTATCCCTTGACCATTTATCAATTGAAGAATGACTTGTATTCTTGTAAATTTGACTCATTTCTCTATATATTTAAGAAATGAAACAGTATGTTGTTTCCCACCTTTTTGCTTTCCTTCCAATCTTTTTGCATTGGTTTTGTTTAATTTAATATAAATCAGATTTATCCATTTTGAATTTCATAATGTTCTGTCTCTTGTTTGGTCATAAATTCTTCCCTTTTCCATAGATCTGATGGGTAAACTATTTCTTTTTTTTAAATTCAATTATTTATTTTCTTTCAAGGTTCAATAATCACTTCCATATGTCTTAGATTTCTTTCCACTCCGTCCCCCTTATTCCTCCCTCATTCCCCATTACTTCCCTGAGATGGCATCCACTCTTATATAGGTTCTATACCTACATTCCTATTAAATACATGCTGCACAGAAGAATTAAAATGAATGGGGGAAACTATAAAACAAAACAGAACATAACATAATACAAAAGAAAATGGTCTGTTTCTGTCCAATTCCACAGTTCTTTCTCTGGATGTGGAAGGTATTTTGCTTCAAAAGTCCATTGGAAATTTTTTAAGTCCAGGCTTTTCAATAAAGCACTAAGTCTACCAGAAAAATTCCTCGCACACTTATTGTTGCTGTGTACACAGTCCTCTTGGCTCTGCTCCTTTCTCTTAGCATAAGTTCATATAAATCTTTCCAGGTTTCTCTGAAGTCTTCCTGTTCATCTCATAGTATAACAGTATTCCATTACATTCATATACCACAACTTGTTCAGCCACTCCCCATTTGATGGGCATTCCCTTGCTTTCTAGTTTTTGGCCACCACTGAGAGAGCTGCTATAAATATTTTTGTATATGTGGGACCCTTTCCTATTTCTATGACCTCTTTGGGATAGATATTGCTGGGTCAAAGGGTACGCACATTTTTGTAACCCTTTGGGCATAGTTTCAAATTGCTCTCCAGAATGGCTGGATCAGCTCACAGCTCCACCAACAATGAATTAGTGCTCCAATTCTCCCACATCTTCTTCAACATTTATCATCTTCCTGTTTTGTCATGTTAATCAATCTGATAGGTGTGATGTGGTACCTCAGAGTTGTTTTGATTTGCATCTCTCTAATCAATAGTGATTTAGAGTATTTTTTCATATGACTATGGGATAGCTTTAATTTCTTCCTCTGCAAACTTCCTGTTCATATCCTTTGACCATTTATCAATTGGGGAATGACTTGTGTTCTTGTACATTTGATTCAGTTCTCCATATATTTTAGAAATGAGGCCTTTATCACAGACATTATTTGCAAACATTCTTTTCCAGTTTTTTGCTTCCCTCTTAATCTTGGTTGCATTGGGTTTGTTTGTGCACAAACTTTCAGTTTAATGTAATCAAAATTATCCATTTTGTGCTTCATAATGTTCTTTGTCTCTTGGTTGGTCATAAATTTCTCCATTCTCTGTAAATCTGACAAATGCACTATTCCTTGCTTCCCTAATTTGCTTACAGTATCAATCTTTATACCTGGATCATGCACCCATTTGGACTTTATTCTTGTGTACAGTGTCAGGCATTGGTCTATGCCCAGTTTCTGAAACATTATTATCCAGTTTTCCTAGGAATTTTTGTCAAACAGTGAGTTCTTATCCCAGAAGCTGGGGTCCTCGGGTTTATCAAACAGTAGATGGCTATATGCATTAACTACTGTGTCTTGAGTACCTAACATATTTCACTGGTCTACCCCTCTGTTTCTTAGCCAGTACCAAGTAGTTTTGGTGATTGCTGCTTTATAATACAATTTGAAATCTGGTAAGGCTAGGCCATCTTCCCTAGCATTTCATTAGTTCCCTGATATTCTGGACCTTTTGTTCTTCCAGATGAATTTTGATATCATTTTTTCTAGTGCTAGAAAGTAATTATCTGGTAGTTTAATTGGTATGGCACTGAACAAGGAAATTAATTTAGGCAGAATTGTCATTTTCATTATATTAACTCAGCCTACCCACAAGCAACTAGTGTTTTTCCACTTACTTAGATCTGACTTTATTTATGTGAATGGTATTTTGTAATTGTGTTCGTATAGTCTCTGGGCTTGTTTTAGCAGGTAGACTTCCAGATATTTTATAGTGTCTACCGTAACTTTAAACGGGATTTCTCTTACTATCTGTTCCTGTTGGGCTTTGTTAGTAATGTAAGAAATGCAGATGATTTATGTGGGTTTATTTTGTAACCTGCAACTTTGCCAAAGTTGTTTCTTATTTCAAATAGTCTTTTACTTGATTTTCTGGGATTCTCTGAGTATGTCATCACATCATGCGCAAAGAGTGATAGCTTAGTTTCTTCTTTGCCTATTCTAATTCCTTCAATTTCTTTCTTGTTCGGGGTCAGAGCCCGAACCCCTGGATCCCCCTGGATCCCCCTGACCCACAGGCTTCTACTCTGTGGGCCCTGAAGGAAGGAGACTGGAGACAAGATGATCCAGGCAACAACAACAACAACTCTTTATTCAGCTGAGGGTTAGGGTTTATAAAGGCTGATCCACCAATCACATACATGCTGAGCTCATCCCATTACTTCACCATCTCATGACTGTTCCACATCCTTACACCCGCAGTAAGGAAGAAAGCTTATCTTGTTCCTGCAGCTAGTTCCTGGGTTCCCAGGCTCACTTGTAACTTTACTGTACAGGACATTGGTATCTGCAGGAACATCAGGTTCCAGGGTCACACAGAGCTTCTGCCAGGGTGCGCATCAGCACCGTTCCCACGGGAACAGGCTTTGCCTCTGACTTGCACCCCCTGGGACCCTCTGGGCCCCTTACAACTCCCCCTTTTTGTTTTTGCAGCTCTGAGGTACCATACAAGCAATTCCAGGGGAGCCACAGTTGTGATCCAAGTCCGTAGTTCTATACAGGTGAAGTCTGGTATCTGTCCCATCACAATCACTACTATTATACTGCTCTGCACCTCTGCCCACATTCTCGCTAACCCTCCTACATATAGTACATATAGCTAATTAGCAGGCCTAAGGCCATAGCAGATGTAAAGAAACAAGCAATCACAACACAGCTAATACATAGTTTTTGTCACATCTAACAGCCTGACGTTGCACCATCTCACTCTATAGAGAATGTATACTCTTGAGTTTGATACCAAGTATGATTTACCTTAGCAGGGAACATAGCATATGTGGGTTGCTGTATAATCATAGCAAAGGGGTCTGATTGAGAATTGATACATCGAGATAAAGTACAATACATATCATCCTTAATACCTCATGGTGGTGTGTCTGGTCTTGAAGGAGTGGTGGCCTAATAAGTGAGGATCCTGTTCCAATCAAAATAGCAATATATACATCTGAGTAACAATATACATACATCTGACATCTGAGTGACAATATAAATACAACTGAGTCTAGGATACACATGACTGGTCAGTGAACAGTAATACGTAACTGGCACATGAATCCTATAGGTTCAGCTGACTACTACAGGAGGAAGGGAGATAACGGCTGGTGCTGGGGCAGACTGTGTCCTTGAGGGAGATAACGGCTGCTGCTGGGGCAGACTGTGTCCTTGAGGGAGAAACTGCCTGAGATGGTATTTAGGGGCTAGAGAGAAACATATTTGGGAAAAGTGATTTCAGTATTAGGGTCCGAGGACATACGTTCAACTGTATACAATGCGAATTCAGTCTTAGGGCCCAAGTACATCTGGCCAAACTGAGGGCCCACTACGGCCAAACTGAGGGCCCACGTCACTCCCCCTTTTTGTTTTTTGATGAAGAGAAGAACCCAGATCTACGGCGTAAGGGACGAAGGTCTCAGCGTCTGCAGCTGGCATCCTGATGAGAGGGGACGGAGAGCCGTCCCAGGCACACAAGGTCCCGATAGTGGAGAGGCCACAGCAGTCCAGAGGGTAACGAGCCGCAGACAGTAAGGCACAGAGAGCCAGAACAGGTATCTCCAAAGTGGAAGACACGAAACCTGGAGGAGACAAAGCTGGCAAGGAGGTGAAGCAAGCAAAGGCCAAAATCGACCAGAAGGGGTTAAAAATGGTAGTTACATCATTCTGCTGTCTTCTGAACATACGTCCCCACACTGTCCCTACATGCTTAAACCCCCTGAAACTGGCACAAAAGTACCTGGAGCAACGATCGGGGGATATGAAGGACCTTGATGACCCCACACACCCCACCTTCCCGTCTGCTTTCCCTAGTGTCAATCAAACCTGTTATGCATCCAAAGCTGTTGAACCCACCATCCAGACTGCTTTACCTTCCATAATCTTCCTACCACAGACAGGTAGCACACAAGGCATAGCGTCACTACCAGAGCTGTAGGGCCATACACAAAAGAGACCCCTAACTCGAACTGCACAACTGAAGAGACGTCCAGCAATGTTGCACAGGCTTGTTTATGTCCATGCTGGAAGAAAACTCGTAGAAATGAAGTGGAGAATACATTCACACATGGATTTCAACCTTTGAGTGTCAAAATAGCAAGATCTTTTCTGCTGCAGCACATCTTCCAGAAATCTGTCCGGTGCCTTTACAACAGTGTCACTTGAAGACAAAACCGTTTACAATGATAGTGAAAGCGAAAGTAACATTCCTCAAATGAACCAAAGCCGTAATCATCACAGAATGCCCAGGGAAAATGCGCAGGGGAATTTCGTGTTGGTAACAGTATAAGACTGATTACAGAAAAATGGTACTTCTTTTAAAATGCTTCTACACAATGAGGACATCTTAGGGTGAAAGGAATGTACATAAATGTTTGATCATACCAAGTTCAGGTAAAATAATATCAGTGTTCCGATAAAACTAATATTGGTGTTCCCAGTACAAAAGGGCTCACATATGTTGCTGGTCACTTGCTATATTCAGAGAAATTTGCTATAGAAGGAAAAGCAGGGACATGTGGCATACCAAATAAGACAGGGTAAAACATCCCTGACTCTGTTTGAATTGGGTAACAGTGCAATACTCCAAACCATGCAGTATCTATTCCATAGCCAGACTCAGGAATAGTCAGGTGAGAAACATTCCTTTTTCCAGGACACAAGGGAAAAACTGACCAGGAGGATCCCATCCTAGAGTGAGTCTAGAATTGTCCCCTCGGTGTTTCCTATCCAGATACAAACTTCACCTGTTAACAGTGCAGGATCACAGTCCTTCTGAGTAACTTGTGGCAATTCTCTCAGATACTGATTTAATGCAAGCAACGATACCCAAATTCAAACTCAAACTTAAAATGAAACTAGCTATAGTCCCAAATGCCTTTACCTTAAACAGCAAGTTTCACTGCTCACAGCTCAGAACCAGACACAGTTCTTTCTATACTCATGGAGTTGCAATAAGCAATGAAGATTAACAGGACTCACATACATATGAGATTTCATTTAAAAGCCTTCCTTCTCAAATTTAAAACTTGTCCTGATATAAAGGTCAATTATTAAAAATCTTTTCTGTCTATTACAACTATTGAGCAAGTCACATTCATTGTTTATGAATTATATAAGCTAAACAAATTTCTTTCTTGGGACTGATGACCTTGTCCACATGAAAGAGGCCTTGGCAGTTTTACAAAATAAAAGGAATTGGCATGGATCCCATGCTTGCCAAACCCCAAACATACAGGAGGACTGTTCTGAATGGGCAGAACCAGTCTAAATAAAATTTTTACTCCATTCTTTTCTTTCTATACGCAGTAATCAATTAACAATTTTAGGTTTAGCATTACAACAGCAACTTCAAAACGTAGGTAACACTCTTACAACTTTCAAAAATGATACACAAATTATTTTAGCTGTAACTTCTGTAACAGTCAAGGGGGAAAATACCTGGTTTCTCTAAAGGGCAATCACAGCACTATAAGACAAGGGTACAGGACAGGTAAAGTTTACAATAACATAACTTGAAAATTCAGAGTTAAATTGCCTTTTGTAACACAATTTCTGGAATACCATGATCACTAACTGTACAATACAAGACAGTGTTATTACAATTGAGAAACACAATAGTAACCCAAACAGTGAACTGTAGGTACCGTTATTTACATTTCCAATATACACTCATAAGTGACTAGCAAGCACTGCCTTCTCCTCAGGCTTGATCAGTGGGACACTATACCCCTGACCCATGGTTCCCGTTTAACTGCGAGGCGCTGCTACCCAGCGACTTCTTCCCGCTTACTGCGAGGCTCTCTCTGCGCTGTTAATCAGCGACTTCTTCCCACTACGCGCGTGGGGATCTCTGCGCCGGCTGACGGCGACTTCTTCCCGCTGCGCGCGCGGGGCTCACTGCGCTGTCTAACAGCGTCTTCTTCCCGCTCCCAGCGGGGCTCCCCCGTCTCCCCACTGCCCGCAGTGAGGGACTCGCGCTGGCTGTCCAGCGACTTCTTCCCGCGGTTAGCGGGGATCTCTGCGCTGCCTGGCAGCGACTTCTTCCCGCGGTCAGCGGGGATCTCTGCGCTGATGAACAGCGACTTCTTCCCGCTCCCAGCGGGGCTCACCTTACTCGCTTACGGGCGTTTGGTCCTTCCCCCCAACTATGGGGGGCCTGTGGTCCCTGTGCTTACCCCAGTCCCCAAAACTTTGTGAATCTGCCCTGTCTGAATTATCCAATGAGAAGCGACATCATACACTTAAAACAATTACAGCAAAGAAACTTTTTCTCTTTTTGGTGAGACATGAGATGAGTAAAACACTAGTTAGGTTGCCTCCATAGGATGAGGGGAAAAAGTTCCCCAATTTCTGGTCTGTCTCCCCACCTTCACAACCTGGCCAGGGTTAAAAGGTAGAAAGAGAGAGAGAATTTTACCAACAACTTTTCAAGGTACTACCCAAGTTATTCTAGTGGGCTTAGATAGCAGCCCCTACTAAAACTGTACATACATTGTTTCTTGGTACATGTTTCTGACCTGACCTGAACTGACTTTAGCAGTCACATAAACTACACAAGAGGAGTTCCTCTCTTTCTCTCTCCCATTCTCTTCCCTGATGCTGCAGCCATCAGAGAGAGAGAAACAGAGGGGGAGGAAAAGAGATAACTGCATTCCAACCAGCACAAGGGCATCGGCGGTATTAACACACAAACACATGCACACAAATTACAGAAAGACAGAACACAGACACAGACACTATGTACAACCTAGGTATGTGGCTTTCTTTCTTTCACTGTGGCCACTCGGTACCATTGTCTGAGGCGTTGAGTCTCCTTGTTGGGCTTGGCTCTCCATGCTGTCAGGTTTGTCCCTCCTTCAGGTCCTGGGCTAGAGTATTGTTGTGGCAGGGCTCCTCGGCATTCTGAGGGCCAATGACCCTTTCTTCTACGCTTTGGGCATGGTGTTTTAGGCCTCACTCCTGGCCTGCTCCTACAGTCTTGTTTAAAATGACCTGTTTTTCCACAGCTATAACATTTCTGTCCTTGTCTCATGCTGGCAGCTTCAGTTCTATACTGTCTCTTTACCTGTTCCTTCACATGAGCTGCGAATGTTACCGAACCTACATCTTCACACCTTTGCATCATCTCTTCCACTCCTGCAGTTCTGGGCAATCCTGTCATAGCCATTCTGCCATCTGTATAAGTTCCTGTTCGTTTTTTCTGTAGCTTTGGATATAATCTCTCTGGACTAAGCTCTCTACCTGTTTTATCTATAAGCAGGGTTACTCACAGTCTGTAACTTTCTTCTTCTTGTCCCAGTCAGCCGAGTGCACGTCTCTCCCAAGCTCCACAGAACCACCGGGGCACTGACTGGAGCATGCAGGTGGCATCACTCTCGTGCAATTCCGAGCCCACGCCTTGCAGGGGGACCTCGGTTTCCCTTCCGGTCCCTGTTCGGGCGCCAATTGTTCGGGGTCAGAGCCCGAACCCCTGGATCCCCCTGGATCCCCCTGACCCACAGGCTTCTACTCTGTGGGCCCTGAAGGAAGGAGACTGGAGACAAGATGATCCAGGCAACAACAACAACAACTCTTTATTCAGCTGAGGGTTAGGGTTTATAAAGGCTGATCCACCAATCACATACATGCTGAGCTCATCCCATTACTTCACCATCTCATGACTGTTCCACATCCTTACACCCGCAGTAAGGAAGAAAGCTTATCTTGTTCCTGCAGCTAGTTCCTGGGTTCCCAGGCTCACTTGTAACTTTACTGTACAGGACATTGGTATCTGCAGGAACATCAGGTTCCAGGGTCACACAGAGCTTCTGCCAGGGTGCGCATCAGCACCGTTCCCACGGGAACAGGCTTTGCCTCTGACTTGCACCCCCTGGGACCCTCTGGGCCCCTTACACTTTCTCTTCTCTTATTGCTATAGCTAGCATTTCTAATACCTTATTGAATAACAGTGGTGATAATGGACACCCTTGTTTCACCCCTGAAAATCACTGTGAATTTGTTTCATGTAGATTAGTCAATTGCAATATTTGTCATCCATTTTCTCTGTCTCATTGTAGACCTTCATCTTTTCCCTGTTTCTCACCTTTAGTTTCTTCTCATTCACTGTTTCCTTCTTTTTCACATGCTCTTAAAATAGATCTCTAATTAAAAAAAAGAAAAACTAAAAAAATTAACACTCCCCTGCCTCAATTTTTCCTCTTTATTCTTATTCAGTATTACTCTCAAGTTATCACTTCTCTTTTCATTTAATGGGAAAACTCCTAAAAATATATATATTCATAGCTTGTTTTCTCACCTCCCACTGACTTATCAAATCTATTGAGAGCTGACTTCCAGCTCCACCCTAAGACTGAAACTTGTCTCTCTGAGACTAGCAACAGTCTCCTACTTTCTAAATCTAATGGATCTTATAAAAATAAATCTTCAGCTTTCTTGATTTCTCATCAGTTTTTGAAATTGCCTATTTCTCCCACAACCAGAAAACTCTCTGTTCCTTTTGTTTCTGATACACTGATAACTCCTGGCACAAAATACTCATGTAATATGCCTGTTAACTCAATAATTGTCCTATATCTGTGACTATTTCTTCTCAGCCTTCTTTGCAGAAAAAAAAAAAAAATTGTAGCCTGTTCTCAAACAGGGGCATGGGCCAAGGTCAGTGACCTCTTATTTTTTTCTTCACATACCTTCTTTCTTGGTGTTCCCACAAGCTTCTATTATTTTAATTAATATCTCTGCCTTGATGATGCCCAGTTATATCCATCCACCAATAATCTTTTTCCTGAATGCCAGTATTGTCATCACTAACTTCCTTCCACATGTCTAACAGACAGGTCCATTAGCAGTACAAACAATATATTCAAAACCAAATTATCTTCCTTCTTCCCAAACTATCCCTCCTCCATAGTTCTGTATTTCTATTGAAAGCACCATCAACTTTCTGGATGACTAGGTTTGAAATTTCAATTATCCTGGGTCCTTTCCTGTTCTTCCATATATCCAAAATGTTGTCATGTCATGTCAATTTGATATCTACATCATTTTTTACACCCATACTTTTCTATCAGCTCACATGTCCACCACTCTAGAAGATCATACTTCTTTTTAGTAAACAAAAGCACTTTTGAATGTGGAGTCTTCTTACTTGTTCTATTTTCCCAAAACTTCATTGAAAACCACTTAAGTTATATATTTCTTTCCTAGTGAATTATCAATGTACCTCTTTTTTATACATTCTAATAGTGAGAGCTTATGAAAGCCTAGTATTTTTTTGTACCACAACATATGAAAGATCTGATTTCTTCAAGAGAGGGAATTACTGATGGGAACTGCTTCCTTTGTCAAGGCATAAAAAGTTCATGAATCACTTAATTAAAAATAGAAATTTTAATAAATATTTTAATTTAATAATTTTTGTTCATTTAATAAACAAGTTTTTAAATAAAAATTAATAAATAATTTTAATAAATAAAAAATAATTAAAAATCAAAATAAATATTTGTACTATAAATAGTAAAATGAAGACATTTTCTACCCTGAAACAGCTAGCAGAGTTTCAGAAATGCAATATGTATGTGTGTGGGGGGTGTATCTTTATGAATGGTATTTGGGAGAAGATGACTGAAGAGTAAAGTGAAGCATGATTGAAGCTAACCAAGATATACTGGATGACATGAAATATAGATAGTAATAGGTGGCTCCAGGGCAGGAGTTCTGGAGCTGAAAGAGTTAAGTCAACCCAGGCATGTTCTCTGGCTTTGGAGGCATGGTATGTGATAAGGAGATGGCTGGGGAGTAAAGTCTTTCAAAATCAATAAATAATTTCTAGTTCCCTGTTTGAGATGCACAGAGGTTAAATGACTTTCTCAAAGTCACATAGAGATAGTAGTGAGTATCTCTGCTAAGGTTTCAATTCAAGTCTTTCTGATTCCAAGTCTAGAATCTTATGTTACATTGTCTCTTATTTAGGATGTTAACTTAAAAAATTGTTTATATGAATAATAATTCAATTAAATAAATACGAATGAGGCAACAACTCTGTGTAATACTCTTTCTTTGTCAAATATAAAATATAAATTAAAATATAATTACTTAATAGAAGTCAAACATAGTGGTTGGTGAGATTTGAGGTTGGGTCTTCTTTTTGTTTCCTTTACCTAAAATACAGAGATAGGAGGATCACCCTGATGATCTAGCAAATAAAGTTCTGTACATGAATTCAGAAAGCCTTAGTTTCAAATCCCACCCCTGATACTGGTAAGTATTGCCAGTTGAGTGACCATAGTGAAGTAACTTCCTTTTTGTAAGCCCGTTGGTTCCAATTTCATGTGGTTTTGGTGAGCCCCATCTAAAATGAGCTAAACAAAACTTTTGTAAACTTTAGAGACCTATAAAAATGTCAGATGCCATTGTCATTCCATCATTAGCTCATTTCTGAAAATAACTTTTCAATATCTTTTATCTTCTTTCAAATATACTTTCTTCACTTTAGAAACAGACACATTTTAGATGTCTCCTGCATACAAAACTTCGATTTCAAAAAGGAGGAATGTACTGACAAATCTCTGTTCAATGTTGCTGCCAGAATATTGGGTATTATTTTTTTTTTGACATTTCATTCCACCCTCTGCTTACAGTATTTCTGCTTATTTTTTTCCACACCCACACTTCCACTGACACTACTTAGCTCTAGTGTGAAAAAAAAAAAAAGACTTCCTGGTAGCATCTTCCTGTTGCATAACTGTTGATGAAGCAATTGCTGATACCACAAACATTGCTGTAAGACCCTGAGGTGTTTTGGAGATTGAAAAAAAAAGAAAGAAAATAAGAAAAAAGAGTTTGCCATCTATTCCTTGTTATTTTTTAAAATAATGATAATATAACATTGATGGGAATTGCAGTAGAAATTGTTCTTAAGGTCAGCTCCTCTAGATCAGTGTTCCAGCAACTCGAAATTTCTTTATCTTAAAAATATTTTCAACAGTTTTAAAAGTCATTGCTTTTCAACTAAATTCATTAAAAGTCACAGTTAGGGCACTTTATCCAGAACCAATGAAATAGTAGCATTTAAGTGGATAATCTACTCAACCCATTGTCACAGGATATCTGCCTATATAGACTTGTGTTGTACTTGTAGACCCCATGTGGCTGGGCTTCAAAAGAACTTCATTGGAGATGGAGCCAAGATGGTGGAGTGACAGCAACTACTCACCTAGGCTGTTAGAGAAACTCCTTCAGATACTTTTAAAAAGAGAATCTGACTGGATTTTGGAGAGGCAGAATCAAATAGGAGAAATACTGTGGCTGATTCACAGCCTAGGACAGACAGGAAGGTCAAGAGGGAAGATATGTTCTGCAGGGCTGGAGGAGCACACAATGCACAGCGCACAGGCTGCACCAGCACATCCCGCCACAGCAGGGCTGAGCAGGAAGCCCTGGGAAGTTAGAAGAAGAGGCCACACTGAGGAATCTTGGGCATATCAGCCCAGGACAGGAGTCCAGGGGAACAGAGCAAGTGAGAGCCATGAAGCCCCAGGTATCTGCAACAGCTACTCCTGAGATTATCAGTCTGCAGATAAACTGTCTGAAAGTCACTTACTTGAACTTCCAAGAGCCAAGATGGTGGAGTGATTGTCAAATGCTCTCCCCTTCCCCTTGTTAAACTTGAAAGACCCATAAAATATTTCCCCAGAAAAACCCTGGAACAATGGAATCAGCTGAAGGGGTAAATAATCTCTTAGCATGTAAGGCTAGGAAAATCACTAAGGAGGGTCTCTCTTGCTCTGGCTGAAGGGGACCAGGGCAGTATCAGAGTTGTCCCAGGCAGTCCCACCTCTGCAAACTGGGAGGAGGTCCAGAGGCCCAGGGGGTTGGAGCCCATAACCACCAATGCCAGGACCTCAGGCATGCCACAGCACTATAGGGGAATCAGGAAGACACTAGGGTGGCCAGCATCATTGAACTGCTAAGCTTGTGTATGCTGTAGCTCAGGAGAGGAGACCTGCTAGAGCCAGACCACCTCTCCCTCACACTTAATGTAGCTAGGTCCAGGGTAACTCTGGGGAAACCCAGAAAGACTTCACCTGGCCTCTGCTTTCTCACACCAGTCAGTTTAGCACCAGGCAAGCTGCAGCATTTTAGCTTCTAGCTGAAAGAACCAGAGGCCACAACACACAAAGCCTCAAGTATAAAGCATAAGAACAGTGGGATAGAGACCTTTGTGAGTCAGAAGCAGAGATCTACTTTAAAAGCCATGTAAAGGGTAATCATCATTGGCATGAATGAGAAGTAAAGCAGAAGAGAAAAGACCATAGAATCTTTCTATGGGGACAAGGACCAAAGCAGCAATACCAAAGAGGGCAGCATTGAGACTGTACTCCCATCTGAAACTTCAGAAGGAAATATGAACTGGTCTGAAGCACAAAGAGCATTCTTGGAAGAGCTGAAGAAGAATTTTAAAAGCCAAATTAGAGAAACAGAAGAAAGACTGGCCAACAATTTTTAAAATATGAAAAAAGAAATCACAGAAGAATTTAAAAGGAAAATTGGACAAATGGAAAAGGAAGTACAAAAACTAACTGAAGAAAATAATTCCTTAAAAGGAACAATTAGACAGATGGAAAAGGAGATGCAAAAGTTAAATGAAGAAAACAATTTGATAAAAATTAGAATTGGGCAAGTAGAAGGTAAAGACTCTATGAGACATCAAGAATCAGTAAAACATAATCTAAAGAATGAAAAGATAGAAGAGAATGTAAAATATCTAATTGTAAAGCAACTGACCTGGAAAATAGATCCAAAAAAGAAAATCTAAGAATTATTAATCTACCAGAAAGTCATGATGAAAAAAAGACCCTGGACAATATCTTCCAAGAAATCATCAAGGAAAACTGACCAGAAGCACTAAATTCAGAGGTCAAAATAGTCATTTAAAGAATCCACTGTTCACCTCCTGAAAGGGATCCCAAACTAAAAACACCAAGGAATATCGTTGCCAAATTCCAGAACTATCAAGTGAAGGAGAAAATACTACAGGCAGCCAGAAAGAAACCATTCAAATATTGAGATTCTACAGACAGGATCACACAAGACCTTGCAGCTTCTATATTAAAAGATTGAAGGAGTTGGAATATGATATTCCATAGGGCAAAGGTATTGGGACTACAAAAAGGCTCAATTACCCAGCCAAGTTCAGCATAATATTTCAGACAAAGAGACAGTCATTCAGTGAAATAAGGGGTTTCCAGACTTTCCTGATGAAAGGCCGGAGCTCAACAGAAAATTCAATCTTCCAACGCAAGTCTCAAGAGAGGTGCAAAAATGTATACAGGGGACAAATTTGTTACTGAATATGGGCATATTGTTTACCTCCCTATAAGGGAAGATGATATTTGTTAATCTTGAGAACTGTATTTTCTCATGATATATAAAAGGGATATACGTAGATAGAGGGAACAGATATAAAGTAAATGATGTGATGATAAAATGCGATTTAAGGGTGTAAAGAGATTGTAACAGGATGTGTGAAAAGGGGGTTGGCAGAAAATGGTAAGTTACATCACAGGAAGAGGCACAAAATTACATTACAGTAGAGGGAAATAGGGGTGGGAGATGAGCATAATGTGGTATTTGCTCTCCTTGTTGTTAGTTCAAGGAGGGAACCACAAACTCAGTCAAGTAAAGAAATACAATTAGCTCTATAGGTAGTAGGAGGGGCAAAAGGGAAAGAAAAGGGAGGGGAGGCTAGAAGGGAGGGAAGAAGTAGTAAGGGTAAAGGGGAGTAAAAGGGAGGGGGGTTGAAAGAAGGAAGGGAAGACTGAGGGAGGCAGTCACCAAAAATTAAAACTCTGTTGTGGAGGGTAAGGGAGGCGGGAGAACTGAAAGCACAAATGGGGGGAAAGAGGATGGAGGAAAAGACATAGACAGTAATCATAACTGTGAATGCGAATTGAATGAACTCTCCCATAAATGGAGATGGATGGCAGAATGGGTTAAAAATCATAATCCAACAATATGTTGTTTATAAGAAACACATTTGAAACACCAGGATACAAATAGGGCAGAGGTAAAAGGTTGGAGCAGAATATATTGTGCTTCCTGATGTAAAAAAAGAGCAGGAATAGCAATCCTTATCTCAGACAAAGCAAAAGCAAAAGTAGATCTAATCAAAAGAGATAAGAAAGGAAACTATATGCTGCAGAAAGGCATCATAGACAACGGAGCAATATCATTGCTAAACATTTATGCTCCAGGTGGTATAGAATCCAGATTCTTAAAGGAGAAGTTACAGAACTTAGAGGAAGAAATAGACAGCAAAACAATATTAGTGGGGGGACCTCAATCTCCCCCTCTCTGAACTTGGTAAATCTAACCTCAAAATAAACAAGAAAGAAGTTGAGGTGAATAGAACTGCAGGTAAGGTAGATATGATAGATCTCTGGAGAAAACTGATGGGGGATAGAAGGGAATACACCTTTTTCTCAGTGGTACATGGCACATATACAAAAACTGACCATGTACTAGGACATAAAAACTTCACAATCCAGTGCAGAAATGCAGAGATAGTCAATGTATATCCTTCTCACATTATAATGCAATAAAAATTATATGTAATAAAATGCCACGGAAAGATACACCAAGAATTAATTGGAAACTAAATAATCTAATCCTAAAGAATGAGTGGGTTAAACAACAAATCATAGAAACAATCAATAACTTCATTCAAGAGAATGACAATAATTAGCCAACCTACCAAATCTTATGGAATACTGAAAAAGCAGTTCTTAGGGTAAGTTTTATATCTTCGAATGCCTACATGAATAAAATGGAGAAAGAGGCAATCAGTGACTTGGACATGCAGCTGAAAAAGCTAGAAAAACAACAAATTGAAAATCCCCAAGTAAATACCAAAATCAAAATACTGAAAGCCAAAGGAGAGATTAACAAAATTGAAATGAAGAAAACTATTGAACTAATAAATAAAACTAAGAGTTGGTTTTATGAAAAAGCCAATAAAATTGATAAAACTTTGGTCAATTTCATTTTAAAAAAAGAGAAGAAAACCAAATTACTAATATCAAAAATGAAGAGTGAACTCACTTCAAATGAGGAGGAAATTAGAAGAATAATTAGAAACTACTTTGTCCAACTCTATGTTCATAAATTTGACAATCTAAATAGGATGGATGACTATTTTAAAAAATATATATAAATTGCCCAAGTATCAGAAGAGGAACTTGAATATTTAAATAACCCATCTCAGCCAAAGAAATTGAACAAGTTATCAAAGAACTACCTAGGAAAAAAATCTCCAGTGCCAGATGAATTTACAAGTGAATTCTATCAAACATTTAAAGAACAGTTAATTCCAATACTATTGAAACAATTTGGGAAAATTGGGGAAGAATGAGTCCTTCCAAATTCTTTTTCAATATTAGGAAAACGATTAGCATTATTGATCGTATCACCAGCAACACTAACAGAAATCACATGATTATCTCCATAGATGAAGAAAAAGCTTTTGACAAAATACAACACCTATTCCCATTATTATTGGAGAACACAGGAATAAATTGAACTTTCCATAAAATAATAATGAGTATCTACCTAAAAAGTTCAGCAAGCATTATATGCAATGGGGATAAGCTAGATGCATTTCCAGAAAGATTAGGGGTGAAACAAGGGTTTCCATCTTCACCACTATTATTCAGTAGGGTATCAAAAATGTTAGCTATAGCAGTAAGAGAAGAAGGAGAAATTGAAGGTATTAGAATAGGCAAAGAAAAAACTAAATTATCACTCTTTGCAGATGATATACTGATATACTTAGAGAATCCCAGAGAATCAAGTAAAAAACTACTTGAAATAATAAACAACTTTGGCAAAGTTGCAGGTTGCAAAATAAACCCGCATAAATCTTCTGCATTCCTATATATTAAAAACAAATTTCAACAGCAAGAGATAGAAAGAGAAATCCCATTTCAAGCTAAGGTGGACACTACAACATATTTGGGAGTCTATCTGCCAAAACAAATCCAGCGACTATATGATCAGAATTACAAAACACTATTGGTACAAATAAAGTCAGATCTAAGAAAGTGAAAAAATGTCAGCTGCTTGAGGGTAAGTCAAGCCAATATAATATAAATGACAATTCTACCTAAATTAATTTACTTATTCAGTGCCATACCAATCAAACCATCAGATGATTATTTTCTAGAGGTAGAAAAAATAATATCAAAATTAATCTGGAAGAACATAAAGTCCAGAATATCAAGGGAACTAATGAAAAAAAATTCTAGAGAAGGTGGCCTAGTGCTACCAAATCTTAAATTGCGTTGTGAAGCAGTAATTATTAAAACTACTTGGTACTGGCTATGAAACAGAGGGATAGACCAATGGAATAGGTTAGGTACTCAAGACATAGTAGTCAATGAATACAACAATCTACTGTTTGATGAATCCAAAGACCCCAGCTTATGGGATAAGAACTCACTGTTTGACAAAAATTATTGGGTAAATGGATAACGGTGTGGCAGAAGTTGAGCACAGAGCAATGCCTGACACTGTACACAAGACTAAAGTCCAAATGAGTACATGATCTAGGTATAAAGATTGATACTATAAACAAATTAGCAGAGCAAAGAATAGTGTATTCATCAGACTTATGGAGAATGGAGAAATTTTTAACTAAAGAAGAGACAGAAAATATCATGAAATGCAAAATGGATAATTTTTATTACAATAAATTGAAAAGTTTTTCACAAACAAACCCAATGCAACCAAAATTAGGAGGGAAGCAGAAAACTGGAAAGAATTTTGGCAAATAGTGTCTGTGATAAGGGCCTCATTTCTAAAATATATAAAGAACTGAATCAAATGTACAAGAATACAAATCGTTCCCCAATTGACAAACGGTCAAAGGATATGAACAAGTAATTTTCAAAGGAAGAAATTAAAACTATCTATAGTCATATGAAAAAATGCTCCAAATCACTATTGATTAGAGAGATGCAAATCAAAACAACTCTGAGGTACCACATCACACCTATCAGATTGGCTAACATGACAAAACAGGAAGATGATAAATGTTGGAGAAGATGTGGGAGAGTTGGAGCACTAATTCATTGTTGGTGGAGCTGTGAGCTGATCCAGCCATTCTGGAGGGTAATTTGGAATTATGCCCAAAGGACTATAAACATGTGCATACCCTTTGACCCAGCAATATCGCTTCTGGAACTCTGTCCCAAAGAGATCATAGAAATGGGAAAGGGTTTCACATCTACAAAGATATTCATAGCAACTCTCTTTGTGGTGGCCAAAAACTGGATATCAATGGAATGCCCATCAATTCAGAGATGGCTGAATAAATTGTGGTATATGAAAGTAATGGAATACTATTTTGCTATAAGAAATAATGAACAGGAAGAGTTCAGAAAGGCCTGGAAGGATTTATATGAACTGATGCTGAGTCAAAAGAGCAGTACCAGGAGAACTTTCAACAACCATAGTGTGTGAGGATTTTTTCTGGTAGACTTAGTCCTTCATTGCAATGCAAGTGCTTAAAAAATTTCCAGTGGACTTGAGGCAAAATGTGTTTCACATCCTGAGAAAGAACCATGAAATTTGTTTGCAGAATGAAGCAGACCATTTTCTTTTGCATTATGTTTTATGATTTCTCCCATTCATTTTAATTCTTCTATGCAACATGACTAAAGTGAAAATATATTTAATATTGATATTAATATATTTAATAGGAATGTATATGTAGGACCTATATATAATTGTGTGCTGTCTCAGGGGTGGAATGAGGAAGGAGGGGGAGAAAATCTAAGATATATGGAAGTAATTGTAGAACACTGAAAACAAATAAAATAGCTTAATTAAAAAAACTAAAAAAACCCAAAAGAACTTCACTTTTTGTTACACATTTCTAATAAATACTGAATTGGTAAGTTTCTCTGAGTAGTTTACTTGCACTGCCTAAAACTACATTTTCCAAAAGTTCTCTGATGATTGACGGAAAAACAATATTTTCTTATCAGAGATCTATAGTATTCAGACAAAATTAATTGTAAGCCAGTTTACCCCCATCCCTCCAGTCCTCTCCCTCTTAACCTCTACTTCATATCCTTCAAGACTTGACTCAAATGCTGTCTTCATCAGAATGTCTTTCCAGTGATACCAACTACAAGTGGTTTCTCCTCTGAGCCTATTCTTAGTCTACTTTGCTTATGTCTTGAATTAATTTAGGTGTGTAGTTATTTCTCTGCATTAGAACATGAGGTCAGTGTCTATTTCTGCCTTTCTTTGTCTTTGTAGTACTTAGTATAGTTTTCCAGAAAGTACATAAATTGCTTAATGAATGCTTGTTAAAATAAAAAACAAAACAAATATGTGATTTACCTGCCTCTAATTTCTCCCCTCTTCATCTCATTCACAGCTGCCAAACTGTCATTCTTACAACAGAAGTCTGACCATGTTGTTCCCCTACTCAAGAAATTTCAGTGATTTCCCATTACCTTTCAAATAAAATTGAGACCTGTCTGTTTGTCATTTGCAATCCTTCACTGTCTGTCTCCAGTTTCCCTTCCAGGTGGATGTGAAATTATTTCCCTTATGTTCTTGGACATTTTTCAAACACCATATTCCTCCTCCTGTGATTTTGCCTTTGCATGGATAGTTCTCCAGATCTTGTGGGTATAGAGTGTGTTCAGTGAAGATTAGTACCTCTGGTGTGAGGGTTGTTGATCTTTTTTCAGGACTTCTTTACACCTTTGGTGTCCACCTGATCCACCTAATTTCCATCTATGGTTCCAAGAAGCTGTAGCATGCACAGCATCCACATCTCAGAAAACCTTTTTAGCAGATGGGCTAAATCAGGTTGAAAGTAACCAAGGGGTCTCAGACTCATCAGTGAGTAAGAGGGGGTGACCATCTCAAGCATGTAAAGATTTCCTCTGGTGGAATGGGCAGATAAGAACAATTTATTCCAAAGGCCATGAATATAGGAGCAGGTGCTATGGAGCACTTAGAGTATGCTTAGATATCAAAGATGCAAAAGTAATCCACTTCATCTTGATCCATCACCAACACTCTTGAGTCTGTCTTGCCACTGAACCATGATGACTCTGGAAGAGAGTGAGGCTTACAACTTTGTGCAACTCTGCCTCACTTAAATCCAATTTATACATAAATCAGAAGAGGTTGTGTGTACCATTTTACTTTTTTTACCTAACTCAAAGTCCTGTGGCAACAGACAAGTGATGAAGCATCAAAGGTAGTCACAATCCTGAACACATGTGGCCTACACCATATGGTTATCTTTTCACTGGAAGCAGCATTGCAATTTGATAATCCCATAGGTATCTGAGAAGCCTTTTAAGGATGGCACTGCTTAATTTCTGGTATGAGGAAGGGGCTGGAAAAGGTGCTCTAAAAACTATTTTCTTACTCAATACTGACCTGATTACGTTGGCAGGCAAGAATCCCATTCTGCTGTCGAGACACACAAAAAATATACAAAAACTGCTGCAAAGGTAATTCCACCCACCATCAGTAAACAGAATGTGCACACACTTATAAATAACACAAAATTCAGTAGACCTGAAAGATGAAAAGCTGTTGTTGTGAGATAACTCAGCAGGTCTCACATCCAAATAGCAGTCCTGAGTGAAACAAGGTTGGCAAATAAAGGCCAGCTTGCTGAATTTGGGGCTTGATACATAATTCTTTCTGGAGTGGCCTCAGTGAAGGGGAGTACTGTGAAGAGGGTATAGACTTTGTGATCAAAACTAATATAATCAACAAGCTTTTATGACTACTAAAAGGAGTAAATGACAGGTTAATGACAATGGGATTTCCACTTACAAGAAAATGCCATGCTACCATCATCAGCACCTGTGCTCCCACCATGACAAACCCTGATGAGGTTGAAGAAAAATTTTATGAAGACCTGGAGACTCTTATCATCACTGCACCAAAAAAGGATAAGCTTATAATTGTTGGTGACTTCAATGCTAGAGTAGACTCAGACTAGTAGACATGGCAGGGGGTTCTTAGGAGGAATGGAGTTGGAAATAGTAATAGCAATAGTTACTTACTACTGATGACTTGAGCATCTCCTGACCTTCTTATCAGCAACACTGTCTTCCAGTTACTTAAAAGCAATAAAACGTTGTGGATTCACTCTCACAGCAAACTTTAGCATTTAATAGACTATTATTGCAAGCAGAAAAGACAGACATAATGTGAGAGTGATGAAGGCAGTGTGTGGCACAGAATGATCATAGACCTGTCCTCTCCATGCTGAATATTCAACAAAATCAGTGGCCCCAAGGCAAAATGAAGAATTAATGTCAATAGATTCTAGTGCTTCTGTGAGCAGGAACACCATGTTGCTAGCTTGGAGGGAAAGTTTAGCCATCACAATTGGCAACAGTGGAGCAGAAAAGGAGAAGGTAGTTTTCATAGATTTGATGCATGGTATTGCATTTACTCATCTGGGCCAGAACGCTCACAAACATCAAGACTGGTTTGACAAAAATAATGGAGAAATTGAAAAGTTACTCAGTGAAAAACGAGAACTCCACAGGGTTTACGAGCAAGATAGTTCATCTGTCTTCAAGAAGGCAGTATTTAATTCTTTCAAAAGAAGAGTACAAGTTAAGCTTAGGGAGATGCAGGATTCTTGGCTCAGTAAGAAGGCAGATGAAATTTAATTTTATGCAGATAGTAACATGCCAAAGCACTTTTATGATGTCCTGAAAGTTATTTATGGGCCAAAGACCTATGATGTATCTCAACTACTCGGTTCTGTTGTAGCCACATTGATTAGTGATAAGGACATAATCATAGAGAGATGGGGGAACACTTCCATAGTGTTCTCAACAGACTGTCATCAGTTAATGCTGAAGTCATTGACTACCTCAGGTTGAAGTCAATTCCTCCTAGCTGAAGTTTCAACTGAAGAAAAAGTTTTGAATGCCATTAGGTTCTCTTCTGTGGCAAAGCACCTGGTGATGATTCTATTCCAGTTGAGATTGACCAGGGAGGGGATTGACTGCTCATACAAAAACTGATTGGCACTTTTTGGGTTATATGGCAAGAGGAGGCTGTCTCCCAATCTCTCCATTGTCCATCTCTAAAAAGGTAAAGGAAATAGATTGTCCTCTGACAATCACACAATCTCTCTCTTAGTCATTGCTAGTAAGATTTCTGCCAGAGTCCTCCTAAATAGCTGATTCTTCACCTGGAAGATGGTCATCTACCTGAGAGCCAGTGTAGCTTCAGAAAGGACTGAGGAACAGTTGATATGGTGTTTGCTGCCTGACAAATTCAGGAGAAATTCCAGGAGCAGAATAGAATGCTGTATATAACATCTATTGGTCTGACCAAGGCCTTTGATATTTTAAGTTTCAAAGGCTTTTGGAAAATTATATCAAAATTTGTTTACCCACAGATGTTCATCAATATTTTATGTCAATTTCATGATGGCATGCTTGCCAGGGTTCTGGATAATGGACGATGCTCTCAAGCGTTCCCAGTCACCAATGGAGTTAAACAAAGCTGTGTACTTGCTCTCATGCTTTTTTAGCATGATGTTTTCAGCCATGTTGTCAAATGTCTTCAGTGAGGAGAAACATGGCATCAAGGTCAACTACCATACTGATGTAAAATTCTTCAACTTGAAAAGACTACAAGCCACGACCATTAGACTATTTGTGCCAGGCCTGTGGTAAATTATTCCAAGCTTGTGTTGGTCTGATCAGTCACAGTTGGACTCACTGTGGCTTAACTCTAACATAGTAATGTCATTTTGTTTTTCTTAGAGAGAAAAGGACAACAGTCACTCCAGGTCCTTTACTCAATTTACATATATATATACATATATATATATATATATATGTATATATATATATATATACACACACACATATATATATATATATATATACACTCATATTGTATACATTTTGTGAGTACCATATTATTTTCTTTTTTTTTTTTTATGGTGCCAATTTTGAATAATTTTTATTCTCCAGGACAAGAATTGCATTTCCACTTGTTTACAGTACTGATAAAGTGCAATGCTGTTCACTTCTCTCCCCTCTGCACACATTCAAGTATTCAGAATGCCCAGATTTATACAGTAGCTTAAATGTTACTTTTAAACTGCCACTGCCTTGGCTACAAATTTTGAGTCCTTCAATTTTTGGAAAAGCTGTGTGGAATGCTCTTTCCTCTGTTGTTTAGTCCACCTCTTCAATGGTGGGTCCAGAAGAAGCACCTCCAGATGGGGCTGCTCCACCCCCGGGGAATCCACCAGGCATGCCTTCTGGCATGCCCCCTGCACTTTGGTACAGCTTGGTAATGATGGGGTTGCAGACCTTCTCCAACTCTTTCTGCTGATGCTCAAATTCTTCCTTCTCAGCAGTCTGGTTCTTATCCAGCCAGTTGATTATTTCATTACATTTGTCAAGGATCTTCTGTTTGTCTTCATCACCAATTTTGCCTTGCAGTTTTTCATCCTCCACTGTAGCCTTCATGTTGAAAGCATAAGATTCAAGAGAATTCTTGGAAGACACCTTGTCTCTCTGCTTCTCATCCTCAGCCTTGTATTTCTCAGCCTCCTGGACCATACGCTCAATGTCTTCCTTGCTCAGACGTCCTTTATCATTGGTGATGGTGATCTTGTTCTCCTTGCCTGTGCTCTTATCCACAGCAGAAACATTGAGAATGCCATTTGCATCAATGTCAAATGTCACTTCAATCTGAGGAACACCTCTGGGTGCTGGGGGGATTCCTGTGAGCTCAAATTTGCCAAGCAGGTTGTTATCCTTTGTCATTGCCCTCTCACCTTCATAGACCTGAATAAGCACACCAGGTTGGTTGTCCGAATAGGTGGTAAATGTCTGTGTCTGCTTGGTGGGGATGGTGGTATTACGTTTGATCAGAACCGTCATAACTCCACCAGCAGTTTCAATTCCAAGAGAAAGAGGAGTGACATCCAACAGCAACAAGTCCTGCACATTCTCAGATTTATCTCCAGACAAAATGGCAGCCTGAACAGCTGCACCATAAGCAACAGCCTCATCAGGATTGATACTCTTATTGAGCTCCTTGCCATTGAAGAAGTCTTGCAAAAGCTTCTGGATTTTCGGAATTCTAGTGGAACCACCCACCAGGACGATGTCATGAATCTGTGATTTATCTAGCTTGGCATCTCTTAAGGCCTTTTCCACAGGGTCCAGAGTACCACGGAAGAGATCAGCATTCAGCTCTTCGAAACGGGCTCGAGTGATTGATGTATAGAAGTCGATACCTTCATAGAGGGAGTCAATCTCAATACTGGCCTGGGTACTAGAAGAGAGGGTGCGTTTTGCATGTTCACAAGCGGTGCGAAGACGGCGAACAGCCCTCTTGTTCTCACTGATGTCCTTCTTGTGCTTTCGCTTGAACTCGGCAATGAAATGGTTGACCATTCGGTTGTCAAAGTCCTCCCCACCCAAGTGGGTGTCCCCAGCTGTGGACTTGACCTCAAAGATGCCATCTTCAATGGTAAGAATGGAGACATCGAAAGTACCACCTCCAAGGTCAAAGATCAACACATTTCTCTCAGCACCAACATTTTTGTCCAAGCCATAAGCAATAGCAGCAGCAGTTGGCTCATTGATGATTCAGAGCACATTGAGACCAGCAATGGTGCCAGCATCTTTAGTGGCCTGACGTTGGGAATCGTTGAAGTAGGCTGGTACTGTGACGACAGCATTTGTGACGGTCTTCCCAAGATAAGCTTCAGCAATTTCTTTCATCTTGGTCAAGACCATAGAAGACACTTCCTCTGGATAGAAACTTTTGGTCTCCCCTTTGTACTCCACTTGGACCTTAGGCCTGCCTGCATCATTCACCACTGTGAAAGGCCAGTGTTTCATGTCTGACTGTACAACTGCATCATCAAATCTGTGACCAATCAGACGTTTGGCATCAAAAACTGTGTTGGTGGGGTTCATTGCAACTTGATTCTTTGCAGCATCACCGATTAAACGTTCTGTGTCGGTGAAGGCGACATAGCTGGGGGTGGTCCTGTTTCCTTGGTCATTAGCAATGATCTCCACTTTCCCATGTTGGAAGACTCCCACACAGGAATAAGTGGTGCCAAGATCAATGCCAACTGCGGGTCCCTTTGACATGGTTTCTGGGGAACTGGGGGTCGTAGCTGACCGCTGTGGAGAAAGAAGGGCTGCTGCTGCACTGAGTAGACCTACCATATTATTTTCTCACAAGAGAATAGAAGCTCCTTGAGATAAAGGACTGCTTTATTTTTGTGTTTAATATCAATTGTAGATACTGTATCAAAACTTGTGAAATTGAATTAAATTGAGTAAGAAAATCCTTGTTATTAGACTACAATTAGATTCTGCATATATCAGATCAAAAGGTCATTCCCTTCTAGACTGTAATGTGGGAACCTTGAGGAATTTATGTTCTTCTTTGCTTATAACATTTTAGGAGAATGTAAATCCCCTGAGGGAAGGAACTGTGTTTATTTTTTACATCTCCATAGTCTAACATTTTATAGGTGTTTAATGTTTTGTTTTGTTTTTGTTTTTTGGATTTGTGAATAACCCAAAACTTTCCTAAATCTTAACAACTCCAACTGAGATATTAAGTATATGCTCAGGAACTAACTCAATTAGTATTTTGCTACACACACCTGTCAGACTCCCAAGTCAAGTTTAGTCCTCACCAGAAAGACTAAAGCAATTCTATGACCTAGCAATTGCAGTGTCAAGAAGAAAGTGAGTGGTATCATTCTTCACATGCTACGTTCCTGCCAAATAGACCATAAGTTCTTCCTTAAACTCATTTTCTATTCCTGATCTCGCTGAAGTGACTCCTACTTTCAATGCTCCATATGCAGAGGACATGCTCTCTTTTTGTCTTTAACCTGTTAAAATCTTTTTTTTCCCTCTCTTAGAAACAGCCTTTCAGTTTCTAGAGGACAGGAACCATATTTTTACCTCTTTGTATCCTCAGTGCTTAGCATGGTGCTTGAAATATCATAAGTTTAATAAATTCTTTTTGATTTGATTAGACTGTGTTTCAGCATGATAGACCTTGATACTGGAAAGTGAAAAAATATTAGGCATATGAGGGGAAGGAAAAAATAAAAAGAAATTACATGGTAATTTTATTATATATTTAAGAACAATAGTAAGACATACATATTAGATTTGCAGCTAAATGTGCAGTCATCTTTTAAAAATTATTCTGTCATTGAAATGCTTGTTTTATTCCACAGATTAAAAAATAATTGTTTTAAAATAAATATAATAATGTAACCAAAGATATGGAGACAGGAAGCAGGACCATGTCTAGTTTTTCTGAGTGTATGAGCTATCATATAAAACTTCATAGTAGTAAAATATGAAAATAGTTCTTAATGATTTTGTCCTAAAGCCTGTTTCTAGAGATGATCTACAGCAGAGTTTTTTAAAGCTATGAATTCCTTTATAGAATAATATTTTTAAATGAATAAAATAATGAATATATAAGATTACAAAGGAAATCTATTGTTTTGTACCACAGTTATTACAATATTTCACAAAAATAAGTTAGTAGAATTCATGTTTACCTCAATGTTCTAAACTTCTGAGACTACAACATTTTGAGTGGACCTGCTCTGATGTATGGAATAATTTAAGTAGAATATATGGGAATATATGAATTGAATTTATGCAAGGATAAGAATCAAACAGGATGAATAGGCATCTAGCATTGCTGGCAGAAATATCATAATTCAGATCGATTTGAATAGAATAAGAATCTCTTTCATGCACAAAATCATTGTCAAATTCCACTTATCAGACAAGAAAAAGTTAATCCTCAAAATGGCCACCAAGGAGACTGGTGCGTCAAAATTATGGAGTTATGCTAGAGGTGATGATCTTAGTAGGTGCTAACATCAACATTTTCTGAATCATACTTTGTATCAACTTACCGAATGCTAAACTTTATTTATTTTAACTTTATAATAATAGTAACATGCTTTTCAATGTATTTTATGCACATCATTTCACTTCATCCTCATTACCACCTGCTGACAGACAGATACAACCATCATTATCTCCATTTTACAGAGGAATAAACTGACACTTAGAGAATTTCAGTGGCATTTACAATATTATATTACTATCACATGAAAGGCAGGTTTTCTGATTCTAAGTCAAGTATTTTTCTCTGATTTTCCTTTTTCTTTATACACAGCCTAGGTCTAATTTTGATGTTTTAAATAGGAGAGTACTTATAGAAAGCAGAAGTATGAAGAAAAACTCAAGATAAGTTTATGAAAATTAGGGTACAAATTCCCATTTTACAATTTCCAAAATTTGTGACATTGAGTGAATCATAATCTCTCTAGGACTCAGTTTGATCATCTCTAAAAATTAGGAAGTTGCACTACATGGCTTCTGAAGCCCCTTAAAATTTAAACCTTTGAACTGTGAATTATGGATAGATGACTTTTCATCTGATTGCTAATTGGACAACAAGGTGGTGAAATGGGGAAGAGCCCTAGATTTGGAACCAGAGCATCTAGGTTTAATTCCCAACTTCACCACTTAATACTTGTCAGATATTGAACAAGTCTCTTCATTTATTTGACCCTTAGTTTCCTCATCTGTTAATTGAGTGAGTTGGACTAGATGTCAGCTAAGGTTCCATCTAGCTTTGAATCTATGATCTTATGATGTCTAACGTGTTTCCAGCTTGACATCTATGATCTTTTGCTTGAATCTTGCATTCACATGGAGGTTTTGTCTTTCAACTTTTCTTCAAAGGTTCTATTTGTTTTACCATCTATAAATATCTTGGATCTGATACATTTTCATTGATTTATTGGAAGGAGAAAATACAAGCACTTTCCTCCACTGTCTTATCTCTTTATGTACCAGTTTTACCTTCTTACATTAATTCCTTCTGTGTTCAACCTATAACGTCTTCTCTTAGAATCAGCTGGTTGTTTTATTCACATTAAAAATGAAGACTTTTAAAAAAAATGAGGCCTTTAGTTACTCCAATAGGTGCATCAAGTGAAAAAGAAACTTAGTCCAGCACAGATTAGTTTGAACAACATTTTAAGGAAAACTCTTAGAAATACAGAACTATTCTGAACAATTCACGGATTTATTCTGTTTAAATGCCCTTGTTTCTTGACTAAGCAGGAACGACTTTTCAATTGCCTCTGGGGCTTTCTCCCTATCCCCCTTTCACAGTGGATGTCATAAATATTTCCTTAGGATATTTGGTTTTTATTTTGATTTACTCTTTCTTCACTATTCCAACTGTTAGCATCTTAGTTAGTCCCAATCCTTTGTACCTTACACTAATATTACTGCACCCAAAATGTCCTCCTGCTCTCAAATAACCTCCCATCCAACCCCACTCTTCACACAATTGCAAAATTAATCTTCCTAATATACTTTTTTCATCACAGTATTCCTTTCTGATATGAACAAATAATGTTCCCATTGGTTTAATGGTTCAAGGTCAAATGCATTATAATACTTCAAGGCTCATTATAACCTGATCACATCTTGAGGTAGTACAAAGATTGTGGGATTTAGAGCCAGGATAAGTCAAAGTTTCCTGATTCTGACACTGTCAGGTGGATGACCATAGCTTTAATTACTCAGACACTCAGTTTCCTTATCTATAAAATGGAAATATTAAAACATATATGACCTATACTATAGCACATTGCCTCCATGTATGTGTATGTGTGTATGTGTGTGTGTGTGTGTGTGTGTGTGTGTGTGAGTGTGTGTTTGGGGAAGGCTTTTTAAAAACCTTAAACTTTACACAAATGTGATAATATATAATATCATTTTTGGACTTTAATAAGGGTCAGAACTTGAATTAACCAATCAGACGAAGAGCCTGGACTTAACAGTCTCTTAGTTCTTTGGAGTAAACTCAGAGAATACTTCTTCTCATGTCAGCAAAGCCAGATGGGACTGACTTAGCATACTTTATGAGGCCCTTAACCCAAGACACTATCTTGAATAATGGGACTTTTTCCATATCTTAATATTTTGTGGACATATACTATGTTATGACTTGTTAATGGTAAACACAGATATCTTGAGTCATAACTTGAATTGAAACTTTGTCAACTCTCTTATCTTATTGCATTTACAACCTATCCAATTAAGAAATTCCTTTTTCATGGTATAGTTAAGCACATATGGAGACCACAGATCTGAGGGACACAGACACCCTTGTATTGTCCTAAAACAGATTTAAGCCTGGTCATTCCTAAAACAGTCAGTCTGAAGTTTTTTTGGCTCCATGATCATGTAACTGCCAGCTTTAAGGAAGTAAACAATATGTATTCAGGCTTTTTGCATTTTTAAACCAAACTTTCAGGTCAACAAATGTAAGTTTAGGTTTTTGTTATTTTTATCATTTCTTGCCCAATCTAATTTTTTCTACTCCTCACTCATTGCAGCCATCTGCATCAGTTCCTAACTCCTTACTATGTTTCACAACACTGTTTTTATGTGTGATTTTGATCCTTTCCTAATACGGTTCTCACAACTTGAAATGCCCATTCCTTTTCTCTTGGTTCATTCTATCTTACCCATCCTTAGAGGCTTGCCTAAATCTTTCTGTATAGTTCCCATTTATCTCCCTTTCCTGAACTCCTGATGCACTTATTATCTAAGTCACAAAGCTGAGTACTTGATTATTTCCTACCTTTTATTTTTCTCTGTTTTTTTTTTCAGGTTAATATGTCTCACCAACAATGCTATTATTCTTCCAGGACAGAGGCATCTCTTATTCTTTTTTTATATTATATGTTCACTTCTACCTCTGAATTTATTAGCTATGTAATTGATAGTCAGTTCTGTCTTTTGTCAAATGGGCATAATAACATCTTTAGTAGTGACCTCTCAAATTTGTTGTGGATCTCAAATGAGATGATCCACATGAAGTGCTTTGTAAGCATCAGAGTGTTATTTACATTCCACTTATTATTAGACTTGCTCTGAGCACATGCTATTCTATAAATACTCATGAATTTATTAAGTATTGGTTCATCAGAAATGAGATAATGGAATGCTACTTCATTTTATTCTATAGCCAAAGTAGTCTCTTTTTTGTCCATTGTCTAGTCTAAAGTGTTTTTTTTTTCTTTTTAGAATCTTTCAACACAATGACCTTTCCTTGCTCTGTCCAATCTTGCCACCACCCACTAGTTAATGGTCATCCTATTGATTTATGATTTGGATGTTTCTCATCAAAAGGAAAAGGGTCATTAAGGCTAAAAGAGCTATCTGTTCTTATTTGCTATGTCTGATTTAATTCATTGTAAAAAGCCATCCCTGCTTGCTGAAAGTTTATGATGTTTTTAATGTTCATTGTTGGGCCTTGGCTCACATCTTGTCTTCCAGAATGATTAATTTTCATTTCAGATTCACAGACTCTCAGAACTAGAAGGAATTTCAATGACTAGCCCTTACCTTAATATTAATCCTTTCTATTGCATATATGAAAAGTGGTCATCCAGACTTTGCTTAGAGACTTACGGTCAGGTACAACCTTTTACTTCCTGAGTTTAGCATATTCCATTTATGGATAGTTTTGATTATTAGTTATTACATCCATTCTAAATATTCCACTTTGCAACTTCCACTCCTTTGCTCTTAGTTGTATTTTCTTGGGTCAAACTACAATTTGTTTAGTCCTTTCTCCCAGACAACAGCTTTTCAACTATTTGCATGTACATATACAGGTATGTATGTTTGTGTAATATAGACTCTTACCACCACCCCTAACTACCCCCAATACAAGTCCTTTTGCCCGCTCTAGATTAAGCATCCCTAGTTCATTCAGCAGATTCTCATATGATATAAACTTGAGACCCATCATCATCTTTGTTGCCCTCCTCTGGACATTTTCCAATTAAGCAGTTTCTTTCCTAAAATCTCTTTCTAGAGTTTATTAAAACATGACAGCTTTGGTCTGAATGTGCAGGATATGGCAAGACTATCACTTCCTTATTCCTAGACACTGTGACTCTCTAGATAGAGCCTAAATTTGTGTTAGTCTTTTTAGCTGCCCTTTCTCTCTCATTAAATTTGAAGACTATTAACTTGACACCACTTTTTTAAAAAGATGAAGTGCTATCTAGCCACATGTCCTCCTCATTTAAATTTGCCAAATTATGTTTTGTTGTGCACTGAAAAATATTATATTAATCTACAGTAAATTTGTTATAATTGATTCAGTCCAATTTTCTAGACTGTCAAAATCTTCTGTTGTCCTTTGTGTTAACTAACCTTTTTTAGCTTTGTGGATACATGATATTCATTTTTAAGTCTGGCACCCTGTAATGTTTTCAATAGTACAATATTGATAATCAGCAACCTGTGTATTGTTTCCATTGGGCCAGAAGGTCTATGAATTACTAACTCTTCTCACATATTGAGACTATCTTATTGTTATATCTTGCTTCTTTTTGAGAACACGTTTTGAATCACTTCTTCAGAATTCCCTGGATGCAATGCATTGTTGCTTATTTGCTCATACCCACCATATGCCTTCCTGTTGTTTTTTTGTCGACTTTAATTCTTCAGAAATTGTAGTTTTCAGCAATGCACATTCATATGTATCACTGGAAGAATGGTGGTCTTAAGAAAATGGGCTTTTGTTTTGCATTTCCCTATCCCTGTCGAAGTCTTCTAGATTTTCTAATTTTAGGTGACATTTTATTTTTTTCCACCAAATCCCAGAATGTTACAGAGCATGTTAAATGAGACTCATAAATCATTCAAAGGCGTTTGATCCAAGTATTCAAATAGGAAAAACTAAATGGATGTCAATTCTTTTACTTATAGTTGAATGAATGGCTTATAATATTCATTTGTGTGTATGTGTATGTGTACATATGTGTGTGTGCGTTCCAGAGATAATAAAAATGAATCATAAGTTGACCATGAGGATGAGTCTGCTCAGTTGTTCTTAGAAAACTGAATAATTCTTTTAATGACTAAGCTTCCCCATGATCTAAACAGTTCAAGTATATCTCACTGATCTAAAACCTACTCAATGGTGAGACCAGTACTCCCATGCTACCAATAACCACTATATTCAATATCACTTATTAATGCCCACTTACTCTGTTAGGCTTAGTGTCACAATGTCACAATGAGTGACTTTCTACCTCTTGTCCTACAAATGCATTTCTTTCTTTCAGGATTGAGAAAGTGAGCTGTGATAGCCACATAACATAAAATATGACAATGAGAACAGAACTGAAGAGAGTCATGATTATTTTTGTATATATATATTACTTTTTAAAATTATATGTAGGAATAATTTTCAACATTCATCTTTTATAAGATTTTCAGTTCCAAATCTTTTCTCCTTCCTTCTCTTTTATCCCCTTCTCCCCACAAGATGGCAAGCAATCTGTTATAAGTAATACATGTGCAATCATGTAAACATATTTCCACATTATTCACATTGTAAAAGAAGAAACAGAACTAAAGAAAAAAGCATAAGAAACAAACAAAAAAAAGCCTTAAAAATGAGAAGAGAGTATGCCTCAATCTGGATACACACTCCCTCAGTTACTTCTCTGGATGTGGTTGGCATTTTGCATCATAAGTCTTTTGAAATTCTCAGATCATTGTATTGCTGAGAAGAGCTAAATCAATCATAGTTGATCTTTACACAATGTTGCTGGTACTGTGTTCAATGTTCTTCTGGCTCTGCTCATTTCACTCAGCATCATTTCATGTAAATCTTTCCAGGTTTTTCTGAATCCACCTGATCATCATTTCTTATAGCACAATAGTATACCATTACATTCATAAACCATTCCCTAAATGATAGGCATTTCTTCAATTTCCAATTCTTTCCCATCACAAAAAGAGCTACTATAAATATTTTTTTGTACATGTGGATATTTTTCCCCTTTTTGTGATCATTTTTGGGATGCAGATTTTGTAGTACTATTAGTGGATCAAAGGGAATGCACAGTTTGATTGCCCTTTGGGCATAGTCCCAAATTGTTCTCCAGAATTGTTGAATCAGTTCACAACTCCATCAAAAATGCATTAGTGTACCAATTTTCCCACATCTTTTCTAACATTTATCATTTTCCTGTTTCCTCATGTTAGCCAATTAAATAGGTATGAGAAAGTACCTCAGAGCTCTTTTAATTTACAGTTCTCTAATAAATAGTGATTTAGAGCATTTTTTTCCATGTGACTATAGATAGCTTTAATTTCTTCATTTGAAAACTGCTTGTTCATATCCTTTGATCATTTATCAATTAGAAAATGACTTGTATTCTCATAAATTTTACTCAGTTCTCTATGTATTTTAGAAATGGGACCTTTATCAGAAACATTGGCTATAAAAATTGTTTCCTAACTTTCTGCTTCCCTTCTCATCTTGGTAGCATTGGTTTTGTTTGTGCAAAACCTTTTAAATTTAATGTAATCAAAATTATATATTTTGTGCTTCATAATGTTCTCTGTCTTTTGCTTAGTCATAAATTCTTCTCTTCTCCATATGTCTGAATGAGTAAACCTCTCCTTGCTCCCCTAATTTGCTTATGATATCATATTTCATGTCTCAATAATGTACCCATTTTGACCTTATCTTGGTATATAGTGTGATATGTTGGTCTATGCCTAGTTTCTGCCATATTATTTTCCAGTTTTTGCAAAAGGTTTTTTTGTTTTTTGTTTTTTGTCAAATAGTGAATTCTTATCCTAAAAACTGAAGTCTTTGGATTTATGAAACAGTAGAATACTATAGTCATTTACTGCTGTATCTTGTGTTCCTAACCTATTCCACTGATCCAGCACATTGTTTCTTGGCCAATATCACATAGTTTTCATGATTGTTGCTTTATAATGTAGTTTTAGATTTAGTATGGCTAGATTACCTTCCTTTGCACTTTCTCCCCCTTAATTTCTTTGTTATTCTTGACTTTCCTTTTGTTCTTTCAGATGAATTTTGTCATTTTTTTAAAGTTCTATGAAATAATTTTTTGAAAGTTTGATTAATTTAAGCAAATAAGTAAATTAATTTAGATAAAACTGTCATTTTTATTATGTTAATTCACCCTACCCTTGAGCAATTGATATTTTTCCAATTATTAAGATTTGAGTTTATTTACATGATAAGTGTTTTGTAATTGTGTCCATGTAGTTCCTGGGTTTGTCTCAACAATTGGATATCCAAATATTTTATATTGTCTACAATTATTTCAAATGGAATTTTTCTATCTCCTCTCACTCAGCATTGTTGGTAATTTATAGAAATGCAAGTGGTTTATATGGGTTAATTTTGTATGATAAAATTTTTTTTGCTAAAGTGGTTAATTATTCCAAGTAGTTTCTTCCATTGATTCTCTAGGATTCTCTAAGTTGTTGACCTGAAAACTTAATTTAAGAAAAGGCAACAGGCTAAATGCATACATTTTATGATTTAATTAACTAATCAATTCCCTATTAAAGAAAACAGTAACATAATGCATTATGGAGCCAGAAATGTTCTGGCTACCCAGTGCAGAAATCTTCTGTCTTATATACATTTTGCTGTGAGAAAGGAACTGTCCTAATTGAGCAAATCATAAATTCAGTAAAACAGGACAATTAACAAAGTAATGTTGGTCAGGCCTTGGGATTCCAGCTGGGTAAACATATGTCTTGGTGATAAAGAAGGAAATCCCACCACTAGTAAGTGGCAGGCTTCCTGCCCTAAACAGATAACTGACATAGGAAAGGGTAAACAAAGTTCAATAGAAATTACAACCTAAGATGTCTATTTTTCTTTACCATTAATATGCCATAACATAGTATATGTCTATAAATAATAAGATACAAAGGAAAGTCTCATTATTCAAGATACAGTATCTTAGGTTAAAGGTCTCTTTAAGGAGTGTAGAGTTGGCCTTGGCTGGCTTTTGCTGACATAGGAAGAGGCACTCTTTGAGTTTACTTCAGAGAGAACAAAGAAATTATTCCAAAATTTTATATTAAACATTATCAAAGTATACCATTATATCATCTGTTTTTGTTTCTTCCTTGCTGTAGCAGCAAGCACCCTGACACATTCAGGATGGCCTACTAGCATAGGTTCTTAGATCTGCTTTTCTAAAAGGAAAGCAATTTTTGAGGGGTCAACAACATTCTTTAATCACATATACCAACAGAGAAAATACAAATAAAGAAATAAAGACAGGGCTTCTAACTATCTGACCATAATCAATACAAACATCCCAGATCAACAGACAGATCCAACTATCTGACCATTATATACATATATAGTTACAAGAGAGAGAAGCACCAACATCTGGGTTTTCAAAGCTAGGGGAAGAGGAGCCTTCTGAATAGCTACCCAGAGTCTAATTTGGCATGCAAACCTTCTTCCAAAGAGTAAACTCCCAAAGCAAAATCTCACCTCAGAGTATATATACACTTTTCAGAGCTGGAGAGCATCATCTCTCTTGTGACCCAGTGCCTCATTAGAAATTAACAAAAAGTGTGGTCCTTCCTAAAAACCAAGCCTCCTCTAACAATGTTCCCTTAATGGGCTCCATCAGAGGCCTATTAAAGGGTGGGGAAGATCTTTCATTAACATTACACTTGTTTATTGTAATTCCTTCAACTACTTTTTCTTCTCTCATTGTTAAAACTAACATTTCTGATTCAATATTGAATAATAGTGGTGATAATGAGCATCCTTGTTTTATCTCTGAACTTATTGTGAATGCTTCTAGCTTATCTCCACTACAGATAATGTTTGCTGATGGTTTTACATAGATATTACTTATCATTCAAAAAAAAAATTCTTAGTGTTTTCCATAGGAATAAGTGTTGTATCTTTAAAAAGGATTTTCTGCATGAATTGAGATAATCATATGATTTCTGTTGGTTTTGTTATTGATATGGCCAATTATGCTGATAGTTTTCTTAACACTGAACAAACCCTGCATTCTTGGTACAAATCCCACCTGGTCATCATGTATTATTCTCATGATAAATTGCTATAAATTTTTGTTAATATTTTATTAAAACTTTTGTTTGCATCAATATTCATTAGCCAAATAAGTCCATAATTTTCTTTCTCTGTTTTGACACTTCCTGGTTTCAGTTTAATTTCAATTTTATTAATCTCTCCTTTGAGTTTCAGAATTTCTTATTTAGTATTGAATTGAAGATTTCAAATTTATTTTTTCCTAGCTTTTCAAATTGCATACTCAATTCATTCATCTATTCTTTCTCTACTTTATTTATGTAGTCATTTAAAGGTATAAAAATTCCCCTAAGAACTACTTTGACTGATTCCATAAGTTTTAGAATGTTGTCTCAATTTTTTAATTCTCTTTGAAATTATTTACTGTTCGTATGATTTATTGTTTGACCCACTCATTCTTTAGGATTTCTTTTCCAGTTTTTAACCTATTTTTCATGGCCCTTTATTATATGTAATTTTTATTGCTTCATGATCTGAAAAGGATACATTTAACATTTCTAACTCTCTTCATTTGATTGTAAGGTTTTTATATTCTAATACATGGTCAGTTTTTATGAAGGTGCCATATACTGCTGAGGAAAAAGCATATTCCTTTCTATCTCCATTCAGTTTTCTCCAGAGGTCTGTCACATCTAACAACTATTTTCTCATTTATTTTGTGGCTATATTTATTAATTATGAGAGCAGGAGGTTGAGTATCCCACTAATATAATTTTGCTATTTCTTCCTCTAATTCACTTAACTTTTTCTCTAAGAATATGGATGCTATCCCACTTGGTGCATATATGTTAAGTATTGATATTACTTCATTATCCTTGTATCTTTTAATGATATCTATTTTTACCTTTGTTTGTATGAGATCAGGATTCATACCCCTACTTTTTGTTTCTTCAGCAGAAATATAATATAGTATGCTCCAACCTTTTACCTTTACTTTGTATATGACTCTCTGCTTCAAATGGGTTTCTTGTAAACAAAATATTGTAGGAGTCTGGTGTTTAATCCACTCTGCTGTTCACGTTTGTTTTATGGGAGAGTTCATCTCATTCACAGATATGATTACTAAGTATGTATTTCACTCTGTTCTATGTTTCCTCTTTTTAATACTTTCCTCTCGACTTTCAACATCTTCCTCCTCACCATTGTTTTGTTTCTGACCACCATCTCTCACAATATGTCCTCCTTTCTACCAGCCTCTCCCCCTTTTCTTTCCCCTTTCCTCTCTTACTTTTGCTCTCCCTTCCATCCACCCTCTCCCTTTTCTTTCCCTTTCCCCTCCAACGTCCCTATAGGGTAAGATAAATTTCTCTGCTCAAGTGTGAGTGTATGTTATTCTTCCTTTGAACCAAATTCAATGAATGTAAGGTTAAAATAATGCCCCCTCTCCCTTTTTTCCTCTACTGTAATAGGTCTCTCATATCTCCTCATGTTATACGATTTCTGAATTGAGGTCTAGTGCTCCAGCTATAGAATCAACTACATGACTCTGAAATAATATTTGTAAAGCATTTCATGTAGTGTCTGACACAGAGTAGGTTTTTTAAGTTAGTAGAAGAATGCTTGGATTTCAGGCCAGATTCCTAATCACATTCTAGCAGAGTAATTTTGAGCACATTGGTGTGGTAGCAATTCAATTGAAAACTATACAAATTCTTTAAAAATTTAATATGTGCAAGACCCTTTATGGTAAGTATTAGGGACACAGATTAAAAACAACAATAACAAAAACAATACAAAGCAATTCCTATCCTCAAGGAACTTGCATTCGACTGGTAGGAAACAACATATATGTAGAAATATATAATATTACAGTGAAATATTCTTAAATGTATTTCAGAGGAGGTAGTATTGACTTAATTATTATTTATTATTAGAAAGCTTTTTTGGGTAGGAAAGTCTTAGAAAAAATATATATAGTTCTGGCTTCTGCTTAGTAAAGAGACTTTGAGTTAGATTTAGAGATCATACTTTCAAATCCCAGCTCCGCTATATATGATCTGTGTAACTTTTTGATAACTCTTTAAGAGTCTCAGTTTATTTTTCTGTAAGGTAATACTTTCCTGACATACCTTGCTATACTGCTTGTGAAAATCAAATGAGATCTACAAAAATAATTTGTAAACACTTGAGCACTATGTATATATATATATATATATATATATATATATATATATATATATATATATATATATATATATATATATATATATATATATATATATATATATGTAAGGTATTATTAATATTACTAATATTTGTCTACTGCAAAAGCAAATGTTAATGGACAATTGAATAGCAGCTGTGCTAATTTTGGATAAAACAACATAGGCAGAATATTAGGAAAGCTTTGTCCTTTGGATGCAGCTGCTGAATAAGTGGAAAGAACAAAGACAAAACTGGTTGATCCACATCCTCAGTTGAAGTGTACCCTTTAGCATGTGACAGCCTGATTAATCTTCCTTCTGGTTTCAAATATAATAATCTCTTCTTTATAAATGTTTATTAAATATGTTCTGCAAATTAAGTCCATCTCTTCTAGACATCTTATTTTTCCCTTCTTGCCTTTGGCAGCATTAGAAGACAGATATAATGACAAATGGAAGCAGCAAGCAACAAGGTCACTATATCAACAGTGCTGTCTCTCACAACCTGCCTGCCACTCTTTGCCTCTCTTCTCTGTATGCCAGGAAGCACTCTTTAATTTTTTTTTTTGAAACTGGGCCAAAGTAAAAAGAAAATAAAAAGGTATATCTATATTCACGACCATATATCCAAGTTTGAGTACAAATCATGCATTTGAGTACAAGATTTTTTTTTGATCAAAGTGGTAGTTTTGATAATCTTTTTAGCATGAGGCTTAGCTATTTGTGTGTATCTGAGATTGCAAACCATTGAAAAGTCATGGTGTGGCATTGTGTATTTCCACATGATTATTCATGGTGGCTTAACACTAAAGGACTTGGGTGCTTTGAGAAGACACAACAATGCCGTTATTAGTTTCTTAGCCACTGAATAGTGATAGGGAGGGTATGTATCAGTGTAAAAAGCTGGATAAACAATGAAATAATCACAGTGCCTACAGTGGCCATGAATATCCCAACAAATTGCGAAATACAAGAGATTCTCCACATGGAAGACAAAACCAAAACATTTATTCAGACACCAGAAAGCAAAATCCATCATAGTAACAAAAATCTACACCCAATAACAATCCAGAGGACAACACCAGCCCTAAGCCATCCTCTGCTAGGCCTCCTACAAACTAGTTCCCTTAAATAAATCATTAGCAGGCTCCCTTAATCAAAATCATAAACAAGCTCTTTCACCCACACTTAGTGTGCCTAAGTAGCTACCTGCTTGTCTGAATCCTTCCTAGCTCTGCCTACTCTCTCACTTATTTCCCTTCAACTCTGCTTTAGCTCTGCCTCTTCCTCTTCCACCCTTCCTGTTCCACCTGTTCAGCAAACTCCTCTTACCACAGGTTTCATGTGTCTCAGACTTCCATGTGACTCAGGCAGGTCACATGGACCTATTAATAAATAGGAAAGATATTTCCATTTTATTACCATTACAAAAACAAAGCTAGATTTCAGATCAACCTTTCTTTGATTATCCAGGTGACAAATAGTTCCCTTTCTCTCTTGGTTTCCCAGGAGAGTTGAAAAAGGGGTCAACCTTCTATTATGCCAGAGATAGAGAACTGTTCATGTGTGATGGCCAGATGTGCTGGCCAAGGTAAATTTAATAAAGGATCTCAAAGCCCTAATTCCTGATTCTCGTTTGTATTCCTTCCATGATCATAGGTGTCTGAATAGTGATCCCAAGATGGATGTATCCAGCTATGGAAGTGGTCTTATGAGTTTCTGAGGTCCAGATACCTTGATTCTATTGTTTGGATACATTGGCAACAGGAAGAATTTTGGCATTGGAGAAGACAACTACTAACCAAAGGATGGGCCAAACACCAGTCCTGGCCTTCCAGAAGATATGGACATGGAGAGAAATTATTAGAGCATAAAAAGAGGAGGTGAAGTGTAAAATATCTATGAAGCAGTCCTGAAAGCTACTTCATGTTTAATGTTTAAGTCTCAACAAACAAGGAGACCAAAATAAGCATTTTGTTACAATATCTAACTTTTAGTCTTTGTTTATGGAAGCATCTGAGAGTCCTTAGTGTTTAGCATTTCGTTTTTATAGAAGAAATAATTGACTGCCCTATGCATAATCTACATTGTACTTTGAGAATGTTTCTACTCTCCACTTTGGAAAGATGCTACACATGACTCAAGCTCCAGACACTATTTTAAGTGAGAAAATGAGCCTAACTCCTTTTAGTGGAGGACATTGTTGCTGTTGCTTGTCCTTCATTTTCAAAGAAGACCAAAGACATGCCCAGGTGATGTCTTAACTTGTATGTGAATTGAATTTAAATGAGGCAGAGATGAATAAAATCATCACTTCCTTTTGTCTCCCTGAGTCAGAGAAATCCAGTGACAAGGCAAAAGTCAAGATGACTAGTGATGGCCTGGGAGGTAGGGCATCTTCAGTGTCTGATCAAACCCTAAGTGCTTCATACTGCTTGATTTGACTGACTTTGTAGTCACTGGAATAAGTCATTCTCACTCACTCATTCCACTGGGGAATTCTTCAAATGCTTGGAGTAGATATCCCCTAACTCACTTACAGGCTACTTGGAGTAAACTTAGTGGAATAGTGAAATAGAAGGGTCCCTTAGGGAATAGAATTCAGCCTTTTGAACCCAACAACTGTTTTAATTGTTAGACTCACAACAGATAATTTCTAATCTCAATACATATGTTTCATATTAAGTTTAATAGGCTTCTCTTACCCCTTTTCTGGAATCAGTCTTATCTAGAATATACCATTCTTGAAAGTTATACCTTTCAGAGAAAAATGACTTCCTACCTGTGACATTAGAGGTGGGAAACTGATTAAACTTTGACTAAATGATATTCTGCTTCCAGATAGTGCACCTTGACCTTTATCTACATGCCCAAGATCCTCTGCAGGACTGAAGCTCTGTTCTGCAGGACAGTCAGCGTACCACTAGTTGAAGTGACAAGATGATAAGATGTACAATCTGGTTGCCAGGTTAGGAAGGTTGTTCTTGTTTGGAAATGTCAGCCTGATGCCCCTCAACCTTCCTCTTCCTCCTGCTTAAAGAGATAATTCACTACTGGTTAAGTTGCCTATTTTCCCATGACTTTCTTCTCATATTCCTAGGTATCTCAGTTTAGATCTTATATGTTCTCTTTTGTGAGTTAAAATGACCTTAATCACTCCCCTAAATCCCCTCAAGCCTCAATGGGGGCCAGTTGAGGCACAGAAAGATTTCCCTATAGGTTCCCCATGGTTTTTCCCCTCTGGGTTCCTTCTAGTTCCCTGGGTTCACTCACTAACCAATGCTCACTTGCTTTCTAGGACAACAGACAAAGAAGGCATCTTGCCAACATTAAGCTCACAATTTAACTTTAGTAATATCATCATTCTGTGCAAGTGTAGTAAATATCAATTATGTCATTCCTTATCTCATGGCACAGTCTCAGTAGGACTGTCTGTGAATATGATTCTGGGAATTGCTATCTAGAAACCTTGAGGCTATCCTGGTAGTTATTACCTAATACCTGGAAATTAGACATTCCCATGGCCATGGCTCCTGAAAAACTAAACTCTAAAAGGATAAATTTCTCCTTATATACACAGTGCTCACCAGTTATATCAAACAATGCTTTCAATTTCCTGGGACACACATCTGTTCTTGATGACTTATGATTTATAAAGAACATCTAGGCTCTCTTTTATTATCCCTTTATTAGACTGCATATCAACTGCCTATTAGAATCTTGTCCACATTAAAGATTGTTCACCTTGGCAGAGAAAACAGAATCAAAATAGTGAACAAGAATTTTTGCTCACTATGGGCTAGGCATTGTGATACTATTTGGGGATATAAAGAAAGGCAAAAACACTTACAGGCATATAATAAGATTATACAATATTCCTTGATAGATACAACTATAGTTCTAATCTTTTTTGATGATGTTCCAAGCATTTTGAGGTAATTACATCAAAAATAAGTCATATCTAAATCAGAGACCTTACCTTTCCAAAGGTTTTTTTGCCAGCAATATGGAGGATGACCTATGCAAAATCCAAGCATTGAGAGGATTTCCTATAGATGACAAAGTTCTTAAGTTTCTCTTATTTCCGTGTAACATTGTGCTGATTATATTGAATGCAACTTAACCTCATCAATAAGACCCATAGAAATTCAAAATTAGTCACCTATATAAGAAAATATTATTTATTATCTCAGTTATAGAATTCAAAAACTCACTTTAGTTTTAGGAAAATCAGTCATTGGTAAATATCACATCATAATGTTCTTATCAATATTTTCATTAAAGAAAAAAAACTATTCCCTAAAAAGACATATGAGAAAAATATCTCTTTTCCACACTCTAGCTTCTTTGAAGAGTTGGGGGACTATGGACAAGGGATGGTGCATATAAAATTAGAATTTTTCCACATTTCAATTAGTTGTACCGAATTATTTTTCTCTTAAATTTTTTTTGAATAAAGGATGGCCATCTAGGAGGTGAAGGGGAGGTATTTATTATGATATAGGTGTTGTAAAAATATAACAACATGATTTTATCTTAAGAAGACAAGGCATATGTTAATATAATAGAGGACCCTTGGATCAACCTTGGCTATGAGTCTGGATTCTTCCCAGTTCTTGAGTTTGGGATATTATTTTGGGATCAGTGAATACTCACACTTCTAAGTCAAAGCTCCATCCGGTATGTTCTCTTGTAGAACCAATTTATTGGACAAATGTGATTGAGTAAGAGGTATTTAATAAAAACAGAACAACAAGAAAATCAGACATGGATTTAACCAATCATATATTTCCCTACCTCCCAACATTTATCTGATGGGAAGCACTCATCTTAACTCCTTGTTGACTCCTCCATCTCTGTAGCACAGGGGGAGCAGTATATTCGATAGTCAAGTACCTCAAGAGAATAAATCAGCACAGGAACCATGGAAAGTTGCTTAATGTACTTTTGCTTTCATGTGATATGGGAACCGACCAAATGCTACAAAACTCAGTTACCATTTTTTCTTTGGATTTCTCTCTGACTAAGCCTCTTCCTTCTCTAACACCAGGATCTCATCCTGCAAGGTTTTCTCCAGTATCTCTCAAAATGTACAACTTTTGGTGGGATGTAATTACAAAAGAAGACATTACATTAATAATATACAATAGAGAATAAATAATTCACTGGTTTTTTTTAAAGTGTTACTTGTAGATTTCATAAAATTGACTTGGGATTATTAACAAATGTGTTGCCATCTAGTAGATGTAGTAAGCTCACAGTATATTACAAATATGTGCTTTTATAAAAAGTGTTTTTATTTGTTTCACAGACATTATCTAACTACTTTCATGTTCTTTAATAGTCTATTTTAATATTTTTAGACATAAGGTCAGGTAGGAGAATTGAAAATCCAATAAAAGCATAATACCCTGTTGATTATTTATGAAAGAAGTAGACTCATTTTGAAATAATCAAGTTACCTTGATTGCCTTATAATAGTTTCCCAGGAAGTATGTCATAAAGTAGAGACATCCCCAGTGTTTCATGTTGACTCTAAGCATCACTTTCCAGGCACTACTTTAACAAACTGAGCCGATTCTGTCATTTTATGAGCAATGAGGCTTGAATGAAGCCGGGTAGTGAGCAGAGATCTACTCAGAGATGGCAATTAAAAAGACATAAAACAATTTTGAGTAGTGGCATGTTCTGTGCATACTAGAATCAAATCTAGATGGTGCCTGTGGGAGCACTAACTTGCTCCTTTCCAATCATATTTCCCAATACAGTACTATGATTCCCAAACTCTGTGTTCCAGACAAACAGGCTAACTTGCAATTTTTCATCCCTGACATTGTATTTCCTGCCTCTGTACCTTTGTGTATTGTCTGCCCATCCTTGGAACTCATTATCTCTTCACCTTTACCTTTTACCTTTTTTTCCCAAAGGAATTCCTGTGTCAATTTCCAAGGGATGTATTTCTAGATCTCATTAGTTATAAGTGAACTTCTCCACCTGAAATGATACTTACATTTCTGATTTTATGTAGTATCTCTGAGAAGAATGTAGGCTTCTTATAATCAGAGAAATTTTAAATATATGTATATTTTGTGTGTCCTTATGTGTTGATGCTTATTGTTAATTAAATTTTACTTATTAATGGGAAGATCTTTCCCATCCATTAATAAGTCCATGTGACTGCTTATGTCATACGGAAATCTGAGTCATAAGTCAAATTCCATGGAACAGGAAGGGGTGAAGCAGGAAGGAACAGGAAGAGGAGGAGCTAGAGTTGAGCCGAGACAAAATTAGTCAGAGAACAGTCAGAGCTAGGAAAAAAAACAAAACAAAACATCAGCTAGGGTGAATGGGAGAGCCTATTTGTGATTTGCTTAAGGGAGTTGGTTTATGGGAAGGCTCTAGCAGGGAGGGAATGGTAATACCCTCTGCACTTTGTTGCTGTGATAGATTTGACTTTCTGGTGTTTGAATAAATGTATTGGTTCTGTCTTGTATATGGAGAGTCTGTTGTATTTCATGATTCAGAATTGCACTTGCATATTCATGGCTGCCATAGGCACTGTGAATATCACATTGACACTACCCCTCAGTGCCAAGTACAGTGTCCTATATGTAGTAGGTACTTAATAATTATAACATTTAATTATATAATACAAACCTTAGCTCAATCATCACATTAAGGGAGGATACTCTCAAATTAGATGGGCTTCTTTGCCTTAAAAATTCCAATTTGTATGTACAGGGAACAAGCTTCTAAAACTCATATATGAAGGAAACGTGTGGATATGAAAGCAAGGGTTAAGTAAAGGAGGATGAATACAAAAAGATGGAAAGGTCCTATAAGAATGATATCAGTAATGTCAAGAAGGCTTCAGATCATCCTGATTTGTGGATGACTAGGACAACAACCACAAACTCCTTTTTTATCAAGCATTTATGGAGAAAAGAAGAGAATCAAAGGGTTAAGATTACTGTGTGGAAAATGTGATATAATCATATCAACCACGATTTTCCCTCTTCCCCCATTTAGGTTAGGTTTATTCTTTCCCTAACAAGTGTGGAAGCTGTTCCCAAGACTTCATGATCCCAGGGGACTATGGCTAAAACCACTGAAAAATGGACCTAGCTTTCTGGTGAATTAATACCACATAGACTTGGTGGAATCTCACCTTAGATCACAAAAAATGCATCCAAGAGAAGATGGGAACTGGCCAGATATCACAAGACACCATCAATCACTATACACTGCCATGTTGACCAGACTATTTCTATATGGAGATGGAGGGGGTGGTATTTCTATTTGAGCTAAATGTTATATCCTGTTTAAATAGATTTTCTCTATTAGGGGTACATCTTTTTTGTTAACTATTGAATGGTCTACCAATATATCAGTTTATTTTAACATCAGACCTAAAGTACCAGTAGTCAGCACCGAAGTCCAGCCCAAAAGAGAACGTATGGGATGCCAAAGAAGAAAAAGCAGAAATACCCCACTCTTATTTTGCATGTGTCTTCTCTATCAAGGAGAATGACTATAGGCTTAGAAAACATGGGAGAGGGAAGTAAAGACAGAGGTGCAAGATAGAGTGTTAAGTCTAGGGAGTATCTAATATTCCAAATTGACAGGTACAGAGAAAAGCATGAAGCCAAACAATATTGAATCATATTGAAAAGTAGGCTGGATCTTGATTATGGAAAGATTTAAATGCCTGACTCAGGAGTTCGTTGTATTTCCTTCAAGAGAAATAGAAATTCATTGCAAATTTGTGATTAGGGAGGTGACCTGGCCAGACCTATGTTTAAGATTATTTTGCCAGTGTTTTTGCAGAAGAATATCAGGTGGAAGATACCAGAACCAGGGGAACCAACAAAGATAGTATTGTCAGGGTTCAGAAAACATATGATGAGGATCTGAAGTATGGTGGTGGTCATGTGCTTGTAGAGAAGGAGAGAAGATATGTGAGAGGCATTGAGTTATGCTGGATTTAAAAGATAAGGTATAGGAAAGAGACAAGGATGATTCCAAGGCTGTATATATGGGTGACATGGAGAATGGTGGTACTCTTGATAGAAATGAAATTTTCAGAAGGAGCAGAATTTTATTTGGGGGGAGACAATTTTTGGTAGTGAGAGAACATACTGTGTTCCCTTTTGGAGTGTATAGAGTTTGAGATATCAATGAATATCTTGGATGAAAATATTCTTTGGGTGGTTGATAATATAGAATAGTCATATAGTATAAAGATTTGTCTTGGATATTTTGATTTGGAAGTCTTCTTTATAGAGATAATAATTAAGCCCATGCAAAGAGATATCACCAAAGGAGAGAGTGTAAGAAAAGGATAGGTGATGGTCTACAGAAGAACTTTCAGAGAATTCCATGTTTAAGGTCTGAGAATTACGTGATTATCTCCTCAAACAGATTGAGAATGAGCCTTCAACATTTCTTAGGAGAATCAGAAGATATCTGTGCCATGAAAGTCAAGAGAGAAAAGATGATACAGAAGGAACCTGCAACAGTTTGAAGTGTTGGAGAAAGGTCCATTAGGATAAGTAGTAAAGGAAACTGATGAATCAGGAGGCCTGGGTGTGAGAAAGTACAGGAATACGTATGAAGGCTATGAATAAGTATAAGGAAGTTTTTGTGGAATCTGGAAAGGAAGATTGTGAGACATATAAAAAAATCCCTTATCAAGGAGAGTAATTAGATACTAGTAGACAAGAAGGAAACATTTCCTACCCATTCCAAAAAATGGAATGTATTTTTGCATAGAAAGTGGTGAATTTCTTCTGAAAAAGCTTTTTTGTTTCTTCAGAAAAGATTGAATGACAATATCTTTCTTAATGAGTGGAGTTGTACTTAAGGCTGATTTGGATCAGATAGACTATGGGGTCATAGGATACTAGTATTAAACATTTAGAGCTAAAAATAACCTTACAGTCTGGTCCAGCCTCAGATGAATAAACTGAGATTGAGGAAGGTTAAGTGATTTTCCTAATGTCACACGGACAGTTTTAATGAAATTGATTTCATCTCTGATATTTCCTTTTCCCAAGGAGTCCTACCTTTTTCACAAACAAATGTAGCCAAGTAAAAGAAATCAAAGCATTGTTCACTTCTGACAAGGTATGTCTCATTCTGTAGCTGTAGTCACCACCTCTCTTCTAAGAGGATGAAGGCATGCTTTGCTGTCAGTCTTAGATTTAAAAAAAAAATGAAAAAGTACTAGACTCATGGTTGGTATCTTAAGTGGCTTAGTAACAGCTCATCTACTTAGTGGCATTTAAAATATAAATTGCCAAAGTTCATATGTTTCTTACTGGGAAAACATCTATACTACTGAATCTATTATAATTAAGAACAATTAATAACTCTAATGCTAATAGCCTAAGTAGAAAGTTTTCAAAGGACAATAAAGTGATTGCCTGAAAAAAATTAGAATACTGGATTTGTTTGTCCAGAAATGTATCTCTTTATAATGAAATGATTTTGAGACAGAAGAATGAATCTAGCCAGTGGGAACAAAATGAAATTATGGAGAATAATAGATAGGCACTACTAAAGACAATGATTTTGTTTCTCCTGAAGTATTGACTGTCATCTGCTTTTAATAACCAATAAAGACTTTTTTTTGTAGTTTCTGCTTCTATAATACGAATAAAACTGTAATTTATTTGTTTCACCTGGCTAGTAAAAGCTTATATTATCAAAGATCACAGATCTAGAAATGAAAGGAACCTTAGAAACCACCTCATCCACCTTTATCAAGGTTTCATGGATGAGGGAACTGAGATCCAGGGAGGTTCAGCACTTGCCTCTGGAAACCCAACTTTTGGACTTTGGAAAAAGAATTCAACTCCAGGTCCTCTGACTGCAGAGTCAGTATTTATCCCCCTCTTATACATTAATTGTCTATTTCCCTTAAATGTCAAATCAATAAGCATTTATCAAGCTCTTACTATGCCACACACTGTGCCAAGCACTCCAGATACAAACAAAAAACAAATAAAAAGATTCCTTACCCTATAGGGACTTACATTACATCTTAATGGAGGAAGACAACACATCCAAGGAGATTTAAAATGTGTGTGTGTGTGTGTGTGTGTGTGTGTGTGTATGTGTGTGTGTGTGCAGGTGGGTATGTGTGTTGGAAGCAGGAGTGGGGAGGGGAAGAAGAATCTGGATGATCCAACGGATCGAGCATTGGGCCTTAAGTCGGGAAGGCTGGAGTTCAAATCCAGCCTCAAACTGTAACTAGCTGTGTGAACCTGAGCAAGTCACTTAACCCTACTTGCCTCAGTTTTCTCATCTGTAAAAAGAGCTGGAGAAGGACGGCAAACCCCTCCAGTATCTTTACCAAGGAAACCCTAAATAAAGTCATGGAGAGTCAGATATAACTGAAATGACTGAACAACAACAAGGAGCATGGGACTGGTAACCAAGGGCATAGTGATAAAGGTCAGAGATTCAGAAACAGAGTGATGTGGAGATATGATGGCAAGAGTAATGGCCTTTAAATGATTAAAACATCATGTCTGCCCTCTTCCACCTACCATTCTAACCTCAGGGCAACAAACTTGTAACAGCTCCAGTGTAGGTTAGGTTTAATTTTTCTGCCAGCTTACATGGAAGTTCATTTTCCCTTTTCTTTTCTCCCATTGTCATGATATTTTGGAGGATCATTAACATTCACTGACATTCCCTTCTCCTGTAGACTCTTCGCATCAGCTCTAATTATGTATTAATTCAATGAGGAAATCCTTAGTTTCTTATACGTTTTTACATTTTTATATCTTTTTTTTTTTGGAGGGGAAGTTTACATTTGTATTCATAGCTCACTACACATTGAAGGAATTTATATAAAATTCCATAGCAAATGATTAATCAAAAGGAAACAGAGAAAGACTTATTCTTCCTTCCATTTTTCCTTTCTCCTAGTTTTTACTTTAAGAAACAAAAAAGGGAAATCACAAAGTAAGTTTAATTTTATAATTGATTCCTATATCATATTCATATTAGCAATAAAATGAAGTTTCTCTTTCTTGTTTGTTTAACCATTTATTCTTCCAATGTGAATACAAACTAGTAGCCTTTTTTTAAAGAAAGAAATGTGTCAAAGTGCTTGAGGCTGCTTTTACTTTTAAAGAGACAAAAACATAGCAGTGTTTGTCTTGTTTTTTGGAGGGGGGCATTAAAGAGAGAAATAGGACTCCTGTAGGTGAGGCTAGAACATCCTTTCTCAGAGATCCTGAATTGTCCAATCCCAGTGTCCTCTGAGATGAAAAAACCAAGGGATGTTTTCTTAATTATCTAGAACTAAAATAACAAGATGATAAAATGATTCCTGACCTTCCCCCATTCCCATCCATTTTTTTTCTATTGGAGAAAGAGATAAATATCAAATAAAGATGATTCCTGGTATTTATGTTTTTTCAAAGGAACTTCCAAGATCAATGGTATTAGCCTTTATTCAATTTGGTCAAGTACACCTTTTACAATTAACATTCTGATCCCATCTGTTGACATTGAGAAACTACAACGTCCTTAAATATTTCCCTTATAAACTAAAAGAGCAGATGGTATTCTTTATAGCTGTCAAGATATTTGGAGACACTCTGTTTTCTAGAGCAAAAGGCCCGGCAATCAGGTTGTACCCTAAGTTTGGCATGACAACAATCCTTTGTTTTCACTCTCTGGATGATCTCAGCCACAGCAAAATCCCAGGATTGTTTCTGGTCCAGGCTTTGAATGAAATTTGTCATATTGTTGCTATTACCCCCCATTGTTAGGGCTATGATTCACTACATAGTCATTGGCATAACTATTGAGAACTCATCACGCTAAAATGGGTCCTCCTCACCACTAGGGGCAGGGCTCTGGTATATGCATCCTTGCTTGCAAGCTGTTACCCTTTGAAATTAAACTTCTGTTTGATTCTTGACTCTCCTGTCTCTAGCCTGCTCAGTTAGGCTCTGACTATCCAGAGGCCAGTTCTCACCATTGATATAGTTTTAATTCCTTACATACAGATGTTTAAGAAATGTTTATTTAAATTAATTGTGTCACAATTCATTGTGTTTTTACTTTTTAAAAATTTACAAAACCTATGGTGCATGTCATGACATTACTGCCTCAATTATCTAGGACATTGTACTAACCAGAGAGAAGATATTGTTTCACATTTATTCCAGATAAACAGATGACTAATACAATGACTTCGAATGCAAAACTACAATTTATTTAGCCTTCATTTAAAAACGAGATCAGAATTTCAAGTTTGAATTTCCTAGTGGAGCAAAATTCTTTTGAGGACTGAAACCCTTGATTTTGATTTTGTATCTACAGTGCCTAGTGTGGTGCCAGACAAATTGAGGTCATTAAATAAATGTGTAGTATTTCCCTCGGCTATGATGCTTTCCTTTTTACCAACCTTGTACTTAAAGGTTGGGTCCACCAGAATGATTTGTACTCTTAAAACTTTATAACTATACAGCTTGTGGACCTCCACTGGTTTGCTTACCTTTAATAGTCAATCTGTATATATAATAAGCTCTAGACAAAGGTATTTACTGTGATGGTGTCATAAAAGGAGTAAGTATAAAATATTTCCCCCATAAGCCTGGGGCACACTATGTTACAAATACACACAGTATCTGTGGGAAAAATGTTCACACACACATAGATTAAGCTACTAGAGTAGCACATATACTTAGGTGACATGTGTGTGTGGCTGTGATAACACCCATTTTGAAAACTACAGGGTCTATTGTCTTTTTTATTTCTGTTATTGGTGTCTTCATGTCTCACCCTAAGCCCTTGCAATGGTAATTTAAATAAGAAGATCTTTCCCATCCATTAATAGGCCCATGTGACCTGCCTGGGTCACATGGAAGTCTGAGTCACTTAGAGCCTTTTGTGGGAGGAGTTTGTTGAACAGGTGGAGCAGGAAGGGATAGAGCAGGAAGTGAGTCAGAGAAATCAGAGCTGGGAAAGAGAGCAGTCAGCGCTCAGAGTGAGTGGGAGAGCTTGTTTCTGATTTGTTTAAGGGAGCTGGTTTGTGGGAAGGCTAACAGAGGGAAGGCTTGGGGATAGTAGTGCCCCCTGCATTTTTTTGTGTGTGTATAGATTTCTATTTTGCTATGAGGGATTTGGTTTTCTGGTGCTGGGATTTGACTTTCTAGTATTTGAATAAATGTTTTGGTTCTGTCTTCCACATGGAAAGTCTGTTGTATTTTGTGATTCAGAACTGTGTTGGCATATTCATAGCCACAGTAGGAGCTGTGAATATCACATTGACATTACAGCTCCCTCCTTAATGAAGCATTTCTGTTGGACAGGTTGCTCATCTGGTTTCCCTGGGCTTCTCCACAGTTTAATTTCCAAAGATCATGAATCATTTTGCCTTCATTCTTCAGAGAGTGTCCTGTCATTTTAAAGAGCCACTGAGGATGGTCAATCCTTGGCTACTTGTCTTCTAATTCCATTAAGTAAGATGGAAGAAATTCTTTATACGTCATGAAAGGATAACAAAATATAAACACTTGAGAGTTCTTTTTAAAAACCTATGGTGCATGTCATGGCATTACTGCCTCAATTATCTAGGACATTGAGAGAACCAGAGAGAAGACATTGTTTCACATTTATTACGGATAAACAGATGACTAATACAATGACTTTGAATGCAAAACTACAATTTATTTAGCCTTCATTTAAAAATGAAATCAGAATTTCAAGTTTGAGTTTTCTGGAGGAGCAAAATTTCCTTTGGCTTTTGACTCGTCTCTGTTATAATTTCAAATGGGCTGAAAAGGAGAGAGTAATGGCATCAATTGATCTGATCAGCTACCCCTTCTCAACAAAAGTTTGCTAAAATGAATTACATCAAGCCCTGATTTAAAAATAAGCAAGCAACAACTAAAACCAATAACAAACAGCCAAAATAATTTGAGCCAGAGAAATTGGATAGGATTCTAACTCTACATTTTATTCCTGATGCAATATTGGATAAGTCACAAACTTGAGTTTTGCCCTAAATTTTCCAAACTGCAAAATGAGGACATTCCTCATTATTCCTTCCAGCCTTAAAAATCTATGATCCTGAGTTATATCACTGGCTAAATGATATATCTCAGTCAGGTATTCCAATCCGTATGTAAGCTATCTATGACTCAGAGACCTCACACTCCTCAAACCCCTGCTCACACAGCTAAATTTTGGGGCTCAAAAGAGTCATTTTTATCTCTGCTTTTGGTTTGTCCCCACCCAAAGTTAGCTTTGGGTAATCTATGAACATAGTGTGTGTATAGCTAGTGTCCAACTTTCCACAAATGTGAATAATAAGATCCCAGTTCCTGCTCAAGAAACTCAAGTTAATGAATGCATATTGAGTACAGGAAAGAATTTATTTCAACATAAAGAAAACGCAAAAGAGACAAAACATTCACAGGAGCCCATAAACAGCTAAAGAAAATGCATAAATAGTATTAGTAATCCATAAACTTGAATTAGAAAGGAATTCGTATTACTAATGGGACAAGACTTGGCATTCTGGTAAGATTTCTCTCTTTCAAAGGGTCCTACATAATCCCTCCCAGAAATGCAGTCCAATCCAATGGTTTGGATCTATTCCTAGAAGCCCTGGGATAATCAGAACTCCTAATTAGGCATCAAAATCTTCCTCTAGATCACAGTCTAGAAACATGTGGAGCCTCCAGTGTGCCTTGAGCATATCCCCCTGCTTCCCAAACTCAGAGGATACCTGGAGTGAAGGAACTAAAGACATTACGATTTCAGAAAACTCATCAGCCCTTTAAAATAAGGTTCAGCAATTCACAGAGCTGGACCAGAAACATATGGAGGAAGAAGTATTAGGGAAAAGTTGGATCATAGGTGCTTTTCAGCAGGAAAGAAGGTAAATTATTCTCCAGATTTATATGCATTTGAAGTTAGGTTTCAAAAGAGGGATTCCATGAGAATAGGTCATCAGGTGTGGGTCTGGGTGAAGAAATGGAGATATTTAGACCTATGGAGGATACTAAAGGCTCAGCTACAACAGACTGCTCATTGGCAGGATGTCAGCATCCTGGGGAAAAATGGTTAAAGCACTACTTCCCTTACTACTTTTACAAGTGTGACCAGTCTGCTAAATTTACATTAGTTCTTTGAATTACTTGCCTAACTCTCTTGTCCTGATGAGCAATCCTTGCCATGTCAGTCAGATGCGTTCTGCTGCTCCTGCTGAGGCTGTTTTCAGGTAAAGTTTTCAGGTAAGTTGTATAGAACTTATAGCACTATACAAATGTGAACTAGTTTTTATGACTATATTTGTCAAATATTTATATTCATTATATATATATATAATATATGTGTATATATATACACACATATGCATATGCATATATGTACAAATAAAGTCTCATGTTTGAAGTTTGTTGTGTTTTCTACTTACCAATCAATAACAATAAAAACAATAATAACAAATAAGTAGCATGGTATGAAATCTCATAAAGTGTTCTAGAGAGAGTCAAATGAGTTGATCAAATTCTGCCAAACAGGTATTTAGAAGGAATGCTTAATGACAATAATTCTGTTAGAAGCAATGGAAATTAGACTGTAACTTTTACTACTGTGCCTTGGAATGTGATGATAAAAAAATGGTTCAGAGCTTGCTTTTCAGAATCACTAAAGTACATTTTTATATTTACATCCTTGGATGTATGTGTGACCTCATGGATGTTGGTACTTTCTTCAATGACTACAACTCTTGCCTTTTCATCCTGTGTTGTTCTTGTGTCTGTCCTCCGGAAAATCCATTAAAAGGGGCTATCCAAAATGCTGGGTACCTTAATCTAGATTTCTTAATGCTGCACAGATTGTTGGAATATTTAGACATGTGAAACCAATGTTGCTGCACAAAAATACATGCATGCTTTCTTCCATCTGTCTTTGTTTTTTTTCTTTCTTTTTCTTCTTTCTCTGTTTCTGTTTCCTTCCTTCCTTCCTTCCTTCCTTCCTTCCTTCCTTCCTTCCTTCCTTCCTTCCTTCCTTCCTTCCTTCCTTCCTTTCTTTCTTTCTTTTTCTTTCTTTCTTTCTTTCTTTCTTTCTTTCTTTCTTTCTTTCTTTCTTTCTTTCTTTCTTTCTTTCTTCCTTCCTTCCTTCCTTCCTTCCTTCCTTCCTTCCTTCCTTCCTTCCTTCCTTCCTTTCTTTCTTTCTTTCTTTCTTTCTTTCTTTCTTTCTTTCTTTCTTTCTTTCTTTCTCTCTCTCTCTCTCTCTCTCTCTCTCTCTTTCTTTCTTTCTTTCTTTCTTTCTTTCTTTCTTTCTTTCTCTCTTTCTTTCTCTCCCTTCTCTTTCTCTTCCTCCTACTCCTTATTCTCTTCTCTGTCTTCCTTCTCCTTTTTCTTTTTTCTTCTTTCTCTTCTTTTCTTCTTCCTCCTATTCTTCTGTTTCTGCTCTCCCTTCTTTTTTCTTCTTTCCAACACTCACCTCAGGTTTCTGCAGCTCCCAAATGTCTTTCTTAATTCTCCTAGTTCTTAGTATATTTTTGCAGATTAAAATAGCCTTATATATATATATATAGTATATGTGTGTATGTATGTATGTATGTATATATATATGTATATATATATACATATATATATATATGGAGAAAGAGAGAAAGAGAGAGAGAGAGAGAGAGAGAGAGAGAGAGATTTCCCTAAGTGTATATCACATTTTCTGCAGTAGAAGCTAAGATCCCAGAGGGCAGAGGTTGTTTTTCATTTTGTCTTTATATTCATATCTGGCACAGTGCCTTGTATATAGTAGGCATTTAATAAATACTTGTTGAATTCCAATGAATAGAACACTTACCAGGTACCCAAACCACATAAATGGACTCAGATCCATTATGCCATTCCAGTTCAGTTTTTGTTCTCTGACCAGGACATAAAAAGATAGATATTGAAATAGTAACTTTAATGTTTTCCTCATGCACCGCAGGATATCCCTCTATATATCCTAATTTCACTCAATAATGCATACTGGCTTTGGCATTCATGAGTTTACCTAAACCACAGTTGATTCTATTTGTTTTCCTCTTGCACCACCACTTAGGCTTAAGGTGATGAACAGTACAAACCTACTACCTGCTGTGTGAAGCACAACTTTCTTTACTATACCCTGAACTTATTTTTCTTAGGTTATTAAGGATACCTCCTATTTCTAGTATTATGTGGCCTAGTGAACATTTCATTTGCTGTATACTACATAGCGTGTTGAAGGTATGTAAGATGTAGTAGTAGCAATACCAGATTTGGAACAAAATGATCTTTATTTGATTTCTTGCTCTGACACACTAATTGTGTATACTTAGGGGAAAATTTTTGAACAATTTGGTCCTCAGTATCATCAACTTTAAAATGAAAAGAGTGAACTATGATGACCTGGACAATCTCTTGTATCTTGAAATCCGCAATCCTACGATTTTATAAATTCCATATGGCAAAACTCTAATATATCTGATCAGGCCTCATTTGTTCAAAAATTACTTATTAAATACCTAATATGTCAAGAATACTAACAAATGTTTTGGAAAGAGAAAAGCAAAGGACACCTTGTTCTCAGGGAATATATGTTTTCCATGGGGAATCTGAGAAGTGTACAGGTAAGTAAATCAAAATATATACAAAGTAATTTCTGTGGTAAAGGTAAACCAACCTAGGTAACACTATAGATAGAGCACTGAACCTGCAGTCAGAAAGACCTAAATCAAATATGGCCATAAAATTTACTTTTGTGTGACTTTGGGCAAGTTATTTGACCTCTGTTTGCCTCAGGGTTTTTATAAAATGAGGATGATACTAGGGCCTACCTTGTTGTGAGCATGAAATGCTTAGCTCAGTGTCTGGGCAAATAGTAAGTCCTATATAAATTTTAACTATTATTACTATTATTATTAGCAATAGATGGAATTGAGGGCACAGAAGTGAGACAGATAGTATAAGGCAGTTGATGGAGTATTGGAGTTGAATTAAAAAGTACCTGGATAAGATTCCCTTCTTAGTCACTTATCTGTGTGATTCTGGGCAAGTCACTTAATCTCTAAAGTCCTCAGTTTTCTTGTATGTAAAATAAGGGAGTAAAACTTGATGAGATCAAAGATTCCTTCCATTTCTAAATCTACAGTTGTTCCTTCTACCTCACAGTACTAGAAGAGAAAAGCAATAGGGAGGTGAGGGGGTGTTAGGGGCATGACACCCCTATGATCTGAAAATCTGCATAAACTATTTTGGCTCTCCTTTTGCACCAGAGAAGAAGTCTGAATTATTATGGTATTAAAAGAAAAAATTTGTTGATATCATGCAATACTACACACATCTTTTTTATGCATTTCTGAGTTTCTAAACTTTTTCTGTGTCATCTGCTGGTCTTCATGTGTCATCTGTAGTTTCTGAAAAACTCCTCCAAAATTCCTGCTTAATTTCTTACCCCAACTAGTGATATATCAGAATTGTGATGGGGAAAGTCTTGATGTAGAAAAGATAACTGTATATTCAGTGACCATAGGCAGGCAACATAAATTACAGTGGTTTGATAGCAATGAAGTGAAGTAGCATGAAATGCTTTTTTACAATCAACTCCCCCCATGGCCTGACTTGTTCTCATTTTCTCTCTTCCTCTTAATAGAGTTCCTGAATGAAGAGTTTTGTAGTCAGAAAGAAAAAAAATAAAACAACAACAAACAAACCAAACCAACAAACCAACAAAGCAACCTCATTTCCGTTGCTGATTCTGCCATCTACCAGCTGAGCAAACTTGGCCAGGTCATTCAGTTTTTCTGAAGCTTAAATTCTCTATCTGAAAAATGAAGAAACTAGACTAATTAGTATTCTAAGGTTCTTTCCAAATTGAAAATTGTGATTCCGCTCTTTATATCCTTCATGCTGTGGAGCTAGTCCTTAGAGCTCTCTGGAAATAGACAGATGAAAATAATTTAGTTGTGACACAAAAGTTTGGCCTATTTACTTTCCAAAGAAAATGTTTCTTTACTTTTTGTTTTTTGATTTTTTTTCAATACTTCTTACTTTACCAGAGAGAAGACCTTTGTGGAGTATTTTCTTTTTAATATCAATAAGCCAGTCAACAAACATTTCTTAAGTTCTTACCATGACTCAGGCAAATCACAAGAACAACTAGATGGAGCACTGGAAAGAGTGATGGGCCTGGAGTCAGGAAGACTCATCTTGTTGAGTTCAAATCTGGCCTCAGACACTTACTAGCCACATGACCCTGGGCAATTCACTTATTCCTGTTTACTTCAGTTTCCTCATCTATGAAATGACCTGGAGAAGGAAATGGCAAGCCATTCCTAGGCAAATAGTATCTTTGCCTAGGAAGCCCCAAGTGGAGTCACAGAGTGTTGGATGACAGAAACTGGTCTGAATAATAGCAAAAAGTATGAGTTAGGAAAAGTGTTAAGCACTGAGAATACAAATTCAAACAAACAGTCCCTGCCCTGAAGGAGCTTACATTCTTCTGAGAAAAGACAATATTTAAGAGGAAACTCAAAATGGGTGAAGGGAGGGAAGAAAACAAAGGTGCCTGACCTAGAGGCTGGTGGAGGAAGTCTAGAGTGCAGTCTGGAGAGGAATGAGAACTTGGGTGACTTGGACACCCTCCTTAAGGGTAGTTCCTTCACCAATCAGAAGAGGTCACAGGGAGAGTAGGTACTTTTATTGTGTGAATTCCAGAATGAAAGGAAGGAGCTTCTAAGATGAAGTGGTTTCTGGGGCATGGTAGAAAAGTCTGGATTCAGCCTAGAGGATGCTTTAATAAAAGTTTTCCTTTGGGTGTGCCATCTATAAGTGGCAGTGATAAAAGTAGCCATATAACAGGTATGGGTCTAGAGCAACATCTAAGAAAGGAATGTTGAATGTCAGAGAACATGAGGATTATGCTAAACTATTAATTCTAAATCCTCTAATCAAGAGTATTTTCTGTCCGTATTCCTTGATTTATGGTGACTAGCAATGAATACATTATATCAGATATAGCTATACTATGATTTGTAACAAAAAGATGATCTATTTTTATTTTATTTCAAAATCATTGTTAATGCTGCTAGACTGTTGCCTTAATTTGCCCGTAGCAGCACATTGGCCTTAGTATCTTCTGAAAAGAGTCTAAAAACATCCAGGTTCATTTCATGACTCATGGAATAGCTTATAGTGGATTATTCTATAAGCATATTTTAGAGTCTTTTTTTCCTTAAGTAGTTCCTTAAGTGTTGTTTTGCATTTGTCCACAGTAAAACTCATTGGTTACATTTTATCTCCACTTTCCAAGTTTTATAACGTTGACTTTAATTTCCCCATCTGGAAGAACATAGTTTCATCTATTGACTTGGAGTCTTTGCTATACCTTTTCTTCTCTAGGGTATTTAAAGAATGCTAATATATCCAATGCTAGCACCAAATCTTGAGAAATTCCACTATTTATGCTTCTCTGTCTAGAGAAAGGCTTAATTATCTGCATACTTTTTTTTTTTTCTGTCTCTAAGCAATTTGCCTATTCAAATTGAAACAGTTCCCTATGCAAAGAATCCGGTAATGGCTCAATTTTTAATATTTTTTTTGGTGAATGAGGTTTATAAATGACCATATTTTAAAAAGGTATTTAAGCACTTTTGAAAGTCTACATAGATTATGCATTCTAGTTACCTATAAGTTATCTCTCTCTCTTTCATTTTCTTTCTCTCTTTCTTTCTCTCCATCTATCTATCTACCTATGTGTGCAAGTACTGAACCCATAATTTCACTGAAGGGAAACTCCTAAGTGAGGAATTTTTTCTTTTGGTACCTCCTTTTTCACTTAAACTGTTAAACAGTTGTTAAGCACTGGGAGGTTAAATGACTTTTTCCTGGTCACACAAACATTACCCCTGTCAAAACCAGATTTTAACCCAGTTTAAGGATCAGGAACTATTTCTTCTTATTAAAATCATATTTCATTTACCCCAAATATGTCATTTCCTTGAAAACTCTTCCAAAATCTGAGTGACTAATTGTTTTGAGGTCTGAATTCTTTTTGGGACACTTCCTAGGAAAACAATGTATAAAATTGTAATGTATTTCTTAATCTAAAGGTTGATTATTTAGTTGATATGTAAAAAGTGAATTACTGATTCCTGATAGTTCATGTCTCTGAAACCTGTCTACTTCCGAGATCTGAGAAAAAGAAAAATTTCTGAACTAAGTCTTCCTTAGCATTCTGAGAGAGCAGTTGCTTGCCACATGACAGGCTAGAGCACTTTGGTAAGGTATAGGATAAAATCTATTTCAGTATTATGCACTTCAAAGGTTAATTTGAATATGAAAAATCAGAAAATATTGGCATTAATACCTAGGGCAATATGAAGATGCAAACTAATCTATGATTATGAGATGTCTTTAACTTGATAACAGCCTAGTGGCAGAAGATGAAAATTTGGTTATAAACCACAAGATGAAGACTCAGCTAATTAACCAAGTAGAAATTTGTTCTTCTTGGATACTAGATGGACACACTAGATGGACACTTGGACACAAGATGTCTAAACTTGGAACATCATTTCCACCTTCTATCTCCAGAACCATTCTGGGCTCTTATAGACCATATTTGGCTTTACATTCACATTCATATCCCTATTCCAGGCTTCTACCATACTTTTATTCAATTTCCATACTGTGTTTCAGTGTATGTACTTTCTCTCCCTTTTCATATCCTGTTTGCATGTTGTTTTTCCCATTTGAAGGCAAGTTACAAGAATAATCAGTGCTTGAGGGCAAGGACTGACTGTCTTATTCGCTTATATTTATATTTCCATCACTTAGCTTTGTGACAAGTATATAATATAGTGAATGCTCTCTCTTTTTTCTCAGTACATTGAACATATATTCAGAATACATACGTATCCATAGAACCCATATATATGTATGAGTCAAACACATATACATACACAAATAAGTTTATACTTACATATATAAATATTTATATCTACTATCTATGGATAGATTGGTTGATATATGATTATATTTTAGAGCTGTGTGAGAGGGGCAATAAGTCTCCACACTGTCATTTGTTACCCAGGAAGATTTGGTCACAGAGTAAAGCTTAAGTCTTTTCAATTTCTCTTGCTGCTGAGTAGTGGTGATGATACACTCTGTTCCTCAGTTTTAGAAAGAAGACTCAAGGTAATTCTCTGCATTTCCACACCTTTTTACTGAGAGGCACATCAGAAAAAGAATCCTGTAAAATCGTAGTCCTAGAGATAATTATTTTTTGTCAATCATAGATTAATGGATATTGCTTGTTCTTACATGAACATAATTCAAGGAATCAGCTAAGTCTGAAGCTGGAAGTGATAGATTCTAGAGTTGCTGGTGAGGAGCAATCCCAGTTCAGTAGAACAGTAGAGAAATGGCACATTCAAAAGACTAGCAGATTTATCCATTCAGCTGAGATATTGAATCTAGTGAGCTTTTACTAAGAACATCATGGTTTAGCTCAGCTTAGCAGTAGAAGTATTTTTTTTTCCATAAAGAAGCTGTGCATATTAAAGAAATTTTAAGGATAATTCCTGAGACAGCAAGATGATATCAAAGTCTAATATGCTATAAGTGAGTTGCCCTGGCTACATGTGCTCCCTCCATATGTACCCTGTTATTGTAATACTTGAATGTATTTCTATTCTCACTATTGACACCCTACATGCTGATGTGAGAATATAACCCGGGAATTGAACATTCTACATTGGCATGGACTACTTTGCAAATATTATGGTTGTTTTCCATTTTTAATAAATATTTTTGTTAAGGTTAATTAAATATTAGTGGCTGATTTGTTAATGGGAAATATACATGTGAAAAGCCATGACCTATATCATTAGTAAGAAGAGTTTTTCACAAGGGTTATCTTTAGGATTGTGAGAATATTGAGTTGTAGCAGGCACCCTAAATGAGTGTCCATGAGAGGGATAGTGAAGCGTGGGAGGTACAGATACCTACTTGCAGACTTTTAGTAGATCAAAGGAATAAAAAAAATCATTAGCTTTTGTGAAAGACAGGAAGAAAAAGAGCTAGAAGAAAAAAAAAACAGATGTGCACTTTATCAATTTGCCAGGCTTGTTGAATAATTCTGGATACATTTAAGAACCCTAAGGAAGGTCTATGGTTAAGCAAATAAACTATTGGATTGAAACCAGAAGTACCAATTGAAGCTCAGTCTCCTGAGATGCTGGCCATTGATGTCTGTTAGCAAGTTGATAGATAATAGCCACATACATGACTTTGAAGTTGATAATAGAATAGAAGCAGTAGTTCTGTTTTATTGATAAAGAAATCTTTTCCATGTGTACCCTCTACATTAAACATCAGATATTGGCATTTTTACTAATTCCATAAGAGTATGGCATATAGCATCGAGAACATGTGAAGAGCTACACATCTGCATTGCTGTCACTGAAATAGTTTGGATTGCTCTGACTCAGCTTGAGACTACTACATTTTCCTTCTGAGGAGCTATGTCTTCAATTTTAGTGAGTTTAAATTTGGTAGGTAGCAGAGGTCCACATAGGGTAGTTTAGGTTTGGTATTCACTGGAGAAGATACGTGATGTATTAGAAATTAAATGTTAATCTTAAACTTAGAATTCTAGGATTTAGAACTTCAAGAGATATGAGTATCAAATCCAATTCTCTTATTCTATAGGTGAAGATACTGAGACCCAGAAAATAATCATAGCTAGCATTTACATTGTGCCTTAAAGTTTGCAAAGAGCTTTTCAAGTATTACTTCATTCTACTTCACAGCCACCCTGAGAGATAGGTTCTATTGCTATCCCTGTTTTGCAAATAAGAAAACTAAGGCAGAGAGAGGCTAATCAACTTGTCTAAGCACACATAGCTATTAAGTGTCTGAGGCTGGATTTGAGTTCTATTTTTCCTGATTCCAAGACCAGTGTTGATTTTACATGTCAGTAGAAGCATTTAACTAAGTGCTTGTATGTCAATACTTCTATGGATTTGTGACAGAAGCCGCTAGGTGGCACTGTGGATAGAGAGAACATGACTTTTGGAGGCAGGAAGGTTGGACTTCCACATCAGCCTCAGACACTTACTATCTGGGCAACCCTGAGCAATTTGCCTCATTTCCTCAGCTGCAAAATGGGGGAGATAATGGCACCTATTTCCCAAGGCTGGTGGGAGGATCAAATGACATAATAATTATAGAATTCTTGGCACATAGCTGACTCTATATAAAAGTTATTATCATTACTTATTTTCTTATTGATACAGTTATTCTCATCAAAGATAAGAGGACAGCCTATCCATGATTTTGTATCCTGTGCTATTCTTTTCCTCATCCTTCCATAAATCCTCCATAAAACATTGACCCAACAAGCTAGAGGTTTTCCTATTGGTATTTCATTGTTTTACCTGAGCAGCACTGATGAATTTCGGCTTGTCCTCATTCTCACTATAAGAAAGAACTAACCTCTGTATTTTAATCATATATTTGTTTGATATCTTTTATACCACACCTTTCAGAAGTCGTTGGTGACATGTTGCAGCATTCTTAGGAAGACCATGTCCACTGGAGCTTTATTGACTTTTTTTTTGGACTTCCATTTGACCTTTTTCTTCCCTTTTTAAAAGGTACTATCTTTATTGTTTTGTATTTATTTCATATATTTATTTATTCAATTTATTCATTAAATACAAAAAGAAAAAAAGAACTGTCTTACTTACACAGGACAACATAAAAAGAAGATTCAGTATAATCATGAATTTCTATTTCACAGTATTTACTTTTTTTTTGAAAAGCTGTGTAATAAACACTAGACATAACTTTCAAAGCCATACCTCTTCTTCGTGTTTTCTTCTCTTTTCTTTTGCTATGGGCATTTTTTTCCTCCCTCCCTCCCCATCCTACCCTAAAGAAGGCTATGTTTAGACATTCAGTGTGTGTGTGTGTGTGTGTGTGTGTGTGTGTGTGTGTGTGTGTGTTTGTAAAACAATACTATACATTCTCTGTTTATCTGTTCTTTCTCTGAATGGGGATAGCATCTTTTTTTCATAGGTGCTTTGTAGTTGACTTGAATATTTATAAAACTCAAAATGACTTAGTCATTCAAAGTTGTTCTTAGAAAAATATTGCTGTTATTTTGTACAGTGAGATAATGATTCTACTAATTTCCCTCTTTAATATTTCATGCAAGTCTTTCCATATTTACTTCTAAAATCAAGCAACCCATCATTTTTATAATACACTAGTATTCCATGATAACCATATACCACAACTTGTTAGCCATTCCTCAATTGATGGACATCCTCTCAGTTTCTAATTATTTGTTACCACAAAGATAACTGCTATGAGTCATATATAATTTTGATTCTTCAGAGATTATGATATTACATAACACACCACTTTAGTGAATCACTAGAGTGATTTTGTTGAAAGAAGGGATTTTGTTTCAAAAAACCACCTTGAACTATTAAAAAGCCCTGGATGGGTTCTCTATGCAATCCATTTGACATTTTCTTATTTTTCCATTCTAAAATTAGATTATTGTCCATCTTCAGTGCTTGTCCAAGATATATGTACTTATGGAATAATGAAATGAATGGCTCATCCAATGGCATACTTTAATCTGGAAATCAGGCATTTTTTCTTTTTTTCTGTATAGATTACTAGACCAATCATTCTTGAGTGACTAGGGTGTTTAGAGGGATCTATATTATTTTTGGACTTAATGAAATCAGCACAATTTCATCTATACATATGGATATTTGAAGGGCATCATCATAGTCTGTATCCTAAAAGTTATCCTACATAATAATGAAAAAAAAAACTTCCGTGGGCACAATCTACCTATAGCCTGTTGAATGTCAACAATCAATGACTAATATTTTGTCTTTCATTTCAAAGGGGACTAATGACATCATGGGGTGATGTCTTGACTTACATGTGAATTGGATTTAGGTGAGACAGAGTTGCACAAAATCATTGGCCTCACTTTCTCTTCCAAAATTGCCAAGCCTAGAGGCCTGTATTGGGCTACCCGAGTCTTTCTTACCTCACCTCCCGAGGTCTTCGGCTGGCCACGCCGGATGCACGTATGAGAGAAAGGACGTTCCAGAGTCAAACAGGGGTTGAGCTTTATTACAGGGTTTCGGTTACAAGTGCAGGGAGATCTTCTTTCTTAGGAGGAAGAGGGGGAGATTTCCTAAGGAGGCTAAGCTTAAGGGATTGGAAGTAGAAGTACAAGCGGGGAGAGAGGGGGAGGGGAGAGAGAAAAGAAAAGAAGCGGAGCCCTACTTTTCTCTTTGGCTCCACACGTGCTAAGAGAGCTTTTAGGCTTCCTCAATCCTACTTAATCTTCAGCCACACAGTTTGCATCTCAATACCGTGCTGTTAGGTAACTAGATGTGCTCCAATCCGGGACGACCTCGAGGGCAGGGAGACTCCACCCATCAGGTATCTCCGGGGGAGAGGCGGAAATACCCGAGCTAGCCGAGCTAGATGGGTCTGACCTTCTCGAACCCCCGCTGTTCATGGAGGGCCTCGTAAGACTCTAAGATTTAGAAGTCCCACTTTTACCTGCCCGAGACTGTCCACACGGAATTGAGCTTCCAGTCCCAACACAAAATCATTGAAGTCCAGTGGTAAAATAAGTCAGGACAACTGGTGATGACCCAGGATTGAGTGCATGACCTTTTTGTCTTTGATTTCTGACAAAGCTCTAAATTCTCCTGTTTCATCTGCCTTTCTGGACATTGTAGCAACAGAGGGAACTTTCATATGCTTGGTGCACATATCCTATTAACTCGTGGGTTTGAGGCCCATACATTACCCTCAATTTGGTTTAGGCCATCTCTTGAGATGGTTTTGGATTCTGTGCATGCTACACATTCTTGGAACCACAGGTGAGAGTTGCAGGAAAGATAGACATCAAAGATGGATGACCAATCCTGAAGAGGGCTCAGTAAACTCTCATAAGAGATGCTAGTCCTCCATGAACACTCCAAAAATTTCAGTGGTTAATGTATGCCTCGTTGGAATGGTAATAAGCAGTGAGTGTCATGTGTATTCATAGTCAGAAGATCATTGATCAGTTATTTGTGTGGTTGCATCTATCACAAAATCTTGCATTACCCTAACATATAAATGGAAGAGATGCTTTTTTTGAAAGACAAATTTTAAACTTTTTAAAAAACAACCCATGAATAAATAGAGATGGCTGCTATATTTTCTATAATCCCCAAGCATGTATGTCACTGTGAATATGTACTCTATATAGAGAATAGTCTATAAGAAATAACTTTCTCTTTTCATTTGTCAATGTGCAATATTGGAAAAATAGTATATAGAAATGAGACAGTAGATTTTTTGTTGGCAGTTGTTGATATCATTTGGTTTACACTTTTGTTATATATCCTTCTTTCCCTTTATATTTTATTTTTAGTATTTCTCTCCTTTTTCAGATTACTTCAGAACTGATTTCTCAGTGATTTCAAAGCTATGTTGATTTAAGCACCTATTTTTTTTTTAATATGAAAAGTTGGATCTACAGAATCTTCCAAATTTCTTCTTCTGACATTTATTTCTTCAGGTGACAGAATGAGTATTGAGGTGTTAGAACCCAAATATAGTGACTTCAATGTCAAATAAAGTGAATAAATCACAACCGAAAACCTCTCAGTTATATTCCATTTTCTCTTCATTGTCTTTCAGCTTCATTTCTAAGTGCTCTGGGAATGCCATTACTCTTCCTTGTTCAACTGTATACTGAGTATTTCTCTCCCTCTTCCTCAACTTTTAATATGTTTTATTGAACTACCTATAATCTTCTGCAATAGTCCTTCACAATGATTTGTAAGCGAGTTTGTATTCTATGTTGTTGCCCCTGGCTTCCATGTTTCTCTTATTGAAAGAGATAGCAGATATTTTTTGTCCAAGGTGGACAGTTATATCAGTTAAGCTTTTAAGGAGTTTAGGGAACATCTAGTCCAAATATGCCATTTTACAATTGTGGAGGGGCAGGATAACTGATTAACTGAGATGTACAAGGTCATACAGCATAGAATTAGTATAACAAATTTCAGCCCACGTCTACTATCTCCAGTTGAAGTGGTTTGAATGTTATCACATTTGTACATTGTACGTTCTCACATCTATCTTTTTCTCTAATTTGATATCAGTTTTCACTTTTGAGCTAGCTGAAAGTAGACACATGATTCTAACAAAAGACAATCACATTAGAAACTTGTCATTTTTTCTAAGATACAATAAATTCATATAACAAGTAATCTTTAACCAATACTGTAACCTGTGCTGTTTTCAGCCTCGTGAGATCGTTGACCAGATTCCCATTGTTATAGCTTTTGCAGTCCAAATTTTATGTTCACACCATGATAAATCCTAAGGAATGATTTTGAGGAGATAATAATTATTTACATTTCTATTTACATCTATTAAAATATGAGTTGAAGCAAGATGTGAAAAAACAAACACCTGGCTTAGTTTACACATCTTTGTAAATAAAATTTCCTTGTCATTTATTGCTTCTTAATTCAACTTTTGGTCCATTTTTTTTAACTTTCTACCTTGACCCTACTTAGGGCCTAATCCAAGTACTCCTCAGCATTTTTAGCACCTCTTTGGCATTTAAGTTCTCCCAGCACAGTTCCATTTTAGGTAGACTCACCATATTAGTGAATTCTTATATGTTTCACAGGGACATTTGGGCATCAGGTAGATATAGTATTAGCAAAAACTGAACTTTCAGCAAATGTCTAAAATAGACAAATAATTCCCCCAGGTGTCAAATATTCTTGCAAGAAAAAATGCCAGAATATAAGGGAAAGATAAAGCATTTACAAATGTTTTATTAATTGTGCTGACTATTAGTAGGCAAACAGCCAGGCCTCAAACTTTAGCCATAATTCGATCCCCAATAAATGCTACTAACAGAAGAATAAAAAGTTAATGATAATGTATTACAATTAGAAACAGGAAATGTTGAGTGTCTGAGCCAGTGTCTTTCCAGTGTCTGGGTTGTTCTCTGATACTATAGCTACATCCATTGGTATGAAATGAGCCACATATAACTGAAAGCTTGATTTGGATCATCGTTCACAATTATACAAATAACTCTCTAAGACATTACCTACTTTTGTAGGGCTTTATAAAAAAGATATTCAAGATATATTGAAAGGCAGAGGAATATTGTTTACTTGATACGGATGGACATTACCTAAGCCAGCATTCTTGTGATGGTGTGTTCATTTATCCCTTGTGCCATGACTAGATCTGTGATCTGGATTCAAGTCCTCCCTTCACCACTAATTGGAATCATAGGATCATTGGAAAATCACTTAACCACTTAGATTCCTCTTCTGTAAAATGAAGATAATAATTTGAGTACCAGCTCAAAATGTTGTTGTGAGAATTAAATGAGATAATATTATATGGCATAAATATTTCCTATTATTATTTTCAACCATTAATATAGTACTGCATTAATTCTATAAGACCTCCAATTTCCTGTGTAGCAGGCTAAAAATCATGAAAAAGAAATATTTTGTTTAGAATAATTGAAATGCACAAGATCATATGGAGTGATTATTTTAGTAATTATAGAGATCAATTAACTGAGTACTTCCTTCTAGAGGAATAATAAAGGAAAGTGAGGACCAGACAAGTTAAATAACTTTATCAAGATTAGACAGGTGGCCAAAATTTAAATCCAAACCCCCTGACATGAAATTCAATTCTTTTGCCCCCCCCACAATACTGCCTAAAAGAACATATGTTAAAATTTACTATACTCATAATCAAGAATTAAATATTCTTCTTTAATGACTATAGGAAATGCTGTTAACATTACAAAGTTTTTGATTGATCTAAAATGTTATGACTTTGAAATAAAAATATTCATCCTATTTTCTTTGCCTTATTGATGAAAAAAGTGTACTCTGTCAATTGACACAGTACAGTCCTTCAAGGTATTCACAAATTCCATTTTAGTGTTAATGAACCTTCTCCTCTGTGCCATACATTGGATGGATCTGTTAAGGACCCTAAGATTATAATAACCCAATCAATAATATAGCACATAAAATGGGATTCATGATAGTATTGCTTTTAGTGTATACTTCAAATAGTTATTGATATCCCTTTTCTCTTCTTCTAAAATTATCTTCCTTTTAATTTATGACTCAGTAATCAATTTTATCAAATATTGCTAAACAGAATATCCTCTGACTTTCTGAATAGCTTTCCTGACTTGAATATAATTTCATGGAAGTATAGCTAGGTTATATTAGTATTTTGAAAAATTACAAAATCATCACATGTTCTAGTAGAAGAGAAATCAAATTGATATATTACTTAATTCAGAGTCTATCAAAATCTTTTGAATATAATAATAACTTAATAAATATTTGTAAAATACAACTGAATAATTCAATCCCCTCATTTTAAAATTTTGCCTTATTCTGAATTTATGAATATCAAAATTTATTAATACCAAAAACATTGCCATATACAAAAAAAACCAGGAAAAGATGATACATGAACTCAAATCTTTAATAGGTACAGTAGAGATGTCAAACATGCTGCCCACAATGAGTACATATAAAAAATATTGTGCTGTTTTTTGAAGGGTGTATATAAGAAATTTGTATTTCTTTCTTATCACCATATTGTTTTCTTCTGCTTACCTGTATTTAAAAATGCATTAGTTGTCATTTTATGGGACAATATTACTGCTAGTTCCCCTCTCCCTCCTTCCTCTCAATACATACATACATATATACATACATACATACATATATACATAAAAACACAGTCCTTGTCACAAGCACAGAAAAGCAAAACAAATTTGGCATGTGTGAAACTATGTCTCTTTTTGTATCTTGAATCCATCTTTACTCTATCAGGAGGTATAAAGAATACTTCCATAACAGTGCCATGGAGTCACTATTTGTTCTCACATAAATCAGTTTTTAAGTCTCTCAAAATTATGCTTCTTCAGAATATTGTTATGTCATAAATTATTCTTATTCTGCTTGCTTCACACTGCATCAGTTCATATGAGGCTCTTCAACTTTCTCCAAAATTATCTTTTTGTAATAATAATTAAATCCATTATCATAATTGTTCAGTCATTTCCCAACTGATTACCATCCTCTTTATTTCCAGTTGTTTGTGACAAGAATAGTTTTTTACAAATATTTTTGTATGTTTGTCTTTTTACCTCCTCCTTTGTTCTCATAGGGGTATTAGTCTTGCAGTATACACTAAGGCAAAGAGTATGGAGAAATTTGTGATTTAGCTTTCCATAATGGCTAGACAAAGTCACATCTTGACCAAGAGTGTACTACATTCCCATCTTCCCTAAGCTTTTCAGCAATTATTTTGTTTTTTTATCATTTATACCAATATTAGAGGATATGAGATGCTACCTTAGAATTGTTTTAATTTGCTTTTATCTAATTCTTAGTGATTTGGAATATTTTTCATATAACTACTGATAGTTGTGATTTCTTTCTCTGAGAACTGCTTGTGTTTTGACCATTTATCTATTGGGGAATGCCCGTCATTCTTACATATTTGATTCAATTCTTTATATAATCTGTTCATTTTACAGATGAAGGAATTAGGATCAAGAAAAGGGAAAGAATTCTCTAAGATCATATAGCTAGTTCATGGAAGAACTGAGATTAAAGCCTTGGACTTCTAGCTACTCTAGGATCCTTTACTCAATGCCATCCAGTCTCTCTTCAAGTATTTCTAGATTAAAATTAAATTCTAAAAGCCAGAAGAGCCAAACTGATTAAAAATATCATTTTAGTCTACTAAAATATATAATTTTATACTGATTTTTCTATTTCAATATTTACAGAGCTATGAATAATAAATACTATTTTACATGAATTTCAAACAGGGGAAAAGTCACATTTGCTTAATATAATGTATACATGCACTTACATAGATAATGTATCCATGGAAAATGATATTCAGAATTATCTTCCTTTTGAATAAAGAATGTGTGTAAACAGTGCTATTTGCACACTGTGTTCAGATTTTGACTTGCTATGAATCTAAATCCTATCATTATTTGTTACAGGCTCCTGTGGTTTTTCCTAAATGAAAAACTTTAGATTTACTTAATACATGTGCAAATTATAAATTTATTTTGCAAACTAGACATGGACCTCCCACTATCATCATTCACTTTCATCCCCTCAATAATAGGAGAAAAATCATCTGAGCGCTAATGGGCAATTACCATTATTTCAGGAGAGATTATGTTAACCACTGCCTGAAATTCCTTCCAGCCTATATTCTCAAAATTCACTAGCTTAGAGGTACTATTTTTATTACCTAAATGAATAAATGAATACATTTTCTATTTCAACAAAAAGATATTATTTTATTATTATTGTTTACTTTGATGAGACAAGGGTTTCCTTAAAATAATCATTGGCATTGTAATGTTGAGCACCGTGAGCTGACTCAGTGCCATGGCAAGGAAAAATCAAGAGCCAAACTGTACTCTGCTGCCATCATGCACAAGGGAGAATTAGTGATGGATTTAAGTAGAACTTAGCAATGGTAGTAATAGATGTGCTCCCATTGCAGTCTTGTTGCAGTTTCAGCTGTTTTTAATAAGTCAAAGCCATTAAAGAAAACTCCTGGAAGTCCCATCAGTGGTGCTGTGCCACTACCTGGGTTTGTGTGTTCGTCCTTTGCTGCTGAAGAAGACCACACCATCAGAGAAATGATGACATGACTTGCACTTGACTTTATTTTGAGTGAGGGAGGGCTGTGCAGGTTACCAGCCTCACTTGTCCTCCAGAGCCATCTCAATCCAGTGACCAGATGTTCATCAGGATGATTGGAGATGAGCTAGGATGAGGCAATTGGGGTTCAGTGACTTGCCCTAGTGAATGTCAAATGTCTGAGGTGAGATTTGAACTCAGGTCCTCCTGACTCCTGCACTGGTGCTCTATCCATTGCACCACCTAGCTGTCCACCTGGGTTTCAGGTATTTGATAAAAGCAAGTCAGACTGCCAAGATTTCCTAACCAAAATAAGGACAATCCAATAAAGAGTATAATGGATTGGCACAAAAATGATGGCCAAAATGGATAGTTAAGATAGAACTGAGAAAATTAAATTCTATTTTATAATTGATCCTATCTTTTATAATTACTACCATTTTAGATAGCTGCCTAAGTCAAGTTTCTTTGAATTAAGTTCAGAAGTTCATGAGTTCACAAATTTAGTTTTCCTCTCTGATTTAAGTTTAAAAGTTCAGTTTCCCCATAAATCACTTTAATTAAAAGAAAACTGTTATCTCTATATGACTAGCTGCCCTTGTACAATGAAAAGAACTCTATTATCTATATAGCATTTGTTATTCTTGCAGGTGGACTAAATCAATCGGAATTTATTAGATGGAGAAAATGGTTGTTGCTAGACTGCTTCCCAATTTCTATCCATCATAATAGCTCCCATACAAGGTGGCAGAGTAGACGCAGGGACTTACCTGAGCTCTCCACCCAAACCCCTCAAAATACCTCTCAGAAATGACTCTGGAAAAATTCTAGAGCATCAGGAGTCACAAAATGGTCATGTAAAGTCAGTAATATTCTGGCTTCAATTTGAGGATGATGGTATAATGGTATAATGTATAGAGACTAGCCATGGAGTCAGGGAAATAGAGTCATAGAATCAGAATCACAGATTTCCGGAGTTGCAATGGATCTCAGAGGTTGTCTTGTCCAGCCTTCATCTGAATATAAATTATCTATACAACATATCTGAGAATTGCTCATTGGACTTTGCTTGAAGACCTCTAATGAGGAGAAGCCACTATCTCATGAAGCTTCCAATAAATTTTAGGAGAATAATTGATAGGAAGTTTTTCTTGAGATCAAGCCAATATTAGCCTCCTCAAACTTCTGCCCATTGCTCCTACTTCTGCCTTCAGTGACCAAGCAGAAGACTAATCACCTTTTGAAACAACATCCCTTTAAGTACCTGAACAGAGATCTTCTCTTACACCCTCCCCCCACACACATTTCAGTGTACTCTGTTCCCATTTCTTCTGCTTATCCTTTAGTGGCATGGACACTTGGGTTTATGAAGAGAATCGATTTTAGGACAAATGTACCTTCTGGAATGAGTGGACATGGTATATTAAAATATTCTGTGGAAAGATAATAAACCAGTGGATTTGTCTTGTTAAAGGATAGTAAACCAAAGATTGGGTTCCATCTAAAGATAATAAGTCAATGAGTCAGATACATTCTCATCTCTAATTATTATATATTAAATAGTCTTATAAGCATACACAGACAAACATGTCTAGCTTCTCACTCCTTATATATACTCTGGCCAGACATTGTAAGTTTCAAAGGGGCCAGACAATGTTAGATTTCATATGTTTTCAGCACCATAGGGATAAACCTCCAGGAAAATAGTGGCTGGACACTGATTTACAATGCCTAAAATGAATTCTTACATTTCCCACAAATGGGATTAAAAGATTTTTAACAATAGAGAGCTTTGAGTCACACTTTTGTCATACATCTTCTCTAAAGTTCGAGGCCACTTTCCCCTGGATTTTGTGTGTAATTGTGGTAGAATATGGTGCAAACTTTTTTGGGGGGATGTTTTATATCAACTGGAGGGCAGAAAGAAGAAATGAATAAGCTAAGAATAATTTTAATGATGCTTGTCATAATAACTGATATGCATAGATATTTATCTCCTTTGATCATCACAGCTATATGAGATAAGTGTTACAATTATGCTCATTTTACAGTCAATCAAATGGTAACTATTAAGTACTTACAAAATGCCAGGCATTATATCAAACCTTCATAATAAAATATCACTAGCCTTTTGCATTGTTTTGGGAGGCAACCAACTTGTACATAAATAAGCATTGACAAAAGAGATAGAAAGTCGAGGAGGCAATTAGAGCAGCTGTCAAAATCAGGAAGGGTGATGTTTGAGCTGAATGTTAATTAATCTATCGATAAGTACTTATTAAGCCAAGGAAAGTGAGATTTAGAAAGTTCGACTGTTCTGCACAATATCACATAGTAAAAATATCTTAGGTGTGATTGCCAACTTTCAAGTGTGCTTCCAATTCATTTCTCTACCATCATTCCTTCTAAATCCATGCATTTTCCTTGTTCTATCCTTTCATATCCAACGTGAGGCAGCCTGATCTGATGAAAAAAGAATTGAGTTTATTTGCGATTTGGATTCAAGCCTTGCCTCTGATACATACTGGTGATGTGACCCTGAATAAGACAATGAACCTCTCTCTCTCTCTCTCTAAGAGAATGGGAATATCAGTCTGTCTATAATTTGTTTGATTGGTACAGAGGTAATCATTAATTCTGTTATCATAATAGCAATTCCTTTTATTTTACAGGAAGACAGTAAGGGGCACTTGTGTGATGCTGTCAGCCAATTGCTTTGTTTAATGTTTATAATTCTGGGATTCTCAAAGAAGTTATACACATGTGAGGAATTTGCATTTGGTCTATTGGGATAATTTATATATTGATTTCACCAAGAAAACCTTTCCTATATAAATCTTTGTTTAATTATGCCAATAATTTTTTAAACTGATTTTTAATGATAGACCTATCTTTTGGTTTTTATCATTTGTTTTCAGTTTTCCATAATCATACATTTTAAATTTTCTCCTCCATTCCTCCATCCCTCCCTAAGATTGTATGTAATTCTATATGGGTCCTATACATACATTCTTATTAAACACATTTTCACATTAATCATATTGCATAAAAGAAATAAAACAAATGGGAGCATCCATGAGGAAAAAAAAAACCAAACCAAATCAAAACATAACAAAAGAGAAAATCTCTGCTTTGTTCTGTATTCCAACTTTATACTTCTTTCTCTGGATTTGGATGGCATTTGGCATCAAGACTCCTTTGGAAATGTTTTAGGAACTGATCCATTTCAAAATAATGCATTATTTATGCCTTTTGTTTTTAGATCATAATTATGTTCATGCATTCCTCTCTTCCCTTGTCTAGTGAGTGTTTTCTTGATGTGTGCATGTAGGTACATGTTGGATATTTCTTGTATACATATTTTATGTTATTGTATTATATAGTGCATCTATTTCCTTGTGTATTTATATATGATTGATATACGTATATGTGTATCTGTGTGTGTACATATATGTATGTGTGTCAGTGTGTCAGATATGATGAAATGATCAAATCTGACAGCATATGAAACATTTGACACTCACAGGTCTTCACCAATCTAAAGTAGGAAATGAGGTGAATATTCTCAGGGTTTCTTTGGGTCTAAGGCAGATTATTATAATCCATATTCCTTTTTCAATATTCTCTAAGGTAACAATAATGACAATGAGAATAAGGTGGAAGTGACATTCAAATCCCAGATTGCATTTTCAAAAAATCCAAACATGTCATTTACTTTAACTAACTGGCATTGAGGATATTTTTTGCCATTTCAAGGGCAACTCTATAAGTTAAGTACATGCCAAAATGCTAAGAATTAATGGACTTCGGTTTTATGGGTAATGGATAGAAATGAAGTGACTTAGTCTAAAGAAATTCAATTATCTTATGTCATAACATGTTCAGGAATCCATGAATGTAATGGGATTTTCTCTCCTCTTTCACTGTACTTCAGAACAATTCTTTACTTAATGAATTCACGTTCCTGCTTTTTCAGAAGTCCTGTTAGCACTACTATACAAAACACTACATTCCATAATAATGTCAATGGTTACTTACTACTTTTGGTTAATGCTATGGTATTATTTCTGAAGAATATTCTTGTACTGAAAATAATTTGTAAAACATCATTAAAATTAACGGTTTTCTCTGACTTATACAAGAGTCAAGAAAAACAGCAAATGGTATCCCTAAAATGAATAAAATGTACAAATACTGGACATTAGGAAACATTTTATTTTCTCCTACCAGAAATAATGTATTTTCTAATCTTATCCAATGAAATCCAATTTAATCCAATGGAAACCAATCCAATTAGCATTCATTAAGCAACTTTTGTGTGAAAGGTGCTATTTTAGGGTGCTTGGCACAGAAGGACAAAAATGAAAAAAATGTTTTTTCTTCTAAAGAGATTTCATTTCACTCTATCTTCATTACTTAGATTCTTCTACATTTCTAAATTGAAGAATAGTTTAGTCCTGCTTCAATATTTCTGTATTTCAATGATCTCTGATACTCCCTTTGTCAACAAAACATTTTTGGTTTTAGAGAACAGTAGAAACCTATGACTAGCCTTGTGTTGTGTTTCTCCAGGTTTAGCTGTATTGTTGAATATATATGACAGATTGACCCTCCACTCTGAACCTCTCATCGGAGCCATTTTAACTTAGTGGGACTTGCCAGAATTTGTACTCTGCCAGCATAGAGAATATAAAGTCAGCTTCAAGCAATGCTAAATCATCAGTACAGGACTTTGAGGAAAACTTTTCTTTTACAAAATAGTTTGAGGGAATTTTTCTCAAGGGAAATATATGATGAACAATACTTGAAATGTTTTCTTGATGAAATCTCATAATGTAGCCTCACAAAAAAATAACAAAACAAAATTAGTGAAATTTTATTTAATGCTATGCCCAGACCTGTACCTATTTACCAGCTTAGGCATTACTGGGAATGTGAAGTATTATCCAGTATCTCATCAGGACCACTTTAATGCTAAAACCATGCTGAGTAAAACTACTGAGGAGATTTTTCTTTCATGGTTAAAAGGCAAAATGCCCTTAAAATGATTAAAATCTTAATGAATTAAGGGATCTCACTCGGGGCAGGAGCTTTCTGACCCATACAGAGACAGATCTGATTAGAGCATCAAAAGTGCATTTATGCTGTGAAAAGCATTAGGAACTTGGAGAGTTCTATTGCAGAAATTAGGAAATTAGGGTTAGAAATAGACTCATTAGATTTTTATCACCCATCCCTTTCATTCATTGATTAGTCATTAAAAGCACACACTTTGATGCCAGATAAAAATATCCTTGAAATAAAAGCGTGGAATACACCATCATGTTTATAATTCCAGAAAATATTCATTCACATCCAAAAGATTGAGAATAACTGTGTTTCCATAATATATTCCTAACAACTTCTTTGGAGAAACATATCAGCATAGTCAAGAAATGGCAATACTTAATCTTTTGATGAATAAATGAATTCATTCATAGAAGAAATATTATTCCTATAAATATTAGTAAAGAAGGTAGAACAATTCATTACATGGGTCATTAGTAGTCTGAAAGAGTTAGTTCTCCTAAATAACTTCTATGAAAGAGTAGACTGGGCTCCATTATCCCTAGATTAAGAAACAAAAACAAGAGACAACTGGGACAGTATATTCTAGAGGTGTATAGGGCTTACAATCAAGTGTATCTTAAATCAATTGCTGTCTCACATACTTACTAATTATATGACCCTGGGAAAATGATTTTATCTCTCCTAGTCTCAGTTTCCACTTCTGTAAATTGAGGGGGTTGAATCTGATGGCCTCTAAAGTACCTTCCAGCTCAACAAGTGTGATCCAAATTGTGGGCTCATGATAAAGACAACACGTAATGTACACAGAGTATGGTAAATGCATGACCTAATCTAATCGGACTCAGACATTTGTAGACTCACATTTGAATGGGGAACTTAGGAAGATTCTAGGAATTCTTGTTTTCCCCAAACCCACTGATGGCCAGTTATACCTTAAAAGGAAAGGTTAGAACACTTGAAAAGTAAACAATTAAATATTGCTTGAAATGAGAAGGCTGGAGCTTGGAAATCTAAGACTCTAGATGTAGATCTCGAAAACATCTTAAAGATCAGCTAGCCCCATACTCTCATTTTACATAGAAAGAGACTGAATTCAGAGGGGAGACATTACTAGCTGTAGGCCACACAGCTAAGAGAGAACAGAGCCAGCACAAGTACCTTCACACCACATCCAGTCTCATTCTACTAAAAATATTTGTTGCAATGAAATTTGAGCTGTGTATGCTTTCCAAGGCTCTTTTTCATTGCAATGCATTTTTTGTTCTGTCTATAAATATTTTTCTCTCTCCCTATAAATAAAGCGATGTAGAGAGGCAGGCACTTATCCAAAAAAGGTTTTACACACACACATACACACACACACAAACACAAACACAGCTTTTCCTTAGTCACTTATTTCTTATCATGAATTACCTTAATAATTGCCTCAACTTTTTACGAGTTATTTGAATACCTAGGTAGTCACATTGCTCATTCAAGTATTTTAATATGTTTTTAAGTTCCAGAAAAGAAAAGAGTGATGGATAAAGAAGACCAATTTATATTTTACTCTTTATTCTTGATTTGAATCCACATTCTTATAGAATGGGGACTATCTTGTATATGTTCATTATGTAACCTATAAAAAAGAATTCATTTTTTTTCTCCAGTTTCATCAGTGTAGAAAACTCTCTTGTGTGGAATTTTTTCCTCTAATACATCATCAGTTTTTAAAAACTTAGAGAACTGTCAAGAGACACTGGGAGGCTAATTCACTTGCCATTGATGTCCTAGTTAGTACGTTTCAGAGGCAGAGCTCGATGCCGGGTCTTTCTGATTTATGGTCAGCACCATAGCCACTATACCAGGCTGAGGCAAACCTCATATTAGCTTCTTCCTTGTCTCCCTAGGTGATTTGGCCACCCAATTAATATCTTAAAATAAAAAAAAAATGTCCATCCCCCTAAATTATTGGAAATTATTAGTGGGATGAACTGGAAAGGCCTGAAAGTCATTTCAGTTCATGCAGTTGTAGAGGAGGGAGGGTGGTGTTATTTTTACCTTCTTCTTGCACTCATAAAGAATATGTGAAAAAAAATCGAGGACAGCGCATAGGAAAAAGTGAAAATTCTAATCTTGTTACTTTTTCCGCAGCCCTGTAAAACACTGACTAACACACTTAAGAGCAGGAAAAAGCTTAAAACTGTTGTGTGTGAGAGAAAACCTGATTTTTTTTTGAAAATGGTCTGAATCAGACCCAGAGCAAATGCTGACCTGCTGTTTCACACAATAGAATCCAGTTCTTCCTGTTCTGCTTATTAAACTAAAGATTGCTGAAGAAAGCAGACAGGCCACAAGGAAAAAGCCCAATCCAAGCTCCTAGCAGTTCTGCCTGAGGCACAAAAGGGGAGTAAAAGTCCTTTTTAAACTTTTTGTCTGGATATTTTCCATATTGCTAAATAAGTTACCTTAATCAGTTACCTTCTTTGCTTCAAATTATTTTCACTCTAGACTGCTACTTCAGTTCATTTCCTGATTTGCGGGAACATTCAGAAATGATTGCTAATTCAGTTCAATTCAACTCAACTCAGTTTAACAAAGATCTAATAAGCTCCTATTATGAGCCAGGCTCTATACTAGGCTCTGGGAAGGCAAAGAAAAAAATGTAACAATCTCTAGCCTCAACGATCTTCCCATTTACTAGGCAGCTACAGTATGTACATAAGTCACCCAAATAACTTCACATAAGATGAAATGATAATAACCAGGGAGATCAGGAAAGGGCCAGAGCTTCAGGTGGCACCTGGGCTGTGCCTTGGAGGAATCTAGGGATTCCAGAGAGGACGGGATAGGGTGTTCTACACAAGGGGGATAATTTGTGCACGTATATGGAAACAGGAGATAGAATGTGACATGTAGGGAGTAGCTAGCAGGACAATTTTTCTAAAATCCTCCAACACTGCCCCCCCAAAACAATATGGTACTGTACTCAGGAACTGTAGTAAAAAGACCTAAGTTTTTGAATCTCATTCCTGCCACTTGTTACTTGTATAACCGCAGTTTCTCCTTCTACAAAATAAGGAGATAATACTTAGAGACCTTTAAGTTCCCCTATGACTCAGAATCTGTGATTCTATGGGAAGCAACAAGTCAGCATTTGTTTGAATATTTCTTATATTCCATATATATCTTAGGACTTTACAATGATGAGAATTCACTGAGCAGACCTAAAACAGAATATCTACTTTTAGAGAAGTGACCAAACCATTGTAGGCCCAAAACATTTGAATGATTAGTTGAAGAAATAAAATTGGTGACCAATAATATCTAATTTAATAGGCAAGATTTAAGGTAGTGATGAAACATTAGTAAAGAAAGAAGGCACCTCAGTCTACATGATTCTATTTTAGAATCCTGGAAAGATGAGAAATAGATTTGATTTTCCTGCTTTTAGTGTCTTTGCTATTGGTAGATATATATCATCACAAAGACATGCAGGACAAGGTAATTTCAGGGACACATGTTTGGCAGATGGCTGTAGGATATAATTGCATTAGTATAAATCATCAGAAAGAATGAAGCATCTGCCTTTTTTAGGGGACAATTTCTGGTAGTCCCCACCTAGGGGCCCAGGGTTTGTCAGGTTCTAAGACAACAGAGATCAAGACATATAGATACCCATAGTCCCTGAGCATATATAGTGGTGATTGAAATCAATCATTTGAACAGTGTGAGCCAGGATTTTGGGAAATGCCTAAGAAAGGCAAGCACTTTCATGTCATATTCTTTCTTCCTTGATTTCTATTTCATATGAGTAGCCCAAGTCAATAAGCCTACTAACTGAAACTCTAAATTATAGCCAAGGTACAAAACTAGGCAACTAAAACTAAGATATTTTCTTCAAAGTAAGTGAACACATGTGAAATGCTTCATAAATCTTAAAGTTCTATATACATGTTAGCTATTATTCTCCAGCATTAGATTAGCAGCTTGTCATAGCAGAGTGGAGAGAATATATAATGTATATATATATATATGTCTCTGTGTGTATCTATATATCTATATCTATATTTGCACACTAGGCACTGAGTAATTATTTCTTGAATGAATTAATGAAAGGAAATCTGGTTGAACTTAGGCAAATTATTTAACTTCTCTAGGCTGCTGATTCTTTGTCCATAAAATGACTATATTAATTAGACTAGACAATCTGTAAGGGCTCTACCACCTCTACATCCTACTAGCCTATCAATAAAATTGGTGGCATACATAAGAAATGATTCATAGCTGGGCTCCAGAAACATGAGAGATTAGTAGGAAGTGATATAGAACAAACAACAGAACCAGGGAAACAATATATGCAATAACTAAAAAAATGGAAATGAAAACAAAACCAAAATGCAGCTAAACTAAGACTAACTGAGATTCTGAGGAGTAAATGATGAAATACATTATATACTCTCTTCTTTGAATAGATATAGGAGATTATGAGGATTGAATGCTGTGGATGTGGTAAGATAAGTTCATTTTGTAGGCAGTTTTTTACTCAACTGATTTTCTTTGTTAGGATGGAAAATTTATAAGGAATTTGTGTATATCAGAAAAGTAATATGGTATAGAAAAACAAATGGAAAATAGAAGCAGGCATCTGAATCTGATATAATTCTAGTGCCCAATTTTGGATCTGGAGTGGAAATAAGAGATGGTGGACTGGGTATGTGTGTGCAATTTAGCTTTTACTGCAGACATAGTTGCTGGGTCTGTTGGTTTCACCTAACTATTTAAACTATTTACTTCAAGGGAAGACTGACAATAGTGGTAGGAAAAGACACTATATAAATAAGATGATTGTAATATAAAAATAAAAGGAATTCATAAAGCTGAAATTAAACAAAAACACAAATATATATGTGTATGTATAACAGGCTTATAAATATATGTATGTATGTATATACAACTGTACATATATAAATATATATTTACATACACATATATATGTATATACATGTATTTATGTGTCTATGTGTGTATACATGTTTAAGAAGTAATGGAGATTTGGAATAAGTTAGTAAACATTTATTAAGTTCCTAGTATGTGTCAAGTACTGTAATAAGAGCCAGGTATACAAAGAAAGGCAAAAGGCGGGACCGTGCCCTCAAGAAGCTCACAAACTCAGGAGGTTACTTGCTTGTCAAAGAACAATAGTCATACCATTTCAGGGATATGATTCCTCTGCTTATACTTTTAAATAAACAAGTTCTATCACCTTTACACACAGAAATCTGATAGATTCAAATGATTATAGAAAAAGAACATTCATCTTCCGAAAGAAATGAATATGAACATAGATTGAGAGTCGGGAGGAATATTAGAGGTCGTCTGTCCAACTTCTTCAATTTATAGATGAAGAAACTGAATTTAAAATAAATTAAATTGTTTATTCAAGGTCATATAGATAGTAAGCATAAGACATAGAATTAAAACCCATGACCTGTAACTAAAAAAATCCAGTAATTATTCTACTATACTATGCCCTTTTCATAGATTTCAAACACCTGGAAAGCCCTCTCACATGTTTTTAAGGAAATCCTGAGTAATACCGCAATAAGTAGATAACTAAATAGCTATAACTAGGAATAACTTCATCATTATAAATACGGACTCACAAAATAAAAGGCTATGTCTCTAAGGCATCAAATTAATCATGAACATCAATAACTCAATTTCTTAAATTGGCAAATTGGAATCATGGAGATAATACACTTCTAAACTTTCTGGGCCTCAGTTTCACAAAAAGTACAATGAGAGGGTTAGATTAAGTGTGATATAAATTTCCTTCAAGACCTATATACATGTATGATACTATGATCCTGTAATATCCTTCATTTCATCAGTGTAGACATTCCCTATGAATGATCATAAAACAAGATAGTGCAGTGAACAGAAAGTTGGACCTGGAGTCAGGAAGACCTAAGTCCAAATTCACCTTCAAACAGTTACTCATCTTTGTGACCCTGGGCAAGGCACAACTTTTCTGGGTTTCAGCCTCATCATCTTTAAAATGAAAATGAGTAATAACATCTATCTTCCAGGTTTGTGGAAATCATATGGGATTGTATTTGTAAAAGACTTTGAAGTGATACAGATATACTAGTCGTTGTGATGTAGATCATGGACCTTCTATACCTTCTTATCCTATGCACTTGTAGTCTATGTCTTTCTGTAAGTTCTTCATTTACCCATCTCTTAATGCATTGGAGGCCTTCCTCTGAGTTTTCAAATTTATCTTGTGCATACCTGCGCAGTATCAGGGCACTCCAACTCATATTGTGCCCCCTTGCTGGAAGATCTCTTTTAGTTGTAACTGTCCTTGATGACCTCTCGTATTATTTCTTGTTTGCAAGAAATCCATGTCAATATGTTGATATCTCCTTGACTCCACCAAGACCTCTGTAATGCCTTTTGCATTTTTGAAACCAATGTACTTCCTGAGGAGGATGGGATGAAATAGCTGAATATCAAAGAGAGGCTTCCTCCTGCCATGAAATGTGTCCATAGTCATGAATCAGGGGTTGTTTTATACTTCTATCATAAAGAGTCATGGGTTAATTTTGATTAGACTCTATGCTTACTTATATAGGCAACTAGGTGGCACAGTAGATAGAACACTGATCTCAATTAGAATCAAGAAGACTCATCCTCCTGAGTTTAAATCTGGTCCCAGACACTTACTAGATGTTTGGCCCTGGTCAAGTCATCACTTAACTCTATTTGTCTCAGTTTCTTTATCTGTAAAAATGATCTAGAGAAGGAAATGGTAAACCACTCCAGTATCTGCCCAGAAAACCCCAAAAGGGGTTGAGAAGAGTTAGATGTTACTGAGAAATGAATGAACAAGAACTGAATGTACCTATACAATTCATTATCTGAGTAATAACGTAAAATGCAGGATGTGAAATTCAAATATTTCAGTGGAAATTCAAACTCATTTTTACTCACAAAAGACAATAACTTAATGGAAGCAGGACAGTTTATTTAATCTTGTACCATTTTATTGTGGCTGGGGATGAAAATGGATTCTCAAAAGCGGGTACTTCCTTCACTTATGCAGATGACACCCTCCCCTTCACTTCAGGTAGCTACATTTCATGAATTCTTTTGGCCAAAAAAATTCTTCTCCTAATAGCTAGTATATTGGTGATGAAACTCTACAAATTCAGAAAAGCAATCTGTCTGCAGATTTGAAATTGAAGTTTGTCCAGCTCAGTAGAAATTACTGGTTCTTCTTCTCTACTGGCAATCCCTTCAAAGTTTCAAGGTCACCCTGCCATGGCAAAAACTTTAACTGACTAATGCATTTGATATCATGCATTAATCTTTAAGCAATCAGAAATGAATGGTCTCGAATAACTTCCAACACTCATAGCAAAGATTAATCTTATATCCCGACCATTGGTAGTCAATGAGTAATAATATAGATGTTGACCATATTTTGTTCCACTATGTATAATGGCTAGAGGAAATGAGCTACAGTGGAAAGTAATGAATTTTTGTCAGAAAACTAGGGTTGAAATCTTATAAATATGTAGTATATTTGATAAATAGATTTAAGGGATTAGATGTGGTAGATAGAAGAACTATGGGAAGAGGATTGCAAAACTGTATAGGGGCAGAAACAAACAAAAACATTACAAAGAAAAGCAAGAAAGAAAAATGACTATATGGTGATGCTTTACAAATAGCTGAAGAAAGAAGAAAAGCAAAAGACACAGGAGAAAAGGAAAAATATAGCCAATTGAATGTAGAAATCCAGAGAATAGCAAGGAGGCATAACACAGTTTTCTTAAGTGAATAGTGAAAAAATAGAAGGAAACAACAGAAGAGGAAAGACAAGAGATCTCTTTAGGAAAATTAGAGATATCAAAGAAATGTTTCATGCAAAAACAGGTATGATAAATGACAAAAATGGCAGGGATTTAATAGAAGCAGAAGAGAGGAAGAAGTGGTAGGAGTATACAAAAGAATTATATAAGAAAGATCTTAATATCACCAATAAGCATGATGGTATGGTTATTGATCTAGAACCAGACATCTTGGAGAATGAAATCAAGTGGGTCTTAGAAAGTATAGCTAATAACCAGTCTAATGGAGTTGATGGAATTGTAGTTGAGCTATTAAAAATCCTAAAAGATGATGCTGTTAAAGTATGACACTCAATATGCCAGGAAATTTGGCAAACTCAACAGCCACTGGATTGGAAAAAGATCAATTTATGTCCCAGTCCTAAAGTAGGGCAATGCTAAGGAATGTTCAAATTACCAAATAATTTCACTCATTTCACAAGCCAGCAAGATTAAGCTTAAGATTCTGCAAGCTAGCTTTCAGCAATATACGAACCAAGAATTATCAGAAAAAAATTATCAGTTTTTGAAGAGGTAGAGGAACTAAAGACAAAATCACCAATAACTGTTGGATTATGAATAAAGCAAGAGAGTGCCAGGAAAAACAAAACAAAACAAAACCATCATTTCTGCTTCATTTGCTACATGAAATCCTTTCACTATGGGGTAAGTCATCAAATTGATGGGAGTACCAGAACATCTTATTTGCCTCCTGATAAACCTGTATGCAAGTCAAGAAGCCACTTAAACTCAAAAATGGAAAAAAAAAAACTGCTGTGAGATTGGAAAAACAGCACAACAAAGTTATATATTGACATTGTAGTGCGTATTGTTTTTTTATTTAACTTATATAGGAAACACATCAAATGAAATGCCAGATTGAATGAATCAAAAACTGGAATTAAGTTTGCCAGAGAAATATCAAGAGTCTCAGATATGCAGATAATATTACTATGAGAGAAGAAAGTGAAAAGGAGTTAAGAAACCTCTTGATGGGGGTAAAAGAGGATAGTGTAAAAGCTGGTTTGAAGCTTGAAATTAAAAAAAAAAACACAACGAAGATCTTAGCAACTGGCACCATATCTTACTGAGAAACAGAGGGAGAAGAAATGGAAACAGTGTCAGATTTTATACTCTTGGGATCAAAGATCACTGCAGATGGTAACTATAGCCATGAAATTAAAAGGCGCTCACTCTTTGAAAAGAAAGCTATGGCAAATCTGGACAGCGTACTAAAAAGCCAAGACATCACCTTGCTGACAAAGGTCCATATAATCAAAGCTATGTTTTTTTTTTTTTCCTAGTAGCAATGTAGGGCTATGAGAACTGGACTATAAGGAAAGCTGAGCACCATAGAATTGACACTTTTAAATTTTGATGCTGGAGAAGACTTTCAAGAATCCCTTAGACAGGGAGAAAAATCAGTCAATATTCAAAAAATAATTTAGGCTATTCAATGGAAGGTCAAATACAGAAACTTAAGCTTAAATACTTTGGCAATGTAATGAGAAGTCAGGATTTATTGGAAAAGACCCTGATTTGGGGAAGAATGAAGGCAAAAGGAGAAGAGGATGGCAGAGGATGAGATGGATAGGGAGTAGTATCATGGAAACACTGAACATGAACTTGGACAGACTTTGAAAGACGGTGGAGGATAGAAGAGCCTGGTGGGCTGTGATTCATGGGATCACGAAGAGTCTGATGTGACTGAGCAACTGAACACGAACCACAATTTACGTAACTATGTAATGTTTACTATTGCAGTTCTTTGTTTTAGTGTTTTATCCCAAACTAGTGATGCAAGCTCCATGATTAGAAGAAGCAGGTCTTACCTAAAATTTGGATCTTTCCCAGCATTTACTGTTCTCTATATATACATAGTAGACATATATTTATAGTGGTAGATATAGTATATTTGTTGAATGAGTGAAATAACACTGAATATTTTTGGAATGAAGTCACTACCTCCCTTGAAACCAGTTTGTCATTTGCAAAATGAAAAAGATTAATTGCAATAATCTCTAAGGTTCCTTCAAGCCATGATACCTTATGAATGGTCATTCATCTTTGACATAATATTCTAAGGTCCCTGCCTACTCTGATAATTTTTGTCCTTTTTTATATTTATTTTTAAAAATTTATTTATTTTAAGTTTTCAACATTCATTTCCAAAAAATTTTGAGTTCTAAATTTTCTCCCCATCTCTCCCCCACCAAAATGCCATGCACTGTGATTGCCCCTTCCACTAATGTGCCCTCCCTTCTAACACTCCTCCCTTCCCTTATCCCCATCTTCTCTCTTATCCTGTAGGACAAGATAAATTTCTATACCTCATTACCTGTATTTCTTATTTGCTACTTGTATGCAAAAATAATTCTCAACATTTGTTCCTAAAACTTTGAGTTCCAACTTCTTTTCCTTCCTCCCTCCTCACCCATCCCCACTGAGAAAGCAAGAAACTCAATATCGGCTATACATGTGTAGTTTTGCAAATGACTTCCATAATAGTTATTTTGTGTAAGACTACCTATATTTCCCTCCATCCTATCCTGCCCCCCATTTCTTCTATTCTCTTTTTTGACCTTGTCCCTCCCCAAGAGTGTTTGCTTCTAATTGCTCCCTCCTCCCATTTGCTCTCCCTTCCATCATCTCCCTCATCCTGCTTATCCCCTTTCCCCATACTTTCCTGTAGTATAAGATAGATTTTCATACTAAATTGAGTGTGCGTGTTATTTCTTCCTTGAGCCAAATGATGAGAGTAAGCTTCACCTTTTCCCTCTCACCTTGCCCTTTTCCCCCTCCATTGGAAAGCATTTTCTTGCTTCTTCTATGAGAGATAGTTTGCCCCAATCCATTTTTTCCCTTCTCCTCCCAATATTTTCCTCTCTCACCCTTTAATTTTATTTTTTAGAAATGATTCCTTCCTATTCAACTCACCCTGTGCTCTCTCTCTCTGTCTCTCTCTCTCCGTCTCTCTGTCTGTGTGTGTGTAATCTCTCCAACTACCCAGATACTGCGAAAAGTTTCAAGATTTAGAAATATTATCTTTCCATGTAGTTATGTAAACAGTTCAGCTTTAGAAAGTCTTTTATGATTACTCTTTCCTGTCTACCTTTTCATGTTTCTCTTGATTCTTGTATTTGCAAGTCAAATTTTCTTTTCAGCTCTGGTCTTTTCATCAAGAATGTTTGAAAGTACTCTATTTCATTGAATGACCATTTTTCCCCTGAAGTATTATGCTCAGTTTTCCTGGGTAGGTCATTCTTGGTATTAGTTCTAGTTCCTTTGACTTCTGGAATATCCTATTCCACGCCCTTTGATCCCTTAATGTAGAAGCTGCTAGATCTTGTGTTATCCTGATTGTATTTCCACAGTACTTGGATTGTTTCTTTCTAGCTGCTTGCAATATTTTCTCCTTTACCTGGGAACTCTGGAATTTGGCTACAATATTCCTAGGAGTTTCTCTTTTTAGATCTCTTTCAGGAGGTGATCCCTGGATTCTTTCAATATTTATTTTGCCCTCTGGTTCTAGAATATCATGGCAGTTTTCTGTAATAATTTCATGAAAGATGATGTCTAGGCTCTTTTTGTGATCATGCCTTTCAGGTGGTCAAATAGTTTTAAAATTGTCTCTCCTGGATCTATTTTCCAGATTAGTTGTTTTTCCAGTGAGATATTTTACATTATTTTCCATTTTTTCATTCTTTTGGTTTTGTTTTTAATTTCTTGGTTTCTCATAAAGTCATTAGCTTCCCTCTGCTCCATTCTAATTTTTAAGGAACTATTTTCTTCAGTGAGCTTTTGAACCTTCTTTTCCATTTGGCTGATTCTACTTTTTAAAGCATTCTTCTCCTAATTGTCTTTTTGAAACTCTTTTGCCTTTGGGTTGGTCTGCACTGCTGCCTAGGCCTGGGGATAGGGGAGGACACTGCTCCCTTTTCATGGAGGTGAAGAAGCTCTCTCACTGAGCTTTGAAATGTCTTTGTTGCCTGTGGGTTGAGGAATCTGGGAAGCTCCGCTGCAGTTGCCGAGGATTCTGCCCCCCAGGCCCACTCCAGCCCTGCTCCTCCAGGCTCTGTGTGGCCAAGACTGGGCTGTGTTCTGCTCCATGTCGAGTGCAGCAGATCTTTCCCATTGGCTTTCTAGGTCACCCTGGGCTGGAAATCTCCTCCACTCTGTTGTTCTGTAGCTTCTGTTGCTCTAGAATTTGTTGGGCGTCTTTCTTTATAGGTAATTTATGGGAGAAGAGCTAGAGTACGTGCATCTTTCTACTCTATCATCTTGGCTCCAACACTCCTCCCCCCCCCATTTTTGTTCTAAAGGTCTTTCTGTCTCAGTTTTGCTATGCTTTAAAGTACATTGCGACCTTCTTTTTTATATGTTGCTTCTTGTGGCCTCATAAGCTCTAAGGATCTGGTTTACAACTCTAGTAGAAGATTATTAGGTCTCAGAGCAAAACTACATGCCCCTGAGGATCCTGGGTATTGGTTTGAGATGTGTGGGATTACCCCCTGTGAAGTCAGAAATGCTTCTCTAATTTCATTGGCTTTAACTTTCACTCTATTCCTCTCCCTCACCCTTGATTATAAGTTGAAAGTGAGTCCACCAGTCTGAAGTAGCTTTTAAATAGGAGTATTTACTAGAGTGAGAAAAGTTAGTAAACTCCCCTCTCCCCCAGTAGTCTGGGACACACTTTTCCCAAACTGTATGGACTTGAAAGGAAAGTGGGTTGAAGTTAAGAGACTGCATGATTCCGAATGGTTACTTGCAGAGTCTTGTGACAGAAATCCTTTCTTCCCATTTGTGAGGTGCTCAAGAATTTCCTTGGAGGAATGGAGAATCTGTCAAGTCTGTCTTTAGCACAAGATATGGAAACTGACACCAGCTACTGCCCTCCTGCTAGAATGGCAGGATATTCATGAGATGACCAGAAGTTCAAAATCCTTGGGCCCCTTTAAAACTTGGGAAGTTCTTTTCTGATCAAGGTTGAGGTGGGTGAGGGAAGGAAGACCTGAAACCTCACTGCAGTCCTGAGAGACAGAAATCCAAACTCCTCTGAGACCTTTGAATAATAAAAATTATCTGTAGGAAAAAAGAAAGGGTGTGGAGGGGGCCTAAAGCTTAGGCTTCTACCTTTCCCTCCCAATCCTTGGACGCCCTGGGTCAGTCCTGGGTGGTGGGGTTATACTGGAAATAGACACAATTGCTCCAATTTCTGGAATTACTTTACTCCAGCTAACTTGATGCTTTTAAATATGACCCTAAGGGAGTTTGACAAAATCCCTGTCAGTTGGAAGAAACTTCTTGCCCAGTGTCATTTCACTACCTCAAATGGTTTTCAACTCATTTTCACACTTAGTCTAAGAGTGAATTGATTGATTAGATGTCTCAACATTTGTTTGAATTGGTGTGGGGGGGAGTTGAGTAAGTCAATTAGGCCTACCCTATAGTTGTTCTAGCCCTCAGTCTGCTTAGTTCACTTCCATCTTTGAAATTCTATGTTGTCTTAGAACTTCTGGCTTAGTGAAAGCTCAATAAACCTATGACATTGTACAGATAAGTGAAAGAGGAAAAGTACTCTTTTCTTATTCATAGCTCTAAGTTCTTAACTGATAACCAGAAATCCATAGTGAAGGAAGCTTATTAAAGGGGATTGGACCTGAAGGCTTCCAGTTCTAAAATCTCTGGTCCTACAATCTGATGATGAACATTGTACATCTGAAGTAGTAAAAATGGAGATTATGATATTTCTTTTGTATGAGACTAAGAGCTGCATATTAACAAGAATTGTACCCCCCTTCCAGACATGGTTTTAGCATCGTATTTTAAAATACAAAACATCCCAGTTCATTCCACTTTCTAGGACTGATTCATATGGACATCAGAACGAAAATGTAAATAACCAAAGAAGGTGTTCATTAAACCTCACCTTCTTTGCTCCCACCTTTGTGAGAGAACACGAGGCTGATCCCCAGGATACAATTTGCTGAAAAGCCAAATGTAACATAAAACAAACACACACATTACCCAATGACCTGTGAGAACAGATGTGCAATTAGGGTTGCTCTGTGGGTAGCAATGCTCATGAGGTAAAGACTCTAGGTTTCTCTGCCCCCTGCCGCTCTGAGGAGAGCAAATCACCAATGTTTCCAACAGAGGTTTTGCTAGTTGGTAACCCATGCAGAGGCCTTGAGGGAGAATTATGAGAGTAGAAATACAATGTAGGAGATAAGAATACCACTGGAGTGAGTAACAATTCCAAGAGTTCTACTGAGAGGACAAAAATGTGTATAATAAATAAAAAATGATAATAAGCATTTATGTAGCATTTTAAGGTTGATAAAGTGCTTTTCATATTTTATTTCTTTATATCCTCACAAAATCCTTGTGAGGCAGAAGATATTTCCATCCCCATTTTACAGATGAACAAACTGAGGTAGCTTCTGAGCTCAAGCATTCCTGATTCCAAATCCAGTATGCCAGCTAGGTGCCTATTAAAACATTAAGCCTGATTCTCCATCAGCCTGCGTGTAATTGCAAGTATAGTACCAACACCTAGGCATCTAAGTCCTGCAAATTGTTTCCCACTAGGGAAAAGGTACCTATTTTGGGCATATGGCTTCCTTTTTGTAAAATAACTGTCATAGGGATTATTTATGTGTTACTTGCCTCCAAATTTATGTGTAACTTAACTCCAAAGTTAATTAAACCAAGAAACAACAAAAAAAAAAATAAAAACTTGGCTTTGAATTGTGATTTATTTAGTATAGGGATTGCCCAACAAGGAAATCCTTCTACAAGTACAGATCTGTACCTGCTCTGTATCTCATTGTCCTAGATTATTTCCTGGGCTCTCAGAGTTTAAGTGACTTATTCGGGATTAAATAGCCAGGATATGTCAGATCTAGGACTGGAACTAAGTTATTCTTGATTCTAAGATTGATTCTATATTCCCTAAACCACACTACTGCTCAGTTTTTAACATTTGTATACAATTCATAATCTTTATCATGTATTTTAATATTTCAGTGGATGTCTGTGATATACTCTCTCTTATTGCTCTTCTCCTTATATGGTCAGCAATCTAGTTCACGACATCTCATGTCTAAACAATTACAAGAGTTCTTAAATGAACAACTACTTTCTAAATGCTGTCCTCTCCAATCCATCCTCCATATGGCTGCCAAAATAATCCTCATAAAATATAGGCCTGACCACATCCTTTCCATGCTTAAGAATCTTTTGCTGCTTAATATTGTCTCTCCATAAAAAAAGGTACCTGTTCAGTTTGGCATTTAAAGTCCTTTATGCTCTGAGTTCAGCTAACCTTTCCAGAATCATTTCACATTATTTCTCTTTATTCACTTAATGTGCACTTCCATCTCTTACATCTGTAGCTCTACTAAGGTATAGGAAGGAACTACATGCTCTCTCCTGGAAGTTCTTCCTTCCCATCTCTGCCTCTTAGGATCCTATGTTTCTGCAAGGATCATCTCACTTATCATCTCCTAGTGGAAGCTTTTACTCACTCTACTAGCTAGACCTTTCTCCTTCCTCAAATTATCTAGTATTTACTTAAAGCAAAGTACTTCAGAGGTCATCTAATCAAAAGGTATCAAATACCAGAGTTTATTCCTCATAAAATATACAATAGACCGTAGTGCAGGGATCCTGAGGTATGGTTTAGTGGGCCTCATCTCTATTTGAGTTTGACATCACTGTTACAGTCAATCCCTCATTTTCTGGATAAAGAACTTGAGGTCCTGAGATGTAAAATGATTTATTATTAAATTTATTATTATTAAATTTATTATTAAAATTATTAAGTGTTACCCTCTGCATTTGAATCCAGGTTATCAAATTCCAAATCTACAATATTTTTCAAAGCACCAAGATATCTTTTTGTTTATTTGCATTCCCTTATAAATTGTAAGTTTCTTCAAGAAAGGGTTTATTTTTCTTTTTTTTTTTATTTAGTTTTGTTGCAGTGTAGTGTTTATGCATAGTAGGTGCTCAATAAGATAGTCTAATATAAAAGATATAAAAGACTTTTGGGACATCCTTTATAAAGTAATTTTTAAGGACTTACTATGCACCAGGTATTGTGCTCAGAGCTAGAAACACAAATGTAATAAGTAAGACATTTCCTACCTTCAAGGAGCTTACATTTCAATCTAGGGAGATAATATATAAATGAGAGCTGGAAAATGGAGTACTGTAGCAGGTGAGGAGGAGAGAGACTCCAGGCCTGAGCAAGGTGAAGCATGTCTAGTGTTGTTCCTAAAATTGAGGTCTTGGGGAACCAGTTACTAAATACTATAGCAAGGCCCCAGTATTGAACTTTCTCTAGGTTGGCAATTCATCAGGTCAGTAGGAAGAGGAGTCTGGAGAGTTTAGACATGAGAGAAGAGAAAGAATGAATATGTTTGTTGAATTGAAATATATTGAATCTGAATACTCCTTACAATACTTTTGATGGTACGTTATTTGAAAAAGTAAGAATAATCATTCTTTTCACCCAAACGACTCAATACCATCAACCCATTGCATCTATTCAAAGGTCAATGTAAGCACTAGAAACACCAATAGATGACATCTGAACTTTACCTCATGCTAAGTTCTATTTTTATTTTCCTTTATTAACTCAGAATTAAGGTATCACAAACATGCCTTCAATTATAACTACCCGGCCATATATGGCTGCTTTGCCTAGAGAATTCCTTCTTCTAATTAACCCTATTTTTGCACAATCTTTTAGCAAATGGATCAAATGGGAATACTTTTAGGAGAGAAATAGATTAAGAATGCATTGATTTAAAAATGTTACACTAAAATACACATAATAGAGGTTAAAGAATTATGAAAAGTACTTATCATGACTTGTTCTTTGTTATGTAGGCTTTCATGCTGGCCATTTTATATTTACTTGGATAGATTTGTGCTTTCCTTGATGTGAGCATACTCTCCAAGTGTGCAACTTACCACCCATTTGAGTTTTTCCATCCTTTGTAGCTCATCTCTGTGACGTCTATTAAAGATATTACAGAGGGTCTTTTTTATATTCTAGTAGTTTCTTATAGTTCTTTACATTGTGTAGCCCTTACTTTTAGGGTTTAATAGGCCCATCTTTTTTCTGATTTTGCATTTCTTTAAATGTATTGCAGAACATAGTGAACGTTCTTCATTTAAAGTAATTGCATATTAAATATGTATTAACTATTAAAATTATTACATTTAAAAATATTTTGCCTTTAAAGTATACCACTATAGAACTGAAGGGGAAAAGTGACATGATTTTTTTTTTCAAAATAGTTTTATATTTGTGGGCACAAAACAACTTGGTTGAACCAAATCATTTAAAATTTGAAGAAAATGCACGCTAGGAAAGAATATCAGGAAAACTAATTGAAAAAGAATGCTAGTGACAGAAATATGAATTTTGAAATTAAATGATGCTTAATTGTACAATAGCATTATCGTGCTTAAAGTACATCTTCTTATTTTCTTGTTTAAAAAAATCCATTACTGAATCACTCAGCACTGGATACTATAGGACATATTTCAATGTATATGTTTTCAATACTATAATAATATAACTCTTGGCACTTAAAAGCACAGAATCATATAACATTTTTTAAAATAAAATTATGGGTGGGAGTGGATTGAATGAGATGAGACAGACAGATGCCTTCGAACTCAACTGTGGCGCTCTGATGAGTCTCAGAGACAACCAAATCCCTGCTGAGCCAGCCTTACTGAATTGCAACTTAAGGGTAGAAAGAGTACCTTTTGTTCAGAGACTCCCTAAAGTTCATTCAGTTATGATAACAGCACAAAATAGTAAATAAGAACAAGTACCAACATTTAGTAGTAGTCTGCATTCGAAAGATTAAAGCTTACCCACTAAAGTGACAAAAATTACAAAAATCTGAAACGAGAGGACATAAAGAGAATGTTATAAATAGGAAAGAGCCTGGTAGCCTGCTTTATGATTTAAGAGTCATCCTTTGGCCGTGCCATGCAAAAATTTGTGATGTTATTTTAACCTTGGTAATGCCACAATCAGCTGGCTCTCAAGTGATTAAAATTCTGTCTAATTGTTTTTCTTTTCTGCTCCCAGCTGCCAGATGGATATGTGTGCATCACTCGCTACCACATCATCAACAGCTCTGCTTAAATTCGAGTGAGTGCCGAGTGCTCCATTACCCATTGCATTCTGCCCCATTTGATCCAGGCACATTTGCCACTTTGATGCCTCCGCAGTTCAAACAAGGTGCACTAATCAAAGCTTTTCCTCTCCATCCTGTGGAAACCTCTCATCAATTCTGAGGACAAAATTCTTTTACCCAGCATCACCACTTCAATCTGCTCCCTTTAATCCCATCTCCTCTTCCTTTTGATCAATGCCTTGTACTCACTGAAGTCTCCTAAGCTTCCCTCTTTTGTTTTTGACAAACTTTGTGACAAAGATGGCATGAGGAGTTTTGTTTCTCCCACTTTCACGCCTCTCAGCTCACCCATTTTTGGTTTCTTTCTATTGAATATTTACCATCAATTTTTTCTTATTTCATTCAAGGGTGATGTTCTCAAACTATTCATGGTGTGTGTGTGTGTGTGTGTGTATGCTTGGGCTCACTTACTTTTAAAGGTATTGGTTTCTTTGCTACCAACTAGGAATGGATAAAAATAAGCCAATTTATCCAAACCTGGGCTCTTTATACTTTTTTTCTTCTTCAAGTGAACAAGCATTTATTGATTTCTTACCATGTTCCAGGCATTGTTTTAAGAAACGAAAATACAAATGTGTGTAAAAAGAAGGGAGCACAGGTGTGCATGTGTGTGTGCGTGTGTGTGACAATATTCCTGCCTTCAAGGAATTTAACTTCTAATGGTGAAAATAACACATTAAAATTAATTAAAATGTCTTGAGAGGTGGGTGGGAAGGTACCTATTTAGGGACATGAAGAAATCCAAAAAGTTAGATGAAGAGCTTGAAAAATGGTGAAGAAGTGGGTATGAAACTGGCCTGGGCACTTCCTTAAAATGGAAGTTCAGGGACAAAATCATCAATTGGAGGACAAGTGTAGCGACATCTTCAAGAGTAAGAACGTCACACAGAAAGAGGCATCTTCTAAGATGAGAAGATTGGTAGAATATAGAGGAGGAACTAATATATAACCAAATTTTGTGAGCATTCTATGTTTACTTAAAAAGAAATGTGTATTGCTTGCTTCTCCTAGTTAGTTTTCTTCATTAATCATAAATTATTAGTAAGTTTAGATCTACTATTTGATTGTTTCTATCCATAATCAGAAATCATAATGTCTCATTCTTCATCTAAGTCATTACAAGCTTAAATATATTATTACAATTATTAAAATTATCCTTTAATTTTGAATATACCTTGCAGTATTTGTAAAAACTACTTTGATTGCAGATTTTGTTGGTAAATCTTTGTAGGTTTAATTTTTGAAATACTCTATTTTGAGACAATACTTACAGATATATTATTTTGTGGTGCAATGTTATTTGTTTATAATTTTCTATATTCTTGTTCAATTTCAATCTTTGCATTTGTTGTTTTTGAAAAGATTGATGTTGCTCTAATTGGTGTTTTTTGCAAGCCTTTCCTTTCTTTTTGATGGTTGATATTTTATTTTCTTTGTATCTGTAATTCTGTATTTTGAGAACATGTGTCTTGGCAAATAGTACTAAGGATTTCTTCCCTTTGAGGTTTTCAAAATTCTCTTTAAGTTGTTGCTTGATCTTGTCCACTTTGAGAAATTACTTTTAATTCCAGAACTAAATGCAAAATATTATTTAAGAAAGGTCACTGTCTTGCTTTGTATTTGAATGTGTTGCTCTGTTTTACAAGTTCAATAGTTACCTTTGGAGTATTACTATATCTCTAGCTTGTTCTTCAATTTTACTCTTAATGATTGGTCTTGAATGATCTTCATTTATTTCAACTACATACATGTTTTTGGTCATTGGATGTCATTTTCCTAATTGTCTCCTCTTTCCTTTTCATGGTTTTAAACAAAATTAGTCTTTAATATATGCATTTAACTTATGCTCTGTTAATTCTTCCATTTTGTTTTTAAGCCCTGTGATTTTCCTTTCCTTTTCTTTTCTTTTAATATTTAAATTTATTTTAACATACTTTTAAAAAATTGAGTTCCAAATTATCTCCACCCCTCCAACCCCCCTCACAACCACTGAGAAGGCAAGCAATATATCAATATTTTACATGTAGAATCATGCAAATGATACCATTTAAAAAAAATAAAAGCAAGAAAAATAAAGTGAGAAAATTATACTTCAGCTTGCGCTCAGAGTTCATCAGTTCTCTCTATGGAAGTGGATAGCATTTTTCATTATGAGTCATTTGTAATGGTCTTGGATTACTGTCTTTGTGAAAGTAGACAAGTCTTTCACAGTTGATCTTCATCATAGAATTGTTCTTACTATGTACAATGGTCTCTCATTTCTTCTCATTTCACTTTGCATCACTTCATGTAATTGTTGTCATATTTTTCTGAAACCTACCCCCTCGTCACTTCTAATAGCTCTCCACCAAAATCATTTGCCACAATTTGTTAAGTCATTCCCCAAGAGATGAGCATCCTTTGGATTTTCAATTCTTTGTCCCCACAAAAAAAGAGCTGCAGTACATATTTTTGTACATATAATCCCTTTCTCTTTTTCTTTGATCTCTTTGGGATAAAGACCAGTAGTGATACATGAGTCAAAAGGTACACACAGTTTTATAGCTTTTTTGGCATGGTTCCAAATTGTTCTTTAGAATGGCTAGACCACTTCTCTACTCCACCACTAGCAATATATTAATGTACCTATTTTCCCCTTATCTCATCTAGCATTTGTCATTTCTCATAGGTGTGAGTTGGTACCTCAGAGCTGTTTTAATGTTCAGCTTTGATTTCTTCTGAAAACTCCCTGCTTGTATTCTTTCACCATTTATCAGTTGGGGAATGGCTTTTATTTTTTATTTTTTGATAAATTTGAATCAGTTCTATATTCAGTACATATCTGAGAAAACAAGCATTTATCAGAGAAACTTGTAAAAAATATTACTTCATTGTCTATGACACTCTTATCATAATGCAGTTTTGATTATCTCTTTTAATTAGATTCATTTTTGCTTTTACTTTGTCAGAGATCATGATACTTGTCTTTTTTACTTCTGCTGAAGCATATTAGATTCTGCTCCAGCCCTTTATTTTAACTCTGTGTGACTTTCAGTTTCAAGTGTGTCTCTTCTAAACAACATATTGTTGGATCCAGCTTTCTAATTCATTCTGCTGCTTCCTTTTATGGATAACCTCATTCCATTCACATTAACAATTATGATTCCTGTATATTTCCTGGAATCACATTTTATCTTTCTGTCTCTCTGCCTCTGTCTCTCTCTGTCTCATTCTCTGTCTCTGTCTCTGTCTCTGTCTCTCTCTCTCTCTCTCTATCTGTCTCTCTCTCTCTCTCTCTCTCTCTCTCTCTCTCTCTCTCTCTCTCTCTCTGTCTCTCTCTGTCTCTCTATTTCTCTGACCCTCTTGTTCCATCTCTTTCTGTCTCTGTCTGTCTGTCTTTCTCCTGTCCCTCTTCAAGAGTTTGTCTCCCTTAATCTGCCTTCCATTTTATAATTTTCCTTCCCCCATACTTTCTTTTATTCCATTCCTCACCTATTTTCCTATAAGGTAAGTTACTTTTCTAAACACAACTGTGAGTGTGTGTATATGTATGTGTGTGTGTGTATGTGTGTGTGTGTGTGTATTCTTCCCTCTTTGAAACAATTTAATTGGGAATGAGGATCAAGCATTGCCTACCACCTCACCTCCCCATTTTCCCCTCTCTTGCAAAAGCTCTTCCTTGTGTATCTCATTTTTGTGAGAAATTTACCCATTCTATCTCTTGTCCATTCTCCCAATACATTTCTCTTTTTCACCCCTAAATTTTTGAGACCATTCCAACATAATTGACTTATACCCATGCACTTTGTCTCTGTAAACTACAAATCTGCATAGCATACTACAAAGCAGAGATGCCACCTTGCTGACAAAGGGCCATATATATAGTCAAAGCTATGATTTTTTCCAGTAGCAATGTAGGCCTGTGAGATTTGAACTATAAGGAAAACTGAAAATGGCAGAATCAATGCTTTCAAACTGTGGTGCTGGAGAATACTTCTGAGAGTTCCCTTGGATAAAAAAGACATCAAATCAGTCAATACTTAAAGAAATTAATTCAGACTATGCATTGGAAAGTCAAACATTGAGGCAGAAGCTTAAATACTTTGCTTACATAATGAGAAGATGGAAGTCATTGAAAGAAAAAACCCTGATATTGGGAAAGATTAAAGGGAAAAGGAAAAGGGGGTGGCAGCAATTGAGGTGGATGAATAGGATCATGGAAATAATAAAATTAATTTGGACAAATTTGAAGAGATAGTGGAGGATAGACGGGCCAGGTATACTATGATCTGTGGGGTTATGAAGAGTTGGACACAACTGAATGACTGAACAATAACAACAACAAAATATTAAAGTTCTTAAGAATCACATGCCTCATCTTCCTATTATTAGAATGTAAACAGTTCAATTTAATTGAGTTCTTCATGATTATTTTTTCATGTTCACCTTTTTATACTTCTCTTGAATCTTCTGTTTGAGTATAAATTTTCTATTGACAGGTGTTATTTTCTTGAGGAATGTTTCCAAAACACACTATTAAATTAAATATCTATTCTTTACACTCCCTTATGATTACATGCAGCTTTTCTGGGTTCTTGATTATAATCCTGGTTACCTCACCTTGTGGAATATCATATTCCCAGACATTCATTTCTTTAAGGTGAAAACTAATAAAGTCTTTTGAGACCTTGACTGTGGTTCCATGGTATTTTACATGTGTTTTTTTTTTTTTCCTGGCTGTTTGTAGAATTTTCTCTTGGACCTGGGAAGCCTGGAATTTGACTTTAATATTCCTAGGAGTTTTCATTTGGGATATCTTTCAGGAGATGATCAGTGGATTCTTTCAATTTCTATTTGACCCTTTACATCCAAGATTCAGGTTATTTCTCTTGATAATTTCTTGAAAAATGATGTTTTAACTCCTTTTTTTTAACCTTGGCTTTCAAGTAGTACAATAATTTGTAGGTTGTCCCTTCACAATCTATTTTCCTGGTTGGTTTGTCCATTGAGGTATTTCACATTTTCTTTTATTTTTTTCATTCTTTTGACTTTTTATTATTTTTTAATGTCTCAGGGACTCTATCATCTACTTGCTTAATTCTAATTTTATTTTAAAAATATTTTATTCAATGAGCTTTTGTATCTCTTTTTCCATTTGACCAATTATGCTTTTTTAGTAATTATTTTCTTCAGTTCATTTTTTGTGCTTTTTTTTTGCTTCAAATTTTGTTTTTTTAAAACATTATTTTTTTCAGTATATTTAGTGCTTCTTTTACTAAACTGTTAATTCTCTTTTCACAATTCTCTTCCATCACTCATTTCTTTTTCCAAATTTTTATCTGCCCCTCTTATCTCTTTCTTTAACTTTGCAGGAAATCTTGTTGGGCTTGTATCTAATTAACATTTTTTTTCCTTGAGGATTTATTTTGTACGTGTTTTCTCATTATTATCTTCTTCTGGGCTTGTGCCTTAATCTTCTCTTCTATTATAGCAGTTTTTATGTCCAGTTCTTTCAATGTTGTTTGCTCATTTTTCATCCAATTTCTTGACCTTGAACTTTGTGTTAAAGTTGGGCTCTGATCACTCACAGCTAGAGAGACATTGTGCTAAGCTTTAGGCTATTATGTGCTTCTCTTTTCAGATTTACTTCTGGGAATATCCAATTTTTTGATGCTAGTATTCCTCTTTGCTTTGGAAATGTGACCAGGGCCCCTGCTCCCTTATGACCAACCACAAGAGCTCCTCTGTGGAGCTGTAACCCAGAACTGTGTATGGGCAATAGAATCGATGATTAGCACCACTTGTACCTGGTACCAACAAAGGGTCCCCTCTGACTTCTGTCTAACTAAATGTCTGATGTCTGGCATGAGAGTTTCTGAAATTGTTTCAGCTGCTGACCTTATATAGGCACTGGACAGACCTCTACCCTATCATCACAGACTTCTCCTGCTGACCTCTTTAAGTGTGCTTAGGATGGAAAATTTCTTATCTTGAATTTTTGTTGACTCTGTTGCTTTAAGAATTGATGTGAGGTATCATTGTAAAATTGTTAGAAGGGAATTTGGGGAGTATTCACCTGGGTAGCTGCCCCTAATCCACCATCTTGACTCTACCCTTGTTTATATTCTTTAACAGTCTAACATTGCATGAGTACTTAATCAACACTTCTAAAATGCTGCAACCTAATAGAGATCATTTGTGATGTGGAAATTCATGAGGAGAGGCTTTTTGATGAAGTGATTAGACAACCAGCTTTGGAGACAGGAAAACCTGGGTTAAAGCCTTGGCACCTACTGGTTAAGTGACATTGGGGAAGTCAGTTAACTTCTTGAAGTCCCAGAAAATTGTTTAAGATTAAAGTTTACAGATTAGCCATAGATTAACTGAAGTGGCCAGATTTTCCTTTGCAGAAACCAAAACAAACAAACAACCACAAAAACAATTCTGATTTCAAAGCCACAGGTGAAGAACAATCCCACTTAGAGACTGTGCAAAATACAGAACAGAAGAATCTCAGGGTTGTTCTCCAACTTACTCTCCAGAAATACCTAAACGGGGGTAAAACACTTTGTGAAGATAGCTTCTATTGGAGGACCTACAATGAAAGGTGATCCATTGGCTCCCAAGGTGGCTTGGTCCACTTTTGAAAGAGTGTAGTTAAGGGATGAAATACAATGGTTGAAAAATTTTGGTATAATGCAATAGTATCAGCCCATTTTATTTTTAAGAAGCAAAAGTTTTTGATTAAGTAAGATATGATTGGATTGGAAGAAAAGATGTGAAGTAGATATGAAAAAGATTTGTCTACTGTTTTTTAAGTCCTATGCATGCCAAATTTCTTTTTAATCTCCATTAAATTTTTCTCCTTCATCTTCTTCTCCTCATGTTTTGCCAACAGCAAACTATGATTGTGTTCCTAATGTAGAATGTGTGTGTTCATCCTTCTTTGCCGAAGAAGGCCATGCCACGGGAGAAACAATAACATGACTTGCATTTGATTTTGTTTGTGGAGGGAGGGCTGTGCAGGTCAACAGCCTCACTTTTCCTCCAGAGCCATCTGAATCCAGTGATCAGGCATTCATTAAGATGACTGGAGATGACCCAGAATGAGGCAATTAGGGTTAAGTGACTTTTCCAAGATCACACAGCTAGTGAGTGTCAAGTGTCTGACGTGAGATTTGAACTCAGGTCCTCCTGACTCCTGCACTGGTGCTCTATCGACTGCACCACCTAGCTGCTCCCTAATGTAGAATATATATTTACTGAATACTATGACCAAATGCCCATCTATGTGAGTACTTGCTTCTAACCCTATTCCATTTGATTGAAGTGCACATATGGACAAAAGCATAAGTCATAGCCTTCATTGTTACTGAATATTAATGGAGTCAAATAGTGATATACCTAATAATAAAGTTGGAATAACATATACAAACTTACTTATGCTAGCCATTTTGAGTCTTCATTATATCCTGTATGTAACAGTTCATGCATATCCCTGTGGGCTATTACAATTTCATGAAAAACTTTTTACAGTCTGCATTTACAGCAATGCAAATATATTTATATATCAAAAGGAACTAAATAAAATTAAAATTATGCTTCATGTCACCTTAACCCTAATGTGTTCATATTTTTTGTTATATTTGCTTTCAAATTTTGAAGATTTCAACAAATTTTGTTTTCTAAACCTGAAAACAACCACAAAAAATTCTTATTTTTCTAAGAGTTATATTACAGTGTCCAAACATATGACGTAGAATGGGAAAAAGCAATGTCCACCAAAATTCTTCTTTTACAGTCAAGGACAATTGAGGTATAGGTACAGTCAATTAAGAAGGTGTAACTGGTGCTGGGGGAAGGAGTCAAGAAGCCAAAAGGGGGCTGGAGGCTCCTTAGGATACTTTGTAGATTGGAAATCTCATATCTTTAATTTGTGTATATTTAGGAGTTAAATGTCATATATATATATATATATACACATATAATACAAATTTTTAAAAAAGCAAATGTAGATGAAATGTCTACACTAAATGTATTCGAAAACCAAGTGACAGCACAGCGTGACATAATGGATTTGGGACAAGAAAACCTGGGTTTGAATCCCAGAACAGCCACATACTTCCTTTCTGACTTTGGGGAAAAAATCATCATACCTTTTTGGAACATAATTTTCACATTTTTTTTAGAAATGAAGTGGTTGGATTAGATGTCCTTGAGTTTCTTTCCAGCTCTAAATGTATGATCCTACAAATAGTCTACAGCATAAAGGGAAAAATGTGAACATTACCAAAATATTAATTCTGCAAGACATAAAAGTAAGAAAATTTGTAAAATTTACAGTAAGACCATTTCTGTAAAGTAAAGCAAATTCTATACCTACTTACTCCTTTGTTATATGCCTGATCGAAATTAGGTGGATTTTTTTGCAGGTTTTATGTGCCTTTAGATGAACATTATTTAGCTCCCACATATATTTAGCTCCAAGGCCTCTTAGCTTGTAAATGGAACATACTCTGAGGAAATAGCCTGACTGAACTGTTGAAAGTATCTCAGCAGTGTCTTCCTATCTGGCTCCTGCACTTGTGAGCATCCCTACTGAAGGTGAAGGGACACCAGTCTCCAAATCTCACCCCATCTTAGCAAATAGGCAGGGAAAATTGATGTTGTCACCAGCTCATATCTGCTATTTCCCTCATCCAGATTAGGCTGAGCTAGAGAGAAAACCCCTGGATAAAGTTTAATAAGCAACCAGATTCCTCTTGGTAACTCTTAAGGATCAGAGGAAAGGAAATGAACTGAAATTTGCAATATGGTCATTTAAGGAATATAGAAAAAGCTTCTGACAATGAAGGCTAAAACAGATGAACTTAATTAATGAGAATATTTGGGGAATTTCCTTCTCTGAAGCTCTTTAAGAGAAATAAAGCTTTTAAAATCAAACTGAAATGTCCTTACTCAAAGCACTTTTTATGTTATCATATGACAAATACCTGTTGGACTTGAACAAGACCTACCTAATAGAACATGAGACAAAAAGAAATAAGTATCTTGCTATCAGAACCTGTAAGGATACAACGAGCCTCTTCTTATTTTAAAGCCACAGTAATTGATTTGAACAGGAAACGTTCTATTATAAAACAAGAAAGTTAAAGAGGCTGCTGTCTTTGAACCTTTTAGAGAAGGACAGGATGGGGCTAGGAAGTAAAACGAGATCAAAAAGAAAACCTAGAGTTTAAAGAAGAGTGCACTTGTAAATCATCAAAGTAAACATAGTCATGGATAGATGTCGATAGTACTTAGCTCTATAGTGTTACCACACAAGAGCAAGTCAGTGTGTTTTAGTGGATAGAATTGGACATGGAATCAAGGAAACCTAGATTCCTCTTACATGCAGTGAGTGACCCTAAGGAAGTCATAACCTCTCTGCACCTCTGTTTCTTCATCTGCAAAATGAGGAGAAAAGTAGCATCAGTTTCAAAAGATTGGTATCATAATGTATGTAAATGGTTCTGTATATTGAAATCACTACAAAAGGTAGTTATTATTTTGTAAGGTAAGCCAATCTAACAAGCTTAAAAAGCTAAAACTCATGCATTCATTTACAATGGATAAGATTATGCTAAAATGACTGACCATTTTTAAAATATTGTATAGGCATGAATTCTGTTTAAATCTTAAAATCATAGCTTTTTTCATTTTTTTTAAGGAAGGAAAGATACTTAAATTCTTCTACATCAAACTGCTCCTGTTACAGGTAAAGAAACTATGGGTCAGAAAAGGTGACTCAGCATGGCATAGAGTGATGGACTTAAAGACAAAAAGGCCTATGATTAAATCTTGGTTCTGATGCCAGCCACTGACCATAAGCAAATCAATTCAATTCTCTCATTTTTCTCATTCCCCAAATGGAAATAATAATATTGGTAGCTCTATCATAGAGGCTTTCTGAAACTTCAGTGAAGAAAGAGAAAAATAACATGTAAAAAGCTATGTGGCTCCTTGTAGAACTCAGAAGCCCTGATTTTTAGTAGTCAGATTCCTATCTAGGCACTTGGCTGCTTTAGAACCTGCTGGGTCTGACCACCGTCCCTTTGGGGAGATTTGGGGAGATTTAGGACTTCAATTAGTTATATCTTTCCATCATTCTGAGAAAAATGGAGTGATAGTAAAGGACAGCGTTACAATTGAGAAAACACCATTGGCAAAAAAAAAACAAAACTGTTACATTCGAGACTTGGCTGCTTGATGTATACTCAAAGCATTCTAAAACTTTGTCCTTGTCCTTGCATTTTTATTTACTTGAGATTCCAGCCAAACTAAACTACTGATCCTTGTGAAATTCCTTATGCCATTCCCTTCGCTGAACATTTATAAAGGCCATAACCTACTCCTTGCTTCCACTTCCTTATCATTGCCACTTTTCAGAATCTTTAGCTTTCTCCAAATATTCATTTTGGTGCCCCTCTGATTCCTCTTGCCCAACAACTCACTACCATACAAAAAGGGCAGCTAGGTGGTGCCGTGGAGAGAGCACCTCAGACACTTGACACTCATTAGCTGTGTGACCTTGGGCAAGTCACATAACCCCAATTGCCTCATCCTGGCATGGCTCTGAAGGAGAAGTGAGGCTGGTGACCTGTACAGCGCTCCCTCACTCAAAAAAAAGAAAGTCAAATGCAAGTCATGTCGTTTCTCTGATGGTATGGTCTTCTTCAGGAATGAAGGATGAACACACACCATATGAAAATATTCTTACCTTTTCAATATCTCCAAAAGTGGCTTATGTAGATCTCTCAATACTCTTGATCATATTTTATTTGTATTTTACTTAATCTGTGCAACTGATCTAAACCTCCCATAAGCCTCTTCTTCTACTTCCTTACTTCCCCATTTTAAGCAGAATATAAACTTCTCAAAGGCAGAGACAGATGAATTGTTTTCTTAGTTTCCAGAATATAGTACAGCCTGTTGGAGTTCTTTAAAAATCTATGATGAATAGTGTTGATTTGGATAGTCCTGTGAGGAATTTAGTCCTATGAAAGCAAAAACAAGGACGTCCTACTCCTTTGCCTTCTTTCTACACTTGGACCTTAGCATCACAAATGTTCCAGTGAGGTAAGGGACAATAAAAATCTGGATTTGAACTGTCTGATGTCTTTATCTTTATGGACTGCCTTTATCTAAGAATGTTCTCAAACATCATCTATGAGGTATTTGTCATAACCTTAATAAATCAGTGCTAAAGGGTATTCTCTACTCTCAAGAATATGGACATTTATAAAAGGACAGAAGTCATTCCCTTTTTCTCCTTCCATTGTCTTTTTTGATTTAGTGATTTCCAAGAATTCTAACTTTTTATTTATTCATTCATTCATTCATTCATTCATTTGTTCATTTATTTATTTATTTATTCATTCTTTCCCTCCTTTCTTCATACATTTATTCACTCATTCATTCATTCATCTACTTGTTCATTTATTTAATTACTTGTTTATTCATTTATTCATTCATTTATTTATTCATTCACTTATTTATTTATTTAGCATTCCTCCCTCTCTCCTTCAATTCCAAGGCCTTTCACACATTTACGAAGAAGAAAAGAGGAAAGCTCATTAAACTATCTTCTTACAAATAGAACCAGTGGAAAATTATAAGATTTTTGCTGGCTTGCTCTCCCTCAGCACAATGTCAGATTCTAAATTTCTTGCCAAGTTGGTATGAAGACAACTGGGTCCTTTTTCCCCATTGTAGAATGACCCATTATAACATCAAGGACCTCAATATACACAGGAGGGCTTGCTGTACAGGTTCTTAGATATGTTTTTCTAAAAAGGAAAGTAACTTTTAAGGGGTCAACCATCACTTTAATCCAGCACATATATCATTCACTCAGTTCAGGGGAAAAAAGTCAGCACCCTGAACTTCAGCGAAAGTACAAACAGAGAAACAAAGATCAACAAACAGGGCTTCCAACTCTCTGATCATAAGCAGATCAACAAACAGATCCAATTATCTTACCATATATACATAAGTACCAGGGAGAGAATTACGAACAACTGAGTTTTCAAAGTGATAGGAGGGGGCCCTTAGCATCTACCCAGAGTCTTATCTGACCAAACAAACACTTCCAATGAGTAAGCCCCAAAGTAAAACCTCACTTCAGAGTATTTATACACTTTTTCAGAGCCAGAGGGCATTACAACCATTGAGAACAAGTACTTCATTAGAAATTAGCAACAGGTGTGGGCCTTCCTACAGAACAAATCTCCTATAATCAAATGTCCCCTAACTGGCAGACCCATTAATAACTGGGGAAGATCTTTAACTCATAATTGCCATTATGCTCATTTAGGAGGGGACTGTGAGATTAACTGGCTGTTGTAAATCCTGAGTTTTGGATATTTATTTGCAGAATTCTAACTTTCATCTATCATTTTGAACTAAACCCCAGCTATACATTTGTTTCATGAAGACAGCACTATGTATTTTGAGAAATTTTTCCTTAGCTAGAAGATACTACCAGGCTTCTAAAACCAGTTTACTTCCTTTAACTACCTAATGATACATTTAAAATCTTAAGGACAACTCTTTAAAAGTTTTTGTATGTCCAGAAAGATCAGTATCCTTATACAGCAGCCCATCATAAAATGGCAGATTCTACTAAAAGTTAAATAAATAAACATAAATCCAGAATTTTTGTTTGTTTGTTTTTTGGTAATTAATAGTTCCTTTCCTGAGGAGTCAATTATCTAATTCACAAGAACAATTATTAAGAAAACACAAATTTCATATAAAGTGAATAGATTACCACTTTTATTCATGACCTAGGAATTTGTAACTGTAATCCTACAAATCTTAAGTTTTTAGCTAATTGGAATGAACTGTACTTTTGGCTGGAAAAATATTTAAATATCTTCAAAAACTGCCATAGTACTCTCCCTCTAGTCAACACTGCTTGTCTTACAACCATAAATGAAACCAAGAACTGCATTCAACAATAAAGATGAACTTTCTAAACCTATCTCTTCTATAAAGAAAAATAGATTTTGATTTTTGCTATTTATAGCATATATGCCTAGGTATTTCCACTCAAATTTTTTTTCATTGGGCAAAGAACCAAATCCCATCTTCCTTGCAGCTTGTATCTGATTAAGTAGATTTGTTGTCCATCCTGTTGTGTAGATTCACTGGGACAAATTTGTGCTTTGTATAAAGACAAGAATTCCCAAAGAATGGAATTAAATAAAAGAATATGGGTTGCCTCTTAAAATGTATATATGGGGTTCCATTTAATTTTAGTCATCAAGTAGAGGCTGGATGATCACCTGCCAGATAAGTTATGGAGGAGAATATTTTGGAAGATGTGTTTTGGGTTAGATTAATGGAATCCCTTCCAATACTGTGGTACTATGGTTCTTTTTTCAGTTCTGGATGCCATATTTTCGGAAACACATTTATAAGTAAGGGAGCATTGACAGGACAGTCAATGCATGAGTTTGGGCCATTTAGAGATCAATGAAGGAAATGGAGACTTTTAACTTGGTAATCAGAAGCCCTAATATAGCTGTCTTCAAGTATTTGGAAAACTATCATATGGAATTGGGATAAGAGTTTCCTGAAAGGTTTCAGAGAACAAAACTAAGAGAGATGACTGGAAGCTGCAAAGAGGCAAATTAAAGGTAGTATTTTTTTTTTTTGTAGCCATCGGGGGGCTTTATTAATGCAAAACCAGAGGGCCAGAGGTTTAGCAAGGAGCTAAACAAAGGCAATGTTATAGGAAAAGTACCAGATTTATATCAGATGATTTTAGGGTATCCTAGTGGGGATTGGAGATCTAGGATAAGTCTTGCAAGATAAAGACTTCTTGCAAGATAAAGGCACAGGGTGAGGACTATGTACGTTACATGATAAGGAAATCCCATTCTCCAGAATGAGGGATGGGAACAGGAAACTTTATGTTCCCCGCAGGATGAAGGGTGGGGACAGGGAATCTTATGGTCCAGGATAAGGGAAAGTTGTAAGGTGTAAGGGGAGACTTTGGGGCATCAAGGGCTTTACAAAGTCAATCAATGTTTTAACTCTCAGGGTATTGTTTCTATCCACATCATTCCCCACTCAACCACTAGGTAGGGGACAGGGAGTATTGGGGTGCAGAGGGAAGGGAGCACCTCCAGTATACCCAGTTCCCTAACAATTAGAGAAATGAGGGAATTGAACTTATTCTTCCAGACAGGACTTTTGAAGGTGTGTCCAGGTCCCTGGCCTCCAACCGCTGGACCCAGAGCCTTCCAGTTTTGGCTGGAGAGGAGCTATGGTTGGTTGTCTCTTTTACTTTTGGGACTTCGCAGACTAGAAAATGCATGTCTCTCAGGGAGGGGAAGAAAAGGTTAGGGACAGAGAGAAGGCTTACATCTAGGCAGTAAACCAGGAACAGATGCCCAGAGGACTCAGAGACCCTAAAATGGGGTGCAGGGACCCCCAAAGAAAACCAGGCTCTAAGGCTCACCAACTCACCTCCTTCTAGGTCTCATGGAGGAGGAGAAGGAACAACACAGGGCAAACAAAGGTGCTGGGGGAACAATACAGGATAAAAAATCTGCTCAGGCAGAGCAAGGTGCCTTTTCTTTGAGTCTGAGAGACCAAATTTCCTACTAAGCTTGTTTTCTTTAGAAACCCCTTTCACAAATTACTTTTCTAGATTACATTGAGGTCAGGCTGTATTACAATGGAACACCAGTGGTTTTTCCTTAAGATCTTTTCCCTGAATTCCCCTCCCAGCAGTCTCTAAGCAGCCTCTTGCCACTTTTCCCAGCTTCCCAGGAATAGAGGAGAAAAGAAAAATGTGACCAACCCAGTGCAAGGGCGTCCCCTTATACGAGAGTCCACAGTCCGACTGACGGCCCAGAAGTCAGTGGAGCTACAGACGCCACTGGCAGTATTTGGGCACTCCAGAGGTCTCGCTGCTAGGGAGACGGTGGGAGCAGAAAGGTCTGGGAAAGGGGACAAAGAAAAGGGCACTTACCTTTTATCCCAGTGGCTAGGAGAAGATCATCAGAGTCCAATTAATATTTAGACTCCCGGGTTTCAGCACCATTTTGTTGAAGAGAGAGAGATGAGAGAGCTGGTTCAAAATGTGAATGAATTCACTTAGACCTTCTCTGTAGCCATTAGGAGCTTTAGTGATGCAAAAGCAGTGGGCCTGAGATTTAGCAAGGAGCTAAACAAAGGCCAGGAGAGTATTTCCAAAAAGATCTTTCTGGCAACTGTTCAAAAATGTTCAAAAATATAAGAATACCTCAGGACCTAATGAACTCTGGTTTATTTGATCAGAAATAAAGTCTACAAGTTTATAAAGGAGATTGTTATTCAATTATGGCCTTAACTAGTTGATTCCTAAGATGTTTCCTGAGTCTCAGGACTTGAGATGTTTTGGTTATGTAATTTATGTGAGTGTCTGGATAAGAGCTATACAAGATGAGTAGGAATTCATCCTCATGGGCTATAATCTACCTTGTTGGAAAATCGTAGTACTAGAGGAGAAAATGACACCAGTATTATACAATATAATATAATATATTGCTGATGATATAACATGTCATCAGTATTATAAATACAACATATATAGATATGTTATATATCTATATACATATATATCTATATACATATATACATACATATGTAATATATGATATAAAATAGTACACATTCTATTATATACTATGTGATGATATACTACGTTAGTATTTATTATATATCTATAATATTTATGTTCTTTCCTCCTCCAGTTCCATATATACAGGCATGTATAATATTTACCTGCATGCATATTCACACGTATATGCATATACACCTACACATTATAGGCATAGATATGTATAGCCATGTACAATATGGTAAAAGGGATCCTGTAATGGCTAGTTCCATTTTGGTGGATCTTTTTTGAATATATGTCCTTATTCAAACTCTTTTTTCCCCACATTAATTAATTCATTCAGCACACATTGATTTTGTGTCAAGCCCTTTGTAGACTTTAGAGATTGAAAACTGAAACAATACTCCCACTTGAGTAGCTTCCATTATATGCACAGTGTTAGGTGAATAAATATATACTCAAAGTGAATACAAAGCAAATATCCAGAACTTAGGCACTAGCAATTGTGAGAATGGGAATTAAAATAATTTTTGTATAGATGAGGTCTCAAAATTTTATTGTATTTTGAGACACCTTAAATAATCCTTCACTCCAGAAGACTGATACCCTAGTTGAGTCCGGGAATATTACCTATGTATCATTGTGACAGAAGAAAAGTTTTAACCAAAATTAGTCAAAGGTAAACTAAACAATGAGTACTTTCCCCAATTCCCTGTCATTTCTTTTTTCCTTAGAAGAAGCATGGTGGTGAGGGGCAGGTCTACATATTCTTGAAATGGACTCATTTGTCACCAACTTAAGGTAAACAACAATAGTGGCTATTTGGGGGTGTGACTCTTATGACTCAGTAAGAAAAGAGAATTTGGTCACATCTATCTTCAGGAGTACAATCTCTGACATTTGAACTCTTAAAGAAGTCATCCAGTGTCACTAAAGCTGAGAAGAACTATGCACTTTCATTCAGGCACAAACACTCATCATTACGGCTACAGTGAACTCCCTTTCAGATAAGATTTTTTTAAAATTCCTTTTCTTTTTTCCTCATGTCCCATTCTTTATAACAATGCAATGGAAATGTCTCCATTTTGCTATTCCCTGAATTCAACAATTTGACCAGCAAATGCCAAATGAGGTTTTCTATGGATGCCTATGTTTATATAAGTGGAATGGTGTTTGGCTTTGGAAATGTAGGAGCTTCAGTCAGGAATGAAAGAACCCAACACAATAACAGATATTGTCTATTACTGTAGAACATTTCTTGATGAAAAGATTTCATTGATGTGAAGTTGTAAAAGAGAAACTTAAGTGTTTTCTAAATGATCTCAAACTATTATATCTATCTTTCTATCCATCTAATCTCTGTCTGTCTACCTACCTATCTTCTATCAAACTTCATATATATCATCTCCTGTATGTCAGGCACCATAATAGGCAATGGGGAAACAATTATGATGAATCAAACAATTTGCTTAAAAGAAGCTTACTTTCTAATTGGAGAGACAAGTAAATGTGTTAGCATACATAGATATATGAAGAATAAAAATAAAGAGAATCAACCTAAGTTAATACAAAGTAGTCAAACAATGCATTTTGGGAAGAAAGGAACTGAGAATTAGGGAGATCAGGAAAAGCTTTATGTGGAATACGATACTTGAGCTACTATTTGGAGAAAGAGAGAAATTATGTGAGGTAGAAATGATGGATTGTCTACCAATCATGAAAATGGACAGAGGCAAAGATTGGAGAGAAGAGATCAAGTGTCATGGGTGGGGAACAGAGAAGACCAGTCTGTTTGGATGGCAGAGAACAGGGAAGGAAGAAGTAAAACTTAGGTTGTAGCCATGTTAGGAAGGACTTTGAGAGCTAAACAAAGGAGTTGGTTGTTGATATGGTTTTTTTTAATCTTATTGGCAAATAGGAAGACTCTGGAGTTCTTTGAGCAAGAGAGCTGGTCTAGATCTGTGCTTAAGGAAAACCACTTTAGTAGCATTGTGGAGAATGGAATGAGGAGATATTTGAGGCAGGAACACAAATTATGCTGTTGCTGCAATCAACATGAGAGATGAAGATAAGATGAACTAAGGTGGCTGTTCTGGGTTGAGATAAGTTAAATGTGGTGGTAGAAATAACAACAATTGGTCACTGATATCTACATGTATTTTATACATTCTACTTAAAACCCCAATTGTCAGAAGGATCAGAGAGGTCGTATGGAGCAGTAGACAGAGAGCTAGTCTTAGAGCCAGAAGAACTTAGGGTCATCTGACTAGCTATATGATGCTTGGCAAGTCACTTAAACTCACATAAGACTCTAAGTTCTTGGGGAAAAGTTCCAATTTGCATCTGGGAATTCTTCCTACCAATGAAATCACAGGTCTAGTCCTTGTTTTTATTGTGTTTATGTAAATGCATATAGAGGAAAATCATTCCAAGCATTTGGGGTTGGGTTAAAATGTGAAGAAAGAGAGGGAGAGAGAGAAAAGGAAAGACGCACACAGATTTGTTTTGTTTTAGAGCTTGATCACACAAACATGAAAACCAAGTAGTAATGAAAATTATCCCAACTTAATTTATCTACAAATAACCTTTTTTGGGATATCTTTCATTAATTAATTGATTCATCGCATTTCCTTCAATTTTCTTAAAGACATTTAAAAAAATTTAAACATGCTATTTTCTATTGAAAATATAAGGTCTTTTAAACAGATCTCAGTTTGTATTCAAGCCCAATTTCTAAGTTAGAGAAGTATGATAAGAAGTCCCTGTATAGTAAGACACTCAGCTCATGGTAAGCTAAAACATGTTGTCTAATGGATTCCCTTGGAGAGGGGGAATGGAAAACAAGATATTAGAGTTATGAATAAAATGTGAAAAGATTAGAGGCATTAAAACTTTGGCCAAAGGTGTGCGGGAAGGGTGGCGGTGGATGAGGTAGTTAGCCTTGGAGAAGAAGATTGGTGGGGAGGAGTAGAAAGTTAGGTAATGTTAGGTTGTGGATGGAAAGAAGGGGTAAATGGAAAGTTGCTCTTTGGGTAGCTATCACATGTACTTTGTCTTTCAATATGTGTAAATTGAATAAGGATATTTATTGAGAAGAGAACTACATTGTAGATGGCATCAGAAAAGCTGTTAATATCAATATTGATTATAGAAACTGTGAAGCTAACAGAGAAGAGAAAAATCATAAAAAATCATTTGTCTTGTGTAAAATATTATTAATTATAGTGATTATATAACATCTTGTACTCTTTACCTCAGGGGTCTCAAACTTAAGACCCACTTGATGCTTGAAGTTGCCCATGGAATATTACATAAGCCACTACCTCTTTTGTTCAGGGAATATTTAATGTAGGACTAGATCTAATTCAATTAAATTCCACCAATATTTATTTGTGTAACAATCACTATGCCATGAGTTTGGAGTGCAAAAAGAAGTGAATTAGTTTTTTGCCCTCTATAGGCTTATAATCTAGTAAGGGAGGAAATAACTTGAAAACTAATAAATACAAATATACACATATATGGAAAAAAAAGTAATTATGATTGAGGTGGGGATAGAGAGTACTTGCAAACTAAAGACATGAGGAAAGGACTCTTGAAAGAAGCCACTTTTGAGACAAGCTTTGAATGGAGCTAGGGATCCCAAGAGATAGAGATAGTGGGGGAGCTTAAAGCTTAAGAGAGAAGATCAGCAAAAACACAGAGTGGCAGGTAGATGACCTCTATGGAGTTCTTATGACTGGGAACAAAGGGTCAGATATCAAGAGTATAAATTTGAGTTTCAGTCTCATTTTATGACTAACAACCAATGCAGCATGATATCTATTATAGATACCATTATGCCTCAGATTAGCTTTGTGAAAATGTATTGAATTTTAACATTAGACTTTGTTCATGAACATTCAATCTTCTTCATTTTCTTATTGATTGAAAGTCCCCCGAGGGCAATATCATGTCATATTTTCATGTTTGTAGCCCTAACCAACATGTAGAATAATCCTTTGTGTATAATCAACATTAAATGACTACTGATTAAATGAAATGAAATGAACTTGATAATCTAGCTTTTATATAGCATTTATAGACTTGCAAAGTACTACACACACACACATACATGCATGCATACATACATGTGCCAATATAATGTCTATACCTACATTTACATACATATATATGTATACATACACTCACATACATATATATGTATATATATATATATATGTATATATATATATATATTATCATTTGATCCTGCAAAGTAGGTGGTAAGATAAGGAAACTGAATCTTAGAGAACTTCAGCTCAGATATTTAGTACCTGAGGCAAGATTTGAATTAAAGTATATCCTGACATCAGACCCAGGTCTCTACCACCTAGGCCACCTATCTGCCTTCTTACCCTAGTCATCTTTCCCAAAATTATATGCATCGTGTAGGAGGCAGGTAAAATAAACAGTGAGCATTGGAAGGTAATCCGATATTCGCTAAACCAATGAGTATGAATAACTTTTATTCTAAAAGAAATCAATTTTTGTTTAATTCACCTTTAAACTTAAGTATGCTGACAACAAAATTGTCTATGAAAAATAAGAAGATATTACAAATTCTCATCAAGGCATCTGCCATCCTGTTTGAGCTTGAGAGCTATTTGTGTTTCTGCCCTCTGCCCTCTTCAGTCTCCTTTTCCCTATTCAGAGTAAACATAATTATAGGAGAAGTGTGCAGTGTGGCCTAAGTTGATATAAATTTAGATGATAGTTATTTGTGAAATAATGACCAATTTCTTTGTTTCACCTCTGGGCATTAAGCTATTTCAACAATGAACGTGGAATCTAAAATGTAAGTCAGTTTTTAAAAGCCAGTTGCACGAAAGTGAACTGTAGCTAATCATTTTGAGAGAAAGAGTTTAATGCTTGAAACATTTTTGGCTTATATTAGTTAATAAAGAAGGAAACTTTTTCATCTTCAATATAGCCTACGCAAAGCTCCCAAAATAATCTTCCTGAGACAAGATATGTCCATGTCACTTTTCTATTCAAAAATCTTCAGTGACTCCCCATTCAGGAATAAAATCCAAAATCCGACTAATAATACTTGGCATCCTCTAAAATCTATCTCTCCTCAGTGTAGTATAGTAATGCAAATGCTGACTCTCTAATCAATTTTTGAATTCCACCTTTGAGATTTATTACCTGTGTGACCTTGGACAAGTCACTTAATTTACCTTGACTTTGTTTTACTCATCTGTAATATGATATTGTTTGAATAGATAACACCTGAGACTGCTTCCAGATCTAAATCTATGATCCTGCGACATTCTTTTCAATTTTTAAAGGTAATTTTTAATTGATTTTTTATTCTTGATCATTAATAAGCACAAACATTTCAATATATGAAGAACAGGAAAGACATTTTTTTTACAATAAAAAATTGTGAACCTGTTATATATATCTAGTTTTAAAGGAAATATATACCTAAATGTATTCATAAATACAAAACAGTTAAAAAATAATCCATTTGTGTTCTTGTGTATGCTTTTCTTTTTTCCCTTATGTTGGACTACCCACACTAATCAACTCTCTTACCCAGGAGGTCTTCCCTTGTAAACATATGTATAGTCAAGAAAAACAAATCAACATATTTTCTGTGTCTTAGAATACATCTTTTACTCTTTAGCTTTAATGCATTCTCATGCTGCCAAGAGGTAGGAGGTAAATCCATTGCCACGCTTGGAAGGCATATTCCTTTGGTTATAGCTTTAAGGGGTCAGTCAGTAAACATTTATTAAGCACTTTCTATGTGCCAAGTACTGCACTGGCCTTTCATAGTCATTTACCCTCACATTACTTTTTCAGTCATTGTGTAAATTTGTCTTTCTGGTTCTACTCATTTCATTCTGAATCGGTTATAGAAGTCTTTCCATTTCCTCTGAATCGATGATATTTGCAGTTTTATGCCATAATAATATTTTATTATATTCACATACTGTAATTTGTTCAGATATTATGAAATTGATGAATGCCTCTTTTCTTTCCATTTCCTTACTAACTCAAAATGTGTTGCTATACATATCATGGTACACATGGCTCCTCTCCCTCTTTTTTTACCTCCTTGGCATCTATGCCCAATAGCAGTATTGGTGATTTAAAGGATATGTATAGTTTAGCTACCACTAGGGTATATTTCCAAATTTTCTATGACATTCCAGACTTATTTCATGTTGCTTCCCTTTATGATCTCTATGCCCCATCCAAGCTAGACTAACAGCTTTTCTCTAAATCAAGCCTCTTTCTCTTGTCTCCATGTTTCACTAGAGCCAGCCTCCTTAAGTGAAATGTGTTTACTCCTTATCTTCAGATTTGAGAACCCTTGTGTTTCTCCAAGGCTCAGCATGTGCCACCTCCTCTATGAAGCCTTCCTGTACTTTCTCAGTTGTTAGGGCGCACTCTTTTTTTCTCCTAATTTTTTTCTTTCTCTTTGTAAATGAAAGCTTTTAAAATGATTTTACACTAAATACTCAGATGTGTATACATATTTGTGTGTGTATACACACACATACTCGCATAATACATATATCCATAAATATATACGTGTGTATATCTACACTCAGTGTATTATCTCTCATCAACTATCATTCATTCATTCTTTTATGCATCTATTTTCTATATCTCTCTTTATCTCTCTCTCTTTATTCCAAGTCTTCTCAAGTATGGTTAGGCTGTCTTTAAGTAGATAAAATGAAGAGGAAGCTTAAGCATTAAATTTAAACACTGGATCTTGGCAAAGATGCTCTTGTGGTGTTTCAATTTTTGCAAACAACATTTGCCTGATCACTACTTTGAATGGAAAGGCCAATGGAGAACAACAAGGCTTTGATCATAAGCATGTGAAATATGACAGAGTTAGTGAGTGAAATATAAATGAAACTCATTTTTCTCAGATAATATATTTCTTTGATGGGATCTCTTATGATATTTCCTCTAGGTAATTGCTTGTTTTCAATGTTTCAGCCTAGTGTTCCCCTCATTGCTTCAACATTCACTTCTCCATTATGCTTTGGATCAGTTTCAAATTCAGTGTTTTAGAGATGGTAGTACTACAGGAGCTGCAGATATACAACAAAAAAATAGACCTATAAGGATATGTGTACAGCCTCCAGAACTTGAAAGTAAACGTCTGAGTATTGAATCTATTTCCCTTTCAGCTCATTGAATAACAGCTCCCTGTGTGTCTTCCCACCATCCAGTCTTCTTGCATTTCCAGGCTGGGAGAGTTGAGCTATTATGTATACTGATTCAGAAGTAAGGAACTTGTCCCTCTTTTTTTTTTTTTTTGCCTTATTGTTATTCACTTTGCCCTTCCTTTTGGTCGGAAAGCATCCCAAGTGTTTTGATAAAAAATGTTTGTTATTGGATATGATGTTCATTGTTGAGCCATATCTTGCTGGTTTGTAGGAGAGTTCTTTCACAGTCTCAGAGCTACATTGGAAGCTCAGAGTTGATCTAATACAACCTCTTACTCAGCAAGGGCCCCCTCTAAAATACCCCCAATACAAGTGTCCAGTTATCCAGTTGATTATTGAAGGCTTTTCACAAGATAATCCATTTTAGTTTGGGACAACTCTAATTATTAGACAACTTTTCCTTTCAGAAATAAGTCTATATTCTTTCAATGTCTATCCAAGGCTTACAACTCTTCTCTTTTACAGAATCAGAGTGCCTCCCTGCTTTCTAGAACTCTGGTTAGGGACTCATTAGGCCATGCCCCTACCATCTTCCAAGCTGATCTGTTTATTAACATATTGTGAACATTTTGAGCCTAAAACCTTTTTATTCAACAGAATCATGATTGTTCGGTTTGTTCTTCCAGTTCCTTATTTCACTTTGTCTGCATCAATATAGTCATCATTTCAGACCTCTCCCAAGAACTGAGAGACTACTTTACATATGCCTTTTGATGAATGCATAAGAAACAAGCCTTAGGACCTTAAGGAAAGTCTTTATGAGGAAGAGGCAGATTGGAAGTAATTATCTTAAAGAGAGAAACTATTGCCCTTGGGTGCCTCATTGCATACCCATTTTTGTCGTCGTTTCATTGATATGTTTTACATTACATTTACATATCATTTCATTTTGTGAGAAGTCCCAAAAAGTAAAACAAAAACAAAAAACTAACAATGCAATACCTGCACCTGAAACAACATTCCATATCTGTGACATCTCAATGGCTCTATTTTTAATTGCTATTTAAAAATTAGGAGACATTCATTTTCTCTCCCTCCACACAGAAAGAGAAATTTTTTTTATTGATACTCACTATTACTTGTCTTTTTCTCATACCACAAGAGACTTCTGAACAAGTACTCTGGGATTGTGATGAAAGGAATCAGTGATTGATCCAACCTTTTAAAGACTGAATGGAAAGGATCATGCATTCTCCAGATTTACAAGTAGCATAGTTGTCTCACTCACCCAACCAATATAAGTACAGACATTTTCCCCCTCCCCATCACTACATAGGAATGCCCCTCTCCCTAATTCTTTAGAGTATCCCTTGTTAGTTTTTTCTCCCTTTAGAACATAAGCTCCTTGAAGTCAGGAACTCTATTGATTGCTTATGTTTGTATCTCTAGTACTTAACACAGTATCTTGCATGTTGAAGTATTTAATGTACTTTATCTATCTATTTGTCTAAAAGGACTTCTCTGGATGGTTAAAAACAAAAAATCTGAAACCAAAAGGTAGAAACTTGTAATCTGAAACTTCTTTTGTCCTGTGTTTTAGCAGAATAAGAGCTCATTAAGTTGACATAGACTTTTTTTTCTAACTTTAACAGGCTACCAAATTATAGGTTTAAAACTCTATTTCTATGGTAGGTATACTGAAATCACTTACTTAATATAAAGTGTAACTTCTGTTACACTTTTCAAAATGTGCATGTTGGGGACCATTTACTTTCTTTTTTAGAAGAGAAGCTTGGAATTCAATTTTTTTAGTACAATGTCAGCAGAATTCAAGCTTAAAAGTATAACGTATAAATAATATGAGCACTGAGTATTCAACTCAATAGGGAAAATACTTTTATTAATGCATGATATGTTTTTAGGGACAGAGGAAAAAATAAGGACTAAAATCATGTTATAAAACACATTAGATTTTCTTATTTCAACTACAACTAAGGACCTTTTATTATAGCAGGAGGCAAAACTGTCATTTGTGAAGTCCTTTAGTCAAGAGTGGGGAACCTGTGGCCTCAAGGCCATACATAACCCTCTAGGTCCCCAAATGTAGCCCTTTGACTGAATGCAAAATTCATAGAATAAATACCCTAAATAAGAGGATTTGTTCTGTAAAGCTTGGACTCAAAACAATTTATTCTGCAAACCTTGGACCCAGTCAGAAAGGCACACCCAAGGACCTAGAAAGGGACATGTGGCCTTGAGACCACAAGTTCCCCACCCCTGACTTAGGCAAGTTTTAGCAAAGTCAAACATCTGTATTTCCCTAGTTATAGGAATTTTCTCTAGCAGATCATAGAACTTTTAAATGTTATGGTCATAAGACTGAAGATTTAGAATCAAGATGATTTAGCTAAACCAATTCTTTCATTTTATAGATAAGGAAACTGAGACTCAGGAAATGAAATGTTTTGACCAGGAAGTTGTTTTGAATCCAGCTCCTCTTACTTCCAAGTCAGCACTCTTTCCACAAAACATCTTACACAGTTCACTAAGTTTCAGAAAGGTTCAGAAAGAAGCATGACGAAGATCACCAAACTCCTAAGTGTCAAAAGAGGGATGATGATGCAAATTACAGTAAAATAAAAACTTTGTGTGCCCCTATAAAAGTTCATAATATGCTATGTGATGCTGTTCCATTTTTCAGAAACCTTTAGCAATTCTCATTTACTATAATCATCTAATCCATCCCATAGCCTTGAATTTAAAATCTCCACAATTCCTAGCAATGAACCTAGAGTAGATATGGTGTGATAAATGAAATAATATTGGATTGAGATCATAAAGACCTGGAAACTATATACTTTCCTTCATCATAAATCTATTTCTCTCCAATTCTTTCTATCTATCAGCCCTTATTGAAAACTGGCTTCCCTCTGATGACACAGCCTCCCTGCTCCATTCCACCCTCTTCCAGTACTGCTTATATGTTCATTAGTTTCCTCAATTCACTGGTTGATGCAGGGGAGTTGGAATACAACTTGCTCCCCATTGCTACTACCAGGTTCTCCCCTTCCTCCATTGATCAGTAGTTTCTCTTCTTTTGAATTTCATGAATATTCATATATGCCACCCAATAAAATTCTAGTAGCATTTTCTGTAGGCTGCCATGGGTCATGCCCCTTACTTTCTTAAGGAGTTTTCCATTTGACTTAAAGTATTCCATCTATTTCCAAGGTCTTCCAATTTTCCCTTTGCAACATCTTTCTAATATGCCCTGTTCTCTGCTCTGATATGGTCACTATTCTAGTGAAGGCATGCATGACTTTACATCTTGATTTTGACAAAAGCTGGTGGATTTCCCTGTCTCAAATCTCTCCCCATTCCAAACCATCTCGGATTCTGCTTGCTACTAAAGGAATTTTCCCAAAGTGATAGTGTGAGCATGTCAAGTCCTTGCCTTCACTGTGTTTTGACCCTTTTTTTATCTTCATAACTTAGCACAGTGCCTGGTATATAGTAGTGACTTAATAAATACTTATTGAACAAATGATTAGATCCGTGACCCTAAACAATTCACTTTACAAAACTTCAATTTAGTTTGTTCATCTGTAAAATTAGGGTTTTGGACTAGATTTAACCGAATTCAATTCAGCAGAAATCTCTTTTGTCCTTCATTTGCAGGACATTGGACTCAGGAGATCTGAAAACAAAAGCAAAATTGTCATTCAAACTTAGTTTTATCACTTGCTAAATGGAGATAAGCATATTTGTAGAAACTATTTGAAGGACAGCCCTGTGGTGCCATAGATAGCATTAAGACCCTAGAGTCAGGAAAAATCTTCCTCCTAAGTTCAAATCTTGCCTCAGACACTTACTAACTATATGTCCCTAAGCAAGTTACTTAACTTTATTTACCTCAATTTCCTTATCTGTAAAAAGAGTTGGAGAAGGAAATGGCAACCATTCCAGTGTCTTTCCCAAGAAAGCCTCAAATGTAGTTATGAATAATTGGACCCAACTGAAAAATGACTTTTCAGGCATTGTGTGGTATGAAGAGAGAGATCTTGTCTTAGAGGCCATAAGACATAGTTTCTGGTGTTAACTCTTGCACATAGCAGTTTTGTGACCCTGGGAAGTTTGCTTAACCCACCCCTCAATATTTTGGTCAACTCTCTGAGACTATACATTGCAGAAAACATGCACTACTTTTACTGTTAGAAAGAGTTTACTTCTTTGGGAATTCTGAATATCAATTAAATCACAGTAAAAGTTTTTGGCCTAACAAATTATGTCACCATATTATGAGCGAAGCATTTGGTAAATTGGGAAGTAGTATAGAAATATGAGTTATTTTCATTCTTCTTTCTTACCTCTGATTTTCATAGCTTTTCTTAGAGTAACTCTTCTCAAACTTTTTTTTTATCTCAGGACAGTTTTACACACTTACAAATTATTGAGAATTCTCCCTCTCCCCAAAAGCATTCATTCATATATCTATTAATATTTAGTGTATTAGAATTTAAAACTTCTTAATATTGTTAGGAAAAATATTTTGACTTTGAGGAGTCTTAGAAAGAGCATCAAAGACTCACAGGGGTCATTGGACCATACTTGGAGAACCATAGCCTTAAAGTGTTTATTAACTCACTATGTGTGGTTATTTGTGAAAGGCAGCATATATAATGGTTATAGGGCTGAATTTGAAGAGAGAAAGACCTTGATTTCAATTCTGTTTTAGAAAGATATTAGTTAAATGAGTTTGGACAATTCAAAACTTTCTGAACCTCAGCATTCTCATTTATCAAATGAGAATAGTAATACTAGCTAGACAGTGAGTCAAAATATTTGTTAAATACTTGCCCTGTTGTAGCAGCAATGAGATATTCACAGCACCTACAGCAGTGATGGATATCCTGAAGCAATTCTGATTTGCAAAATACAAGAAACTCTCCACATGGAAGACAGAACCAAAACATTTATTCAGACACCAGAAAGCCAAATCCATCATTGTAACAAAAATCTATACACAATAGCAGTGCAAAGAACAACACCATCCCCAAGCCTTCCCCCTGCTAAGCTTCCCACAAATCAGCTATATTAAACAAATCACAAGCAGGTTCTCTTAAAAAAAATCACAGACAAGTTCTTTCACTCACACTAGCTAGCTGCTTGCTAGTCTGCGTCCTTCTTAACTCTGATTGCTCTCTCACTAATTTCCTCTCAGCTCTGCTGTAACTCCACCTCTTCTTATTCCACCCAGTCAGCAAACTCCTCCCACCACAAGCTCCAGGTGCCCCAGACTCAGGCTTCCACATGACCCATGCAAGTCACATGGGCCTGTTAATGAATATGAAAGTTCTTCCCATTTTAAATTACCATCACACCTGTACTAGACATTGTGCTAAGCATTGAATATATTAAAAGAGGCAAAAGACAGTTCCTGTTCTCAAGAATTTATAATCTGATAGGGAAGAGAACAAGCAAATAAATATGAACAAAGAAGCTATATACAAAATGTAAAGCAATTACTTAACAGTGAAAAGGTAATGGAATTTAGAAGAGATGAAAAAAGCTGCCTATAGAAAGTCAATTTTAGCTAAGAGTAAAGACTTTTGTCATGGAAGCCAATAGGCAGAGATGAAGAGAAAGAAAATTCCAGGCATAGGAGATAACCGGAAATGGAATGACATTTTTGGAGCAGAGAGGAGGCCAAGAGTCTCTGGATCAAAGAATATATGGCAAGGAGTAATACTGGTAAAAGGGGGTAGGGATGGGGGTAGGAAATGGTTGTGTAGGTTATGAAGGTTTGGGTTTGCACGCCAAACAAGATTTTTGATCCTGTAGGTGATAAGGAGCCAGTGGAATTTTTGAGTATGAGTACTTTAAGAAAATCAATTTGGTGATGGAATGGAAGATGGATTGTAGTGTAGAACGGTAGGCAGATCCATTGGCAGGCTATTACATTAGTCCAGAAGTGTGGTGATGGAGGCCTGCACTAAAGTGATAACAGTATCTGAAATCTTTTCTCTAGGGTTTATATTCAAAAGATGTTGTAAAGGAGATATCAGCAAAATTTGGCTACATATTGGTTATGCCATAGTGAAAGATAGTGAGGAGTCTCTTGACACCTGGTTTGATAGCCTGGGGGTCTGGGAAAATAGTCATGCCATCAACACTAAAGGGGAAGATTGGAGAGGGGTTGGTTTAAGGGGAAGGGTAATGAATTCAGTTTTGGACATGCTGAGTTTAAGTTTGAGATATCAAAAAGGTAAATGGATGTGTGGGACTGGAGGTCAGCAGAAATGTTATTACCTTATAGGATTGTTGATACATTTAAAAGAAATGAACCTATACATTCATAAAATCATAGATTTGGAGTTAGATGGGATCCCAGAACTTAGGTAGTCCAAACTTTTATTTTAGAGTTGGCAATTAGGTATCAGAGGCAGGATCTGAACTCAAGTGCTCTTAACTCCAAGTTTACCATTCTATCCACCATACTGAATTATGCATCAATGTAAAGCTGAATTTGATACTGTTACTTTTTATTTCCATTGTATCCATACTATATCCTCAGACTGCTTTTGTCAGAGTCCCACGGAATGGGAGAAGGAGATGGGGCAAAGCTATCCCTATATTATAAAACAATGACAGTTCCATTGATCTTCTTTTCTAATTAATTTAGGTAGGAGACTTTTCAGTAGTAATGGTTCACCTGAAGCACTCAGTACTCAAAGAAATTTCTTCCATATCTTTACAAATAATTTGTATGTCAATGCCAGAAGGGAATCTGAAGAACTTCTAGTTCAAATTATTCAGTTAACTAAGGTCCAGGGCAGGGAAGTGACATGTGGAATACCCAAGTGATCGACTTCATCAGTTACAGGCATCTTTGCAATATTTGCTTTTGTCTGATAGTTCTAAAAAGAATCTTAAAAATCACATTCTCAAAGTGAGATAGATTCAGATATCCACCCCATCAGTAGACAAGGACAGTGAGATTCAGTGACATCTAGCTAGTTAATAATATCCAAAAGAACTCAGATTCATGGAATGGAGTTTAAATGGAAGATATTCTAGAAAGTTCTTTGAAGAGTCAGAACATGAGGCATTGGGGGAAATGCAGGAAATTTTAGATAGGCTTTAGACTTTAGACATACTAACACTACCAAGAGGCAGCATGAAGAAGAGAAAGTAAAGGAAAAGGGTTAGGGAAGAATTAGAAAGAAAGTATGTGCCAGCCTCCCATCATGGGGTAGAAGTAGGTCAGATTCTATTGTCTACATACATTACTTAGAAACAGATTTCAGTGTTTCAGGAATTACTGAATTTCATCCGTGTAGGTATGATGAGCAAAGCAAACACTTATCAATAATAACACATTTAAAGAGCATTCAAAAATTTGCAAATACTTTCCATCCACTATTTCACTGGAGTCTCCCAATAACCGTATGTGTTAGAAACTTCTTATCTCTACAGAATTTGGAGTTCAGAGGGCACTTACTTGTCCATGGTTTAGTGCAGGGCTGGGAAACCTGTGGTCTCGAGGCCACATATAACCCTCTAGGTCCTCAAGTGCAGTCCTAGGATTTGTTCTGTGAAGTTTGGATTCAGTCAAAGGGACTGAATATATTGAGTAAAGAAAAATATGTGTAAAGTAAATTTGTGGTAGAGTTGAGTGCTGACAACTAGAAGGACTAGGAGGTACCACTTATTTTGAACCTTGCATGGAGCTGAGGCTGCCCAAGAGGCAGAGAGGAGGGAGGAGAGGTTTAGCGGAAGCAGACAGAATATCATGTATGGGGAATAAGAAATAGGTAAATTGAGATGAAACAGTACCTGAATGGGAGCAATAAGCAATCCGGAGTGGAAAATTGGAGTCAGACTATTAAGTATTTTACATGTGTAAGATGCTGACATATGGAAAAAAAATCTGAACTGGAAAGATTCTCACAAGGCTATGTTCTCTCTGTTATGTCTTGACAAGAAATTTCTGTATAAGTTCAGGGTCCGTAGATAGATTTCAAAAGGTCTATCAGCTTGGAAGGTGGAGGAGGAGGAAAATAATTTTATTTCAATATAATTTGTTTTCTTTCTAGTCCTGTGCTTAAAAACATTCTGAGAAGAGTCCCATAGATGTCATAAGACTGCCAAAGGGGTCTACAACTGGACAAAGCTCAAGAACTTCAATGCAGCATATCTCATGTTTGATTCTGTAGACAGCATGTAGGGTAATAGACTTAGAGCTATGAAGAAACTTGAATGGCATTGATTCCAGGTCTCTAATTTTATAGATGCAGAAAGTGAGGAGATGAATAGACTTGTTCAAGGTTATACAACTAGCAAGTTAGTGTTAGAATCAGGATGTAAAACCATAATTTTGTTCATGTAGGGAACTCCCAGTAAGAAAATTCCTTCTTCAAATTTAGACTAGCAAATCTTTTGTAAGTCTTTTACAATCCCTAGTTTTCTTTGAGCTCAGCTCAACTACACCATGAGAGGAAAAATATCTCCTAATATTTCCTGTCATGTGAGCTGGGCAAGTTATTTTTCTTAAAAAAGGATGTCCTTGAGGTCTGATTGAGTCAGTAGACTCCAGGTGTTTTAGCTTCTAAGGTGCCTGCATAGTATAAAAATTTGTCTTTTAGTTTTCCACTTCTTGTGGAGGTGAAGTTTTTATGAATCCCTGACTAAAATTTAATTGAAAAGAAAGACATCTCTATCTGAATGTTTCTCTGAAACAATCCATTGGTCAGTTTTCTATCTAGTGATTTTCTGACTCTAATTTCTTTTTCTGGATGAGTTCTAATCTGAAAACAGAATATACGTATTTCAAATGCAATGCTTTAATGAGAATAGCTATCATCTTCATGGTCACAGGTTTCATTTTCTTATGAACTCTTCTGGCCTAAGCCCATTGAGTTGTTAAAAAAAACACAAATAAACAGGAGTAATACCAAAAAATACCATTCATGCTATGCCTTATTGGAATGTATTACCATTTAGTAAATATAAAGGTTTGAAGGCACACTGTGCCGCTGTTGCTTTCCCTCTGTCCTTTGCTATTAGTATTTAAGAAGCATTTCCTTGGCACAATACCTGATAATCAACCCTACTCAATGCCCACCTGAGAAAATTAGTCCTGCTATTAAAAGCAAATGGACAAAGAAAGGGCTCAATTCTTCCACGTTCTTCCAAACCACCACTCAGACTTCACTAAGACCGCCAAGGTGTGACTTGAAAATAGAATAGTCAAGAATGGGGAATGCAGAGAATTTGTGATACTTAAACCACTGAGTATTTGGGGAAGCTTCTTTTGTCTTTATTATAGTTATTCCTTCTTTTTTCTTTTCTGTCAAGGATGACTTTAAATAATTTATGTCTGATAGCAGTTCAAGACCAATATTGATTAGTCCTTCAAAAGAAATATATATTCCCTGTAGATTTCAATGTAAAAATGTAACAAGAAAGAAAAGGAATTTATTTCTAGTTCCAAGGAATAATGGAAAACTGTTGTTAGCACTGACCTTTCTAATGTAGTAATCAGAAATTAACCATAGGACAACACAATTTAAGGAACATCAATTTTTTGTAAAATCTTGAAAAATGAATTCAAGTATAAAAACATCACCACAAGATACTGCTGCTGACCATGACTATTTTTTCTTTTGTCACATTCAATTTAATGAGTGCTTTTAAACTGTTTAATAGGTACTAGATGCTTGAAGGATACAAATTTAGAAACCAAATAATCTACTTAGGCAGAGATTCTCAGACATTTCCTCCTCTCAGCACATCTTTACAATATTAAAAATGACTCCTTAACATGGAGATTTTATTTTTGCATATTATCCCTACTAATATTTATTGTATTAGAAATTTAAACTTCAACATTCATATAAAATTTGTTTTGACACTGAAAACTCCAAAAAGGTTCTCGGGGATCTCAAGTTCACATATTTCTCTAGAAGAATTTTTACTCTACTGGTGAACCAACAACATGTACTCCAATTCTCAAAAACTTAAATGGATTTGCTAGCTCAGAGTTGGCAAAAAGCACACGAATAAGAAAATACACAATAGATGTGAAATAAATATAAAGCAATTTTGTCACAGAGATAGAAGTGGAGCCTAGCAGCTGGGAAAATGAGGGAAGTCTTTGTATAGGGGGAAGCATCTGAGCTTGCTTTAAAATGATCTATGCAATCTAAGAGGCAGAGGGAAGGAGATAGCCTGTCCCAAAGTCATGGAAGTGGCAGATGGAATGACATGTAAGGGCAACATTAAATAGGCCAATTTGATTGTGTCCCGGAATGAGTGAGGAGAAAATGTGGAACCAATCAAACAGGAAAGATAGATTGGAGTCAGATTATGAAACAATAGAAATTACTTACAGAAGAACTTATGGGAATGAAGCCAAGATGGCAGAGTAAAAGCAAGGACTTGCTTGAGCTCTCCAGAAAGCCCTTCAAATACCTGTAAAAATGACTCTAAATAAATTCTAGGGCAGAAGAACCCACAAGATGAGAAAGTGAAACAAATTTCCCATCGAAGACAACCTGGAATATTGACAGGAAAGGTCTATTGCATCAGATTAGGAGAGGAGCACAGAGTCCAGTGCAAAATGAGCCAGCACAGACTGATGCCAGCAAATCTAGAGTCGGCATCAGGGGACTGAATCACTGGCAGCTATGGTGGTTTCCAGACTTCTCAACCCACAAATGCCAAAGGTAACTTAGAAGGTCAGTAGGAAAGGTCTGTCAGACCTAGGTAAGAGAGGAGTGTGGTCTATCTGCAGTACTAGGGCAGTGGCTACTGCAGTGGTAGAAGCAGCTACCATCACAGTGGTGGCTGCTCCCTTAGCTTTTGATCCGTAGATGGTGGTGGGATCAAATGACTGATCAGAGGGAAGTTGCAGCACTCTTTGCTAGTGCTGAGGCAGAATTCTCTTGTTTTGTATGTACTTACATCTGGGTCACAGTACTGAGTGGCAGTCTTGGGGTGAAGATAGCACTGGTGTGGTGGAGCTTGCAAGTGCAATAGAGAGGGAATCCTCACTATTCCAAGGCAGAAAAGATACTGTGGCCACTCGCAGATCACAGGCCAGGAGAAGAATAAACACCTCACACTGCAAAAACCGAAATTTTTCAGGTCCCTGGAAGTATCTTAGAAGACAACTGCACAAAACCCCTGAAACTTGGGACAGTACACCCTCCACATGGGAAGCAGAGTCTTACTTTAACAAAGAGTTAAAAGTCAAATAATTGACTGGGGAAATGAGCAAACAGTGGAAAACAAAGCCCCAAAACTGCAGACCATAGAATCTTACTTTGGTGATAAAAAATACCAAAACATCCAACCATAAGAAGGCAACAAAATCAAAGCTCTTAGGTCCAAAGTTGCCAAGAAAAATATCAACTGATTTCAGGCAATGGAAGAGCTCAAAAAGAATTGTGAAAATCAAACAAGAGAAATAGAGGAAAAATAGGGAAGAGAAATGAGAGTGATGCAAGAAAATCATGAAAAAAAACAAAGTCAGCACATTGCTAAATGAGACCCTCCCAAAAATAGTGAAGAAAATAACACCTTAAAAAAAGACTAACCTAAATGACAAAAGGCAATGAGGAGAAGAATATTTTAAAAAGCAAAACTGACCAAATGAAAAGGAGATCCAAAAGCTCACAGAAGAAAATAATTCCTTAAAACCTGGAATGGAGTAAATGCAAGCTAATGAATTTATGAGAAATCAAGAAATTATAAAACAAAACCAAAAGAATAAAAAAAGAAGACAATATGAAATAACTCATTGGTAAAACAGCTGACCTAGAAAACAGATCAAGGAGAGATAATTTAAAAATTACTGAACTACCTGAAAACCATGATCAAAAAAAGAGCCTAGACATTTCTATTATCTTTATAGAAATTATCAAGAAAGACTACCCTGATATTCTATAATTAAATGGCAAAATAGAAACTGAAATGTACATATATAGAGAGAGAATATACATGTACATGGATATGGAAATGTACTTATACATATATATATATACAGAGAGAGAGAGAGAGAAAGAGAGAGAGAGCGAGAGAGAGAGAGAGAGAGGAATGCAGATATACAGATATCTATATATGTATATCTATCCATCTATAGAGAGGGAGAGGAGTTGAAAATAGGATGATATCTAAAAATAAGTTTAAGAGGTGAAAGAGGAATGTACTGGGAAAAGAAGAAAGGGAGATGTAGAAAAGGATAAATTATCTTACATAAAAGAGGTAAAAAAAAAAACTTTTACAGTGGGAGAAAGAAGAAGGATGTGAGAGGGAATGAGTAAACCTTACTATTATTGGATTTGGCTTAAGAATGGAATAACATACATACTCAACTGGGTATGGAAATCTATCTTACCCTATAGGAATGTAGGAGGGGAAGGGGACAAGAGAGGGGGAATGATAGAAAGGAGGCAGATTGGGGGAGGGGGTAATCAGAAGCAAACACTTTTGAGGAGGGGCAGGATCAAAGGAGAGAATAGAATAAATTGGATATGGGAGAGGATGGAGGTCCTCCCCAGACCTTCCCTTGTAGAGGACTCTTTCATGACATGACTATTAGGGAAGCGTTTTGCTTGACTGCACATGTATAACCTATATAGAATTGCTTGCCTTCTCACTGAGGGTATGTAGAGAGTGAGGAAGGAAAAGAATTTGGAACTCAAAAATTTAAAAACTAATGTTAAAAAATGTTTTTACATATGACTGGAAAATAAGATATACAGGCAATGGTACATAGAAATCTTTTTTGCCCTACAGGAAAATGTAGGGGGAAGAGGATAAGAGAAGGCAAGTAGTGACAGAAGGGAGAGCAGATTAAGGGAAGGGATAGTCAGAATGCATGCCATCTTGGGGTAGGGGAGGAGAGTAATGGAGAGAAAATTTGGAACTCAAAATCTTGTGAAAGTGATTGTTGAAAAATAAAAACAAATACATTAATAAAACATTATATAAAATAAAAATTATCACAAAAAGCCAAAAATGGAGGTTGTACTTTATCTTAGTGTTAATAAGGAGTCATTGAGGCTTCTTGAGTAATAGCTTTACTTGATAAGAACTTGAGTTTGCTAGCTATTCGGCAGGTTGATTGAAAAAAGGAGAGACTGGATTCAGGGGCACTATTAAGGTTTTGGCAGTTGTCTAGGTCTAACTAAGATAATAAGAACTTGAACCTGTGTGGTATCTTTGTGAGTAGAAAGCAGAGGACAAATATGAAATCTGTTGTGAAAGTAGAACCAAAGTAAAACCAGAAAGACTCAGCTGCTGATTGGATGAGTGAGGAGGGGTGGGAAAGGTTATTGATGGCAATTAAATTAAACCTAAGTGGTTTTGAAGATGGTGGTACCCTTCATAATCTATCAATGGTACACCAGTGAATCTTCCTTCACACATGTAAACTAAGTAAACATGGGATTTATTCTTTGCTATTAATCAAATAGAACATGCAAAATAACCTGTATTTTAAAATTTTGTTTTGGTAGTGCTTAGCTCAAATCTTTCATGGTTTCGATGAACACCCCACTCTCACACAAGACCTTTCCTATTAATCAATTTGTTATTTCCTATCTACTCATCTGTGTATCTGCTGTTGATGAGGGAAATCTTAACTGATGAGAGAGATACTATTATGCATATCTGCTCCCTTCTTACTTTACTTCTGTCCTTTCTGACAAGGAGAGCAACTTTTGTAATAGCAATGGCAACAAAAATTGCTAATAGAGTTAATGTAGTAGATTAATAAGAAGAAAATAACAGCATCTAGCTCTTTTGCATCTTTAGGAACTGGAAGGATTAGGGACACCAGGTGAGTTTCAAAGAGGCTAATTTAGACGTAATATGTATCCAATTCAACATATGGGCTCATACGTGTCACATATCATGATATATTCATTATATCATTTATTTTGTATGGAGCTTTTGAAGTTTTCTTTGGATTTAGGAGAATCAATTCCTTAAAGATTATTCTTGATATTTGATTGTTAATAATATCCAAATTCCTAATAATGAGAATTACTAGAATGTGGAATGTTTTCCTAAAGATGGAATGGGTTCTTTCTAACTGGTGTTCTTTGATTGACTATTTTAAGGGCCATTTCGGGGGCTATTTCACAACTATTATTTTAGGTTGCAATACATAGCCACTGAGGTTCTGATGACTCTGAAATTCTATGATTTTGATATGTGGGGATGAAATGATCATTCTTGCTAAGGGAGAGCTTTTTACTATAGCATGCATGGATGAAGTTAATTTATGGTATTTCCTTTCACATCAAGCAGATTAATGCTAAAAATAGTCTAAGTACTTTGGCGTAAATAAGAATAATTTACATATAATATAAGAGTTACCTTTAAATATTTGAAGGATTGCCATGTGGAAGAGTGATAAAATATTTATATATATATATAACTCAAAAATATTATGAACTGTTATTTCTTCAAGGCTTATGGTTGTGAGAAGAAATGCTCATTTTATACAAAAAAAAATCACAGGTTTTCTCATTTCATATTAGAATATACAATTTTCTAAAGTTACTACTCCTATTATCTATGCTAATTAAATAATTTCTTTTCAGACAAAGACTGATGAACATTGCATTTAAAAACAAAACATTTTTCCCCACTTTCAAAGTAGCTCTACTTGGTTTGTACTTCATGTAATAAATATCCTTCCTCTGTGAGGAATGCTCACTTGAAATATGATCATGAAGATTGACTCAATTTTTGGTACTCAACATCTTTTAAACTCCCTTACTTGTCTGTATTCTTTGATTAGAGGGCAGGATGGGGAAACCATAAATTCCTCCCCAGACCTTCCCTTGTATAGGACTCTGAACTTTCAGAATTTTCCAGGGAGCTCTCCATTTTCTATTTGCATCTCAGGGTGGTTGCAACTCTGTGAAATATGTCCCTAATCTGGGTGTTCTTCCAACCCTCATGTCCTTTTCAGCTATTGTTTAGTGAATTGTCTTCTCCTATTGAAGTATAAGCTTCTTGAAGGCAGGGGTTTTCTTTTTCTTAGCACTTAGCATAGTACCTGGCACATAGTAAGTGCTTACTGAAGTAAATATTTAAGAGAATCACTTTTAACAATTAAAATAGGCTGGTTTCCTATTTATTAACTCTATATAGCATGATTATCATTAAGTGATCTTTCCTTGAAGAATCACAAGGAGAAAAAAGTCATTCCTATTTAAATTGATTAGTCAAATATTGCTTTACATTAGAATTGCTAAAGTTTTATAGGACACATAAAACCAAATTTCAGCGAAGGTCACTTTATGTTTGACTCTTCTAGGCAATTGGGCAATATGTCATCTCCTGTCTTCATTCTGTCTCATTCACTGTTCACAGAAGCTATGCCAAGGCTTCTCCCCTTTCCTCTCCCAGCCAGAATCAATTCCCTGCTCACCCATATCCCCCAGCAGCAGAGAAGGGATAAAGGCCACTACTCTTTCCTTTATGTCTTTTCCTCTTCCCTTACCTTTCTTCCTCTCCACATTATCTCTGTTTCTCTCCCCACTCTCTTTCAACTAAGGCGAAGGGGAAGTAAAACTTAATTGTAATTCTTACAGTCCTTTAAATATTAGCCATCATACAAGTCTTTATCTCAAAGCCCTATTCCTCCAGCTCCAATTAAGCTTCATTCCCTTTCTTTATTCCAAAGGGAAAGATAGCAAAACAAAATGCCAACATAAATGACCAAAATCTATTGAATATTATTTTGCTGACAAAATGAATTATGGGAATAGGAAAATGTATTTTTTGTCTATAATGATATCTACTGCTATAATGTTATTTAATATGACCCAATTATTGGCTCAATGATTTTTAATAAAGATATATGTAAAGTTTTACCTTTTATGTTGAAAAAAATCAATTTCTCAAGATGGGGGAAACAAAATAATTTTCCTTCATCTGAAAAAGAAATGGAGTCTTTAATGGACTACAAATATGATGGGCACCAGTACGGTGACATGACAACTAGAAAGTATATTGTAATCCAAAGCCTAATTTAACGCTTAATTATACAGGAGCAGGGAAGTCCTATTCTCATTGTATTATTCCATTGTCAGATCACAGATAATGTGTTCCATTCTGGCTACAAAACTTTAGAGAGCACATAGATAAACTAAAATGTGTCTGAAGCTAAAAAGACCTGTAGATTACCTCATGACAATCACTTAATTAAAAAAATAAAAGAAGAAAACAAATTTGCCTGATTTAAAGAAGTGTGAGGGGTAATATAAGAGTTACCTTTAAATATTTGAAGGATTGCCATGTGGAAGAGTGATAAAACATTGTCTTGGATCCAGATGGCAGAGTCAGGTATATCAGATGGATGCTGCAAAGAAGCAAATTAAACTTTCATACAAGGAAAAACAAAAAGGCAGTATTTAAGTACAGAGAAGCTAATGAGTACATGACTACATGTGTATATATATATACATATATATGTATATATGTATATATATATATATGCATGAGTATATATACATTTATTTATATATGTGCATGTGTGTATATATATTAATATACATATGTCATATAAATATATACATACAAAAATACAAACAAAATATAAGGGTGGAAGGGATCAAGAAAGGTTCCAAGAATGAGATATTACCCAAGGTAAGTCTTAAATGAAGCTAGGGATTCTAAGTAAGACGTGAGAAATGAGAGCATACCAAGTATCAGGGACAGTTTATACAAGCAATGGAGATGGGAATCAGGAAGTTATCTGACCTTACTCTTTCCTTTACCTAAGAACGATCATATCAAAGTATCCTTTGAATTCCAGGTTTGGCCACTACAAAGAGGGCTATATATAGTTTTGTACATGTGGGACCCTTTCCCATTTTTACGATCTCTTGGGGATACAGTCCTAGAAGTGATATTGCTGGGTCAAAAGGTATGCACATTCTTGTAGCCCTTTGGGCATAGTTCCAAGCCGCTCTCCAGAATGGTTAGATGAGCTCACAGCTGCACCAGCAATGCATTAGTTTTCCAACTCTCCCACATCCTCTCCAATATTTATCATTTTTCTGTTCTGTCATGTTTGCCAATCTAATAGGTGTGATGTGGTACCTCAGAGTTGTTTTGATTTGCATCTCTCTAATCAAAAGTGATTTAGAGCATTTTTTCATATGATTGTAGATGTCTTTAATTTCTTCCTCTGAAAATTGACTGTTCATATTCTTTGACCATTTATCAATTGGGGAATGACTTGTATTGTTGTACATTTCACTCAGTTCTTCATATATTCTAGAAATGAGGCGTTTATCCCCAAAATTAGCTGTAAAAATTCTTTCCCAATTTACTACATCCCTCTGAATTTTGGTTGCATTGGGTTTGGTTGTGCAAAAGCTTTTCAGTTTAATGTAATCAAAATTATCCACCTTGTACTTCATAATGCTTTCTATCTCTTCTTTTGTCAAAAATTCTTCCCTTCTCCACAAATCTGATGAATATAATATTCCTTTCTTCTCCAGTTTGCCCATGGTATCAACCTTTATACCTAGATTGTGTACCCATCAATTGGTGAATGGCTGAATAAATTATGGTGTATGAATGTAATGGAATACCATTGCACCGTAAGAAATGATGAACAAAAAGACTTCAGAGAGGCCTGGAAAGACTTATATGATCTGATGCTAAGCAAAAGGAGCAGAACCAGGAGAACTTTGTGCACAGCAACGACCACAGTGTGTGAGAGTTTTTTCTAGTAGACTTGGATCTTCATAGCAACGCAAGGACATAAAAAAAAAAAAAATTTCAATGGTCTTCTAAGGCAAAATGCCTTCCACATTCAGAGAAAGAACTATGGAATTCAAATGCAGAATGTAGCAGATCATTTTGTGTGTATGCATGTGTGTGTGTGTGTATGTGTGTGTGTGTGTGTGTGTTCGATATTATGTTTTGGCTTGTTATATGATTAGTTCCATTTATTTCAGTTTTTCTACACAGCATGACTACAGTGAAAATGTATTCAATAGAAATGTATGAGTAGATCCTATATAGAATTGTATACTGTCTTAGAGAGGGAGTGGGGTTGTGCGGGGTAAGTAGGGGGAAAAATCTAAGTTTTATGGTAGTGATTTTAGAACATTAAAAATTAAAATTAAGATTAATAAAAAAGATGGAAAAAAGTATCACAGAAATCTTTGACTCCTGATCTGCAATTTGCTCCTTATAAAAACACCATCCTTTCTCCTATCAAAGTCCTTTTTATCATTGCCATTTCCTTTTAGTGGTTTTCCTAATTATACCTAATTAAAAAGCGAGATACTAAATTCTATGGAATTATCCATTAGTTGGAAGAGACCTCTAGTGGGTAATATCATCTTCTATTTATCATTTGGGAAAAAGAGCAAATTGCTCTATAGTGTAATATGTAACCTTTATATAGTATATAATAGTGCTATATAGCCTAACTTTTAACCTTGAAAATATGTTTACATTATAAACTTAATTTTAAAATAAAGAACATATACATATATTTTTAATTTGGGCCATATAGTGCATTAAATTTGGTTGAGGATTTGCAATGAAAGTATACTGCAAATATTAAGATTCTACTTACTAGAAGTTATGTTATCTCGTATATTTTGAATCATAATAATAACTTCAGTATTGGATCTAGAATATGAACTATGCCCAAAGGGTTTTTATTGTTAAATTTATCATTTCCAGTGATATTATAATGTATTTAATAATATTAAAAATGCCCCTGTTCTGTAAAAGTAAATCTAATTACACAAAACTTACTACTTTTTATTATAAGGTCTTTTTAAAAATTTAATGTGCTTCTCAGTAGTTAAAAGTAACTACCTTTTGCAATGCTAAATAAACATAAAGTTCACACAGCTTTTGAAAACATCTCTTGTAGTTTCAGATTTTCTCCTGTTACAATATCCATCAAATTTTAAGATGATTTCACTCTCAAATTTTGTAGTGTTACCCTTTTCCCCTATAGAAAAATATTAAAATTCTTCAATGAAGTATCCAATAGATTTTACATTGTTACAACAATCTGTTATTTGAGCCTGATTCTCGTCTTTTCCTCCTATGTTCTTTATTCCTACCAAACTGTAATTCTTCTCATTACCAAAACATGCTTTGGAATTATCCACTTCTGTGCCTTTGTTTTTGTGTTTTCCTCCATTTGTAATGACTTTTCCCTATCTCTACCTGTTGGGTCTCTCACCTCAAATGTCACTTCATTCAAGAAAACTTCCAGGAGTTGGAAGTTATCATTGTTGACTCTTCTGTACTCTTATACACTTTGGTTGTGTCTTTCTTATCCCGTTTATCTTTCCTATTGTAGGCTTGTTTGTTGCAAACGAATTTCATTGCTTCTATTATACACAAAGTTTCTTCAACATAGTTCCCTCTATCTTATTCATGACTCACCTGTTCAACTTTTACCTCCCCCCATCTCCAGGAGGAATGCCTTTCCTTCTACCCAACTTGTCCTGAGGTAAGGGCGTATTAACATTAATTAGAAGTAATGATGGATTGCCATGGTTAATTGGACAAGTTACAATGCAAATATGTGATACATAATCCAGATCAGAAGCAAATTTCTTACTCAAATATAAAACTTCTTTTTATTAAAATAGCCGAATACTTTCCCAAAGTATATTTAATGATGATATATATTGACCAAATATTTGAAGGTTACAAAATCAAAGATTCAATTTCATACCTTTCTTGTAATCTTTACCTGTATATTTTTTCATTATTTTTTCATTTTTTATTTTTAATGTTCTACAATCACTATCATAAAACTTAGAATTTTTTCCCACCTACATATCCCCCACAAACCCCTTCCCTTCCCAAGACTGCATGCAATTCTAAATAGGATCTACACATACATTCCTATTGAATACATTTTCGCTATAGTCATGCTGTGTAGAAGAACTAAAATAAATAGGAGAAATCATATAACAAACCAAAGCATAATACACACACACACACATACACACATACACACACACACACACACACACACACACACACACACACACACAAAATGATCTGCCACATTCAGCAACTGAATTCCATAGTTTTTCTCTGAATGTGGAAGGCATTTTACCTTAGAAGACCATTGGGAATTTTTTTTTTTTTTATGTCCTTGCATTGCTATGAAGATCCAAGCCTACCAGAAAAAACTCTTGCACACTGTGGTTGTTGCTGTGCACAAAATTCTCTTGGTTCTGCTCCTTTCACTCAGCATTAGATCACATAAGTCTTTCCAGGCCTGTTTGAAGTCTTCTTGCTCATCATTTCTTATGGCACAATAGTATCCCATTACATTCATATACCATAATTTTTTCAGCCATTTCCCAATTGATGGGAATGCCCTTGATTTCTACAAATAACTACAAAGTTTTTGATAAGTACAAAGAGAGCTGCTATAAATATTTTCGTACATGTGGGAAACTTTCCTATTTTTATGATCTCTTGTGATACAGTTCCATGCCTGACATCGTACACAAAAATAAATTCCAAGTGAATACATGACCTAGGTATAAAGATTGATACCATTGACAAACTGGAGGAGCAAGGAATGGTGTATCAGATTTATGGAGAAGGGAAGAATTTTGACTAAAGAAGAGATAGGAAGCATTATGAAGTACAAGATAATTTTGACCACATTAAACTGAAAAGTTTTTGCACAAGCAAACCCAGTGAAACCAAGATTCGGAGGGATGTAGTAAATTGGGAAAGAACTTTTACTGCTAATCTTGCGGACAAAAGCCTCATCTCTAGAACATATAGAGAACTGAGAGAAATGTACAACAATACAAATCATTCCGCAATTGATAAATGGTCAAAAGATATGAACAGGCAATTTTCAGAGGAAGAAATCAAAAACATCCATAATCATATGAAAAAATGCTCTAAATCACTTTTGATTAGAGAGAGGCAAATCAAAACAACTCTGAGGTACCACATCACACCTATTAGATTGGCAAACATGACAGAACAGGATGTTGGAGGGGATGTGGGAGAGTTGGAACACTAATGCATCACTGGTGGAGCTGTGAGCTCATCCAATCATTCTGGAGAGCAGTTTGAAACTAATCTTTATCTATATTAATTATCACTTAAATTAACCTTAGTTTTTTGATTAGGATAACATATCTAACTTACCCTTTGAAATAATTCCCTTCTAAGACAGTTCTAAGTCAAAAATCTTTCTTGCCAATATGTCCTTCCAACTGTTAAATACCTTGGTGGCCTCGATATTTTAGCTTTAAGAATCATTCCTTGTGACTGCCTTCAATCATAATATGTTGATAAAGTCTTCCTTATTAGACTGAAGCTCTTTAGGAGTAGGGTTTTTTTTTTTTACTTCTTTTTGTATCCCCATTTCTTAACATAGTGTCTATCACATAGTAGGCACTTAATAAATGTTTCATTAAGTCATTTTTTCATTCAGTTTGTGTTTAGGGTTTCTTTCTTACAATGAACATAAATCCCCACCAAGAACCATTAAAAGTCACAGAATATGCATTCAGAAGGACCTCAGAGAATATCCAGTCCAACTCCTATTTAAATAAGAATCCTTTCTACAACTTTAATGACAAATGGTGGTCCTCTCTTGGCTGAAAGTAGCTATTAGAAGGGAGCTTGCTTTTTTTTAAGGCAGCCCATTCTATTTTGGGATGAGCCAAATCATTAGTAGGAGAAATTTTTTCTTTTAATTTAAACTCAGTACTTAGTACATTGCCTGGCACATAGTGGGTACATAATAATTTTTTTGATTGATTAGGTATACCTCTGTAACTTCAACCTCTTGCTAATATTTTGGTATTCTGAAGCTAAGCAAAATATTTAATTTTTAATAAATTAATATTTAATATTAATATAAAATAACTAATATTAAATTAATAAAGTCACTACAACAATTACAATTCTTGAAGTGTGCTGTTGAATTCCTCTTGCATTCTCTTCCTCATATTTAATAGCCTTAGTTCCTTTAACCAATCCTTATTTAATTTTTTTTCATCCTTCTGACCATCATGGCCACTCACTTCTGCCTGTCCTTGAACTTAACTACACTATTTCCTAAAATACTGTAGTCAAGGCTTAACACAGTAGTCCTAATACCCTAAATGAAAGTAGAGTATGTAGAATTTACACCCTAAAAGAGTGTTTTTTATCACAAATCATCTCAAATTATATGTAAAAATTGAATTTCCACGTCAAATTTTTTATGATAGATGATATGACATTAAGTGGTACAGAATGAGATAATCCCTGCAAAGAATATTTTAAAACTTTTAGCTTTATGTATCAATTGTCAGTATTAAAACCAATCATGGGTGTCTAAGGGACAATAACTTCATGTGGAGGCTGTGGGGCAAGTTTTACCCTGAAATAAAATGAGAGCAGCTCAGATTATTTATAAGATGGCCACCCCCAAATGGAAATAGTGACAGAAAAACTGCAGAGCTAATTAAGCCAGAAAGACAAGCATTCTAAATAACAAGAACATTAAGCTACTGTCAATATAAGGGATAACTGACATTTCCTTATACTTTGAGGACTGCAAAGCGCTTTACATGTTTGATCCTCCCTATATCCCTGGGGGGTTGTTAATAAAAAAAATTCTTTTTACAGATTCACTTTATAGATTCAGAAACTGAGACTGAAAAGTTAAGTAATTAGGTTATAGTAACACAGTAGAAAGGAATCAGAAGGATTTGAATGCAGCTCTCTACTAATTTAAATCCAGCACTATTCCATGCTGTCTCTTAAATTGGATATTTATATATGCATACACACATACGCAAACACTGATATGTACACACAGACACATATCCCTATATTACACACACATACACACACACACACACACGACAATTCTTTTACAATTGGACTGATAGATTCTGCCTTTAGTTATATCTAAAATTATATTCCAGTCAGATATTATCTATTAATTTTGCTTACTCTGTGTTTGTGGAGTGGTGATGGAATGGTTGAAAGAGATACAAATAGAGTGAATAATTCTGTCTTTGAACAGTTTACAACCTAGTGTCTGTTGTGAGTATGGAGAAATAATTTATCCCTCTCAGTCTCAGTTTCCCCATCCTTAACAAGAGGGTGATGAAGCTATTAATAGCACTTAATTCACAGAGTTGTCAGAAAAAAAACACATTGTAAACAATAATAGAAAAGATATCTATAAATGGAATTTTTATCTATTGAACATAGAGAAAGTAAAGCAATGTGTCAAAAAGACGGGTCTATTTCTTATAAAGACACAACCACTAGGTGTCACATCTCTTCTCCTTCACTTTTTATTAAGCTTACACTGAAACATTTTATACTCTCTTGTCCTAGGCTTTATGACCAAGAGGTTTGTAAAATAATAAATGAAAAGTGTTTTATTCCTACAGATCAATGAGAAATCTTTCCATATTGTCTTTAAAATAACAGATGTTTTTTGTTCACCTCTTAGCATGATAGAATGAGTTGCCCTTCATTTCAACAGCACACCTTTGATAAAGATACTTTTTGGTAAAGATACTTTCTTAAGATCATTACCTTGTTTATTTAGAGCTTAAAGGTAATTTTGAGGCTAACTAATCCAATCCTTTCTTTGTATAGGTGAGGAAAGTAAGTCCCATGGAATGATTTTATTAAACTCACACAAAGGTTCAAGGACTATAACTGATCTGGAAGTCAGTATTTTCAATATGACAAATAGCTAAGTGCTCTAAGAACTGGTAATAATTGAATATGGAGTATAAAGGGGAAAAAAGATTTTATATTTTATTAGGACAGAGGCTATAGGATCCTAAAGCTAATAGTAGAAGTTACCAAAAAGAGAATCTGTGTTTTCTTTATGATACTTTGGATTTGTGAAACTTTCTGGAGTTTGAATTACATGAGTTTGGGTGCAATATAGCTGATGTTATCAAAGATAAGTAGGTTCTAATGAGATTTAAAATAATAAACTGTAGGAGGCAGAAGCTATATCAGTACATGGATGCCAACTTCCTGGCTTAAAAATGAAGGTAACATCTACCTTAAAGTCATCTGTCAAAATTCCTTAGAGTATGCAGCCTCTCTTGTTCAGGAATATTCCCATTCTTTTAGCAGAATTAATAAAAGCCAATTTCAGGGAGAAAGATCTGAGAGCAGATTATCAGTGGGCAGTCATACGTACAAAGGAAGTCAGGAAGGGGATGTTCTTGGTGAGATTGCCTCACATCTTCACCCTTTCCCCTCTGCTTAGAAACTCCAAAGCCTGGAAAGGTAGCTTCACCGTTATCATCATCTCTTCGCTCTGAATGGACTTTGAATGCTGCACTGTCAGGTACAAAGATCTGGGAGCTCAGCAGATGCTTTCCACATGTTCTGACTGAGAATATCTGGGATAATTGGAAAATAGGGTTTAAAGGGAAAGCAGCTTAATCCATCAAAAATGGTTCTCCACTTTGAACATCAAGCTTGCCATGGATGATCCACTTACCCCTGGATGGTACAAGGAACATGAACATAAATTGAAAATGAACTGGAGCTCCCCTAAAGGCTGTGAACAGTGGCATTTTGGAAATAGAGAAGTATCAAAAAGGATATTAGATCCAACACTTTTTAGGTTAGATCTGATTGCCAAATTTGTTGCAGAAAAATGGGGGAGAAAAGGAAAAAATAGAGAAAATCAGTTGGCTATTTGATAGCATTATCATTTGCCCTACTTTATGTATGTATCATAGAGATAGAATTAGGAGAAAGAACCCTTATTCTTATAACTGAATGAGATTCTCAGAGTGTTGTAATAATAATCAACATTTGTATGGTATTTTATGAATTGCAAAATATCTTATTTGACCATCACAATAATTCTGTTTGGTGAGTGTATCTATGATTACCATTTTGCAAATGAGGAAATTGAGTATGTGCTTTGCCCAGGGCCACATCGATTGCAAAGTGTCTGGGGCAGTATTGTCAAAAATTCTTGACTTCAAGACCAGCTCGCTATCCAATGCCCCAACTAGCTACTGCTAATGTTGTTTGATAGCATGAAGAACACAGAGCCAATCACTTAATATTCTGGTGGCTTTATACTAATTACTGAAAATAATGGTTAGTTTTTATGATTAGAGTTTTCTCTGAGTTTGTATCTTAGCCCATTTATCTTTTAGAAGTAAAGTGCATGGTAGGTTCATGAAATAAAACAAAATAAAACAAAACCAAAACAAGGATTTTGAATCTTGAAATTTTAGAAAAAGAAATAGCCTTAGACATTATGATGTGTCATTCCCTATGGCTCCTCTATAACAACTTCAACACTTCAATGACATTGAGTTGTGTCATTACATTTTTAGCCTTTGTTTGAAAATTATTCCTTAAAATGAACACAAACTCCATGCAGTTTCCCCATATGCATCATAATTTTTTCTTCTAGTACCCAGAAACCAATTTTGTCTGGACTGAAAATCAAGTCTAGAGCCTCTTCCTTTTGACTGATGGAACTTGAAGTTAGCTATCATCTCTCACTTATACCTTCTTTTCTCTGGGTAAAATATTTCAAATTGCTTCAATGGTTCTTTATTGAAATGGTGTCAAACCTCCCTTAATATCCTGATTATCCTTCCTGATCTAGATATAATTCAGTTTGTTCTTCCTAAAATCTTGTATCCAGAAATGAACACAGAACTCCAGATATATTATGACATGCACAAAAGATCCAGAGATTATTATAATAACTATTCTGCACAGTATATATCTACTGATTTTGTCAGTAAAACAGGTTGGTTAGTGGACTTCCAGCCACACAGATACTCTTTTGAATCTTGATCCAGCCATCCCCACCCTCTATCTGTAAAGTTGCAATGTTCACTCTCTCTCCATTTTCTCTCTCAACCCCACCCACCCCCATGTAGGCATATAATTTTATATTTATTTATACTGATGTTCTTAAAAGTCATCCTGTTAGAGTAACCTGACTTTAATAGCAAGAGATATAGAGGGAGTATCTTTCAGATATGGACTATTGGCTTGTGTGAATGCACAATAGTCAGAGAGAATAATATGTTAGGGAACAGTGAATCATTCTAGTTGGCTAGACAATAGAGTACATAAATGAGAAATAAATAGAAATGAAGGCTAAGAAAGTAGCAAGGAATCAGATTTCAGAGAACCTTAAATGCCAGGCAAAACAAGTTGTATTTTGTTTAATAGACATTTGAAAACCATTAATAGTCACTTATCAGGAAGAAACAAGAGGCAAAGGAAGGAAAGCTTGTACACATTGGGTAAACCCCTTGTGGAAACTTTATGGAGGGCACAAATAAAAGTAGGACAGGCAAGTGTTGGATGGGTTAGACTTCATATCATTGACAGTAACTCCCAAAATAATTATATCTCAGGTTCATTTGGGTATTTGATTGAAGAAGGAAAGCGAGAAATGACTCAGAAGACTCTGCTGTCATATTACAAATATGGAAGTTGAGAATAGGGGCATATCTTTATGGGGGAGATTTCAAAATTTAATAGTTTTAGGGAGGGATGAGACTGAGGAAGTGACAGGACATTCAGATAATGATATCCAGCAGGAAGTTGAAAATGAGGAACTGGAAATCAAGGGTTATTTGGACAGGGGATAATAATTTGGAATCCATCTATGAAACTTTGATAGTGGATAAGATGTAAAGGGAAAGGGAAAAAGAGGTTGACCAAAGATGGATCTTGGTGCATACATGTAATACATACATACACACATTTACATAAACATACACATGCTCATATACATAATAAATATATACCTATATGTGCATAACATATGGAACAAGGTATCCCTTGCAAGTTGAGATCATCTCTTCTTATCTCATCATCATGATGTCAGCAGAAACTGGATTGACTCAATCTCTTCAGTCTCCTCTCCCCTCTAATTGAAAGGCTAGAAGGTAGAGTGCCAAACTCCTCCCAATGCCTTCCTTTATAGAGGATGGAAATTGGACTTTCTTCTCAGTTCACTTTCCTTACATCTGACACTCTGCCTGGTTTCAACTCCATTGAACAAACTGTTCCTGTGCCCAGTATGCCTTGGTGTCTGCCCACTCTCTCCCACTTTCTTGACTCTTCTTGTGTGTTATTTTCCCCCATTAGACTATAAACTCTTTGAAAGCAGAGATTGTCTTTCTTTTTATTTATTGTATCCTCAGCTCTTAGCAAAATGCCAGGCACATAGTGGATGCTTATTCAATTTTAATTGAATTTATTGGATATACATATACATATATACATTCATATATGCACAAGTAATATAATGAATACCCACACAGCACATACATATTTTTACACACATACATGTGTATATATTCACACATGTATACACATACACAAATATTGAGATTAAGAAGATGAAATAGCCAAGATGATGAAGGGAAGGAGGCAAGACAACCAAAAGGGGAGCCATGATAAATCAATATCATGGAAATCAAGAGATGAAAAGGAAACAGGAAGTGGTTGAATTGCAGCATGTACAATTCTAAAAGATCAAGAAGGATGAAAACTGGGGAAAAGAGGTTTGATCTGAAAAGTAGAAAGCAATTGATAACTTTGCTGAGAGAATTTTAATTACAGTGGTACAGATGAAAGACGTATTACATGGGACTGATGAGTGAGTAGGTGAGTGGATAGTGAGAATCACTCTAACAGCAACAGCAGTAACAAAAATCTGTGAAGGTACCAGATGTTGCCATCCCCATTCTACAGAAGAAACTAGTTCTGAGAGGTTAGGTGACTCACCCATGGTTACATAGCAGGCAAGTATTAGAGAGAGGTGTTCTGAAGCCATAAGCTGTTTATCACTGTTCTAGCAATCTATCCACTATACCACTGGGTACTACTTTTTCCTGGAATTTTATCTGTAAAGCAGTTTAGTAGACATGTTAGATGAGAGTTAAATGAGTTAGTGGGCCAAGTGATTTTTTTCAAGATAATGTGCATCTACAAATGTTTATAGGCCAAAGGGGGTGGGGGGAGACAGAGAGACAGAGACAGGGAGACAGGAGAAAGACAGAGAGAGACAGAGAAACAGAAACAGAGACAAATAGAGAGACTGACAGAGACAGAGAGATAGACAGAGACAGAAAGAGAAGGAGGGAAGGAACGAGACAGAGAGAGCAAAAGAGAGACAGACAAAAAGGAAGAGACATACAAATTTGGTCATGGAGTTGGTGCATTGAGGTGAGGAAAGAAGATCTGGAAGCCTGGCTGTGGGAAACAAGACTCTGTAGTGTTTGTATAGCATTAATGTTAATGGACTCACTAGTACATGACATGCTTTTGTCGCTGTTCTTTTTGTTTTGGGTTATTATTATGGTTTTTTTTCCCCTGTGAAACTACATGGATTTGGGATTAGAGGGTATTAAATAGCAGTTTTGTTATCTTGATACTATTTAGTTGTTTTTAGTTGTGTCTGACTCTTCCTGACCTCTTTTGAGGATTTTTCTTAGCAAAGGTACTGAAGTGGTTTGCCATTTCTTTCTCTAGCTCAATTTACAGAGAAGGAAACCAGGGCAAACAGGGTTAAGTGACTTGCCAGGATCAGGCAGCCTTTACGTACCTGAGGCTGGATTTGAACTCAGGTCTTTCTGAACTCTAGACCCAGCATTCTATTCACCATTCCACCTAGCTGTCCTTTTACAGTTATCTTAGAAGATAATATTAATAAACAAGAGCAAAATTATTGGCAAAACTTCCCCAATCTTGTCTTGCTTTGCAGACCTTTAAAGTCAGCTTGTGGGGTCTCCTACATATTGGCAAATAAGATTTGGTAACATGTTAGTTGCAGATCAAGCACTCAGGTTGTGTAAGTCTTTCTTAGAGAAAGTTCAGAGACTTTATTTAATAATTTTTACTTCCAGGGTCATTTTTCATGAAGGCATTTTATCTACTATCTTGTCTTTCCAGGTGCAGTTACTTTCAATGTATTAAGGAATCAGATAATGATAAGATAGGGTACTGGGAGCATGAACTAAAGCTCCCTTTTTTCTAATTTTCAATGAAACACATATTTCTGAAGGATTTTTACTAAAAATAAAAAGTTATATAATATATTTAATTTAACCTGTTTATGTATTATTCTGTATTTTATTGAGCAGATATCCTATATTTTATTAAATCAAAGCAATTATCTAGTTTTCTTACACATTATAAATATCTTAAAATCACTTCAGTTTACTTACAATTTATTGATGATTTAATGTCTATCTAATCTGAATTAGGCACTAAAAATAATTGCAACCATAGTTGCATTATTGTGGTCCAGCTGAACTCAGTTTGGACAAAAAGGAAAAGGAGATAATGGACTATATTTTTATCATATTTGAGGTATTAGTGCTTTCAATTAGTGCTTTCAACCTGCTCCCTTGTGCCTCAAATCATGTTTTTTTTTTTAAATAAAACAAACCCCAATATTCATACAGTGATTCTTTATGATAAGTCACAAAGCATTACAGTCTCAGAAAAGACATACTGGTGGGCAATCTAAATGGTAATGGAGAAACAAATGATAAGTAGAAATGTACTGTATATAAATAGATACATTGCCAATAATTACTTATTTGTACACAGGTAGGTGCCATTAGACTTAGAGGATGGGGATCAGACTTGTACTTTAATTTCATTGGAATAGGAAATTCCTAATGAGGACATTCTTTCTACCAATACATCAACTTACAGTCATGTAGAACAGTGTAGAGCACTAAAAGATTAGGCAACATTCCAAAGGCCAGACAGCCAGTATGTATCAGAGGAAGTACTTTTAGCTAGTTCCTCCTGGATACAAGGCCACCTTCCTATTCACTATACCATTCTTCCTCTTTAAAGGAAGACTAACTTCCAGAAAATGGTTGATTACAAAAAGATATGTTAGCCATGTAGTCTGAGATGGATTACAAGGACACAGCCCAAATTTTTCAGTTGCCTATGAAATGTTAAAAGCTCTAAAAGAAGACTCCTAAGACATTTGTTATATATTCTACAGAAGATTTATGGTTGCACACACATGTTGTACAGGATGGGAAAACAAGGATGCAATGTCGTTTGTCCTTTTGGAGGAAAAACCCACATCATAGAGATCAAGAAGCTACTGAAATATTCATGTGTGTTTACATTGTCATGTAGTCCTCCAAATACTGCAGACATTAGAAGATAACTTAATTCCTAACTTTTTGCATTAGGGAGTACAAGACTCAATTACCAATATCCATCAGATACTAGCTAAAATTTACCAGTGCACAATTTTGTCCATTCTGTATCCCACTTCCAAGTTTTACCCAGTCATGAATTATAAATATTAATCTGACAAAAATTGTTAGCAGTAGACAAATAAATCTGTATTCAACCACAGTGATTTGCTATTTGCAAATGCACTGAAATGAAACTGATTTGTCAGAAGTGGAAAAATAGCACAAAAACTGCAAAAAAATGGATGAAAAAATACTTCATCATTAGCGCAGTCCAGAAAGCATATATACTACATGGTAGCCCATATACTATAGAGCAGGGTGGGGAAACTACCGCCTTGAGGCTGAAGGCTTCCTACTCCTACTATGGAGTATGCAAGTATATGAAGCTTTGAGAGGTGGTGTAATTTCAAAGCCATTGTGTCGTCCCAATCAGAAGAATGACTTGGGGACATATCTTGCTAGGGAATCACAGAGTTGAAGAGGATATCTGAGCTCCTTTTATCTAAATCATTGCTGCACGGTAATTCTAACATGTGGTCATGTAATATCTGCTTGAATACCTCCAGTGAAATAGATGCTCTTCTCTAGGCAGTCCTTTCCACTTTTAAACAGGTTTAATTGTTAGGAAGTACCATTATTTTCTCTTAAATTGAGCTGAAATCTACCCCTTTGAAACTTCCAGTCATTCATTCTAATCCCACCCTATAGGAGGCAGGCAGGACCAAAGGACGGTAAATTCTGATGGCTAAATGATGCCCAGTTGATTTGGGTTTTACTGCTCCTCTCCTCTCCTGTCCTCTCCTCTCCTGTCCTCTCCTGTCCTGTCCTGTCCTGTCCTGTCCTGTCCTGTCCTGTCCTGTCCTGTCCTCTCCTCTCTCCTCTCCTCTCACCGTAAACCTACTACACTCTGAAACTGGGACTCCAATGGGACGCTGCCTATGGATCTTGCTTTACCCTAAGTGAGTACCTGCAAAGACCTTGGCCTAAAGGGCCAAAAGCCTCCCATGCATCCTGGGTCATCTCCAGTCATCCTGAGGAATATCAGGTCACTGGATTCAGATGGCTCTGGAAGAGAAGTGAGGCTGGTGACCTGCACAGTCTCCCTCACTCAAAACAAAGTCAAGTGCAAGTCATGTCATCATTTCTCTGATGGCATGGTCTTCTTCAGCAACAAAGGATGAACACAACCCTATAGGACCAAGTTAACCAAATCTTATTCATCTCCTACATAATCTTCCTACAATCAGGTGAACAGAGGGATAATAACCTTTCTTCATGGTCCCTTTTGTGTGAATAAATGTCATTAGTCACCTAGAAAGGCATTCTGTGCTACAAAGTGAATGAAAGTAGGTATGAATGAATTTTTAAAAGTTATTAAATGCTTACTGGGAGAAGACATAAAGAGTCAAATTTAGAGCAAATAAACTCCCTCAAATTCACCAAAAGTTTTCCTACAAAATACAGCTAGTATTTGTAAGGTGCATTAAAATTTGCAAGATACTTAACAATTATTTTAAACTCACAACAACCCTAGAAAGTAGGTGCTATTTTTATTATTCTAATTTTGGAGATGAAGAAACTAAAGCAGGAAGTAGTTAACTGAATTGCAAGGGTACAAAGACAACAAGTATCTGAGGCTGTATTTGAACACAGGTGATCTCCACTCAAGGTTCACTGCTGTACCTAGCTAGTTGCGTCTATATCAGCCTAAACACCCTTACCTGAAACTGGGTCCATTAGCAGTCCTAATGGAATATAATTTGTTTAAAACGTATTGTCTTATTTATATATTCTTAACCATTTAAAAAACTCGATTCCCTTATTATTAATCTATTTTATTTATTAAAAAAATCAAACAAAACCAAAATAAAAACATTTTTTGTTCTAGGATCCAAGATTTCCTGAAGATTCAAAATAAAAGTTCCACAAGGATTCTTTCTTTAATGGAAATTAATATCCTACACATATGGAACATATAAAATTAGCTTTGTTTTATTAGGTAACCATTAACATAAAAGGAGTTCATGAAGGTACATTTACTGTATCAGTGATTTTATTAGCTATTTTACTTAACTATGGTGTCTTCTACTAAAAAGCAACATTAAGTTCTTTATCTCTGGGTCCAACTTGAAGGGTGTTACTGCATCTGAGTAGCTATCATCTAGGTTTGTAGTGATGAACAGATGAGATAATATTTGTAAAGTTTAGCATAGTGTCTAGCACATAGTACGCATTTAATAATGCATCTGAGATTGGATAAGTTACAACTGAGTTGATAACTGCAGTTTTTTCAAATTCAATTAGATGAAAAAATCTGTTTTTGCAACATCTATCCTGTTTTCTGGACATGTTCTTTTTTTTACTATTTTCCTTTGAAGGGGATTGTGGAAAGGGGGAGACAGGAGGGAAGCTTTAGAGTAGTGCGATTGGAACAACCTAATTTGTTTCTAAGACCCAGTTATTCCTCGAATTCTCTTTTATATCTTTAGCCAAAATAGCCTGTAAGTTATAGCTGATTTTGTTTATTGGTACAATATAAAAAAAATTGTTCACGCTGCATATAAAATACTGCCACTGTGATTGTTACAATCTTATAAACCTCACCAGCCGTACTCTAGGCCATCATTCATGGGTCCTTATTAATAGATTTCTGGGCTGCCTCATAGCAGAGGACAACAAAACTGAAGTCCTTTTTATAGAGAACACACTGAATCACCAAACATTATAAATTTAGCTGCACTTTTTATACAAGGAATTTTATTTCCATTCAACATGACCATGCCCCAAATTAAGTTCAATTCCCTGTGGAGGTCCTTTCCACTGCTACTTATTTTTACCGCAGCAGCATCACCTATCTCTGAGTTCATTTGTAGTGTTTATTTATATGAATGTCATCTGCAATTACTAACCATTTTTAAATAGTAAATGTCCCATCTGTTCAAAAATAAAAATATCGCTTAGCACCTCTACCATGCTTTGTTTGCTTTAATTTCTACTTGCTTTAAATATTCACAGCATTTTTGTTTTCAAGCATGATACCGAACATTAGACCAATTAACAGAGCCATCAAAATGAATTTGGTGTGTTCTATTTATCACCCTTACAGATTTATAAGGGAAAATTGCTATGTCATCTGTGTTCATAATTGTTTAAGATATGCAATAATAACAAATTGAATGAGATTGCTGAGACATCATTCAGACTATAAATTCTTAATTTAGCACCCTAGGAGACTCCATTGTTTCCCCTTTTATTACTTATTTGCCTGACTCTCCCACATTGTATAACTGAAAATGAAGATGTTTTAAAAGCTTGTTTTCTCACAAATCTTGCCCTCTCTCTTTGCAGATGGTAATATTTTATCTGAAGTTCGATCAGATGCTTCATGCATTTCAAAAATATATAGCCTACAAGATCATTTGGATGGTGCCAGCTGCATAGGCTTCATGGGAATGACAATGGATGGCAATTTAAGGCAATAAAGATGAGATCACTAAAACCCAGCAGCATAGCCTTTCTAGATGCTGTATGTGATTTGCAAATGAGTTCCACTTCTAATCCAAAGTTCTATAGAGCCCACTTTGGATAGAGGGGTGGTTTGGAGGGAAGCGATAAGGGTAAGTGCCTGGAAAGAGACAAGTGTTTCCCAAGAGATTGCTTTACAGGGAGAATCCTATTTCAACAAATATCATTATTATGTATGATTCTATTGAGTGAAGCTAATTCCATGTCCTGACCCATAATAACAGTACTTTGCTGATGTAGATACTATAAATTCTATTAAATGTAACTTCCTGTAGAAGGCATGCATTCATGAGCTGCAGTCTGTTTAGTAGTGAGTTTATTTAATGAAGATGTTGAAGTTGTACCACAGTTCTATTTGAATACAGTAACAGAAATTCTTAATAAACGTGGATGTTTTCCAAAATGTGATGCTGGTTTATTTCTTTTTAATTCCTCTTTAAAAATAATAGCAGATTCTTATGAAGATGAGATAGCTACTAACATGTAGAATGGGACCTATCATAGAATTGCTGTCCTCAGATACTATCACAGGGTGACAGAATTGGGGGGACAAAAAATCCATTAGTTGAATAGTGATCGAAGTTGTTAGAGGGGACAATGATAAGGAAAAGTAGAGAATGGTTAACAATAAGCATTTGAGTTCTGAAATGGAGGAGATTTTAAGGAAGATATGGTAGAGATCAAGAGTTGCTCCCCCATGGGAACTTGATATTCTGAAGTATAGATGAACCAGCAAAGAGTTGAGTTATGAACACTGGATGAATACTGGCAGTGGGGATTTAGGGTATTTGAGTAGGAAAGGACTGGAATTGAATAGTCATTGACATATATGCCATAATTTTCTTTTCTCTTTGAAATCAATAAGGGTGATGAAAATCAGTTGAGGTCAGAGATGACAGGTATGTGTAAATGCCAGAATAGAGGCAAAGTTTAGAGTGACAGGTATCTAGCGATTAGCAGGAGTCTATTGTGCCAAAGAAGGTTGGGCACTATGAAGAGAGAACAGCAAAGTATGAGCAGAAGCAGAACACTGTTGTGGGGAGACCACCCTGTGGAGCCATGGTTAAACAACAGAAGTCTGCAAATGAGTCTTAACTAGATCTACAATAAAGTGTGGGAATCCTTGGGTATAAGATAAAAAAGAAAAATGAGGATATAAGTAAATCCAAAAACTTCTCCCTGGATCCCGTTCTTGTTTTACTCTACCCTATCTAACTTGGGGATCTCATCAGCTCCCATGGATTCAGTTATTATCTTCAGGCAGATGATTCTGACACCTTCATACCCAATCCTAATATTTCTTCTGAGCTGCAGTAATGCATCTCCATCTGCCTCAGGGGTATCTTGAACTGGATCTCTTGAACATGCTTTAAATTCAACATGTCCAAAAACAGAGCTCTGTCTTTCCCCCTAATACTTTTCCTTTCTGAACTTAGCTCTTACTATCAAGGGAACCACCATCCTCTCCAGGCTCTCAATCTCAATGGCTTTTTCAATTTCTCACTCATGTCCAATATGTTACAAAATCTTGTTCTGTCTACATTCTCAACATCAGTTGCATACATCTCCTTCATACACTCATGATCCTAGGTCAAACCTTCAACCTCTCTGCCTCCAAGTATTGCAATAGCATTCTAAATCTTCCCCCTGCCTCCAGCCACTTCCTAGTACAAGAAGACTTTTCTAAAGCATAGGTGTGATCATGTCACTTCCATTATCAATGAACTCCAAAGACTTCCTATTATCTTTTGATAATGTAGCCATTATATATATTATTTTTTTTGGTTCTGTTTTTTCTATATATCAGTTCATATACACATTTATGTTAAAGAATATGATTTTACCCATAAGACTTTTTTGACATAATATTCAGTCTTGTTGAATATTGAACATCTTGGTTTTTGTCTATTTATTGATATGAGACATAACGATCACAGTTAAATGGTATAATGCGTAGATCACTCAGCCCAGAGTCAGGAAGACCTGAATTTAAATCTGGTCTCAGACATTTGCTAATTGTGTGATAGCATGTAAATAATTTTTCTTCTATCTGCCTCAGTTTTCTCAACTATAAAACAGCGATAAGAATAGTAGCTATCATCTAGGTTTGTAGCGAGGAACAGATGAGATAATATTTGTCATGTTTAGCATAGTGTCTAGCACATAGTAGGCATTTAATAAATATTTATTTTATTCATCCTTTCTCAGGCTTTTATGAATTAGTCATAGAATGAATAAATGTCAGAATTGGAAATGTACCCCAAAGTCATCTAGTGGAATCTATAAATGAAAAACAACATGCCCAAGCTGGACTTCCAGCCTTTATTTAAAGACCTCTGTTGTTGTTTCTAGATGTCATGGTGGATAAAACACTGGACCTGGAATCAAGAAGATCTGAGTTCAAATTCAGCCTCAGACATCTACTGGCTATGTGATTTTCTAGAACACTTTACAGATGAGGAAACTGAGACAAGTCAATCCTGTCTGTAGAGTGTTCTAGAAAAGGAAAAGGTAGAGCACTTCAGTATTATTGCCAAGGAAACCCCAAACAAGGTGAAGAAGAGTTGAACACAACTGAGCAACAACAACAGTTTAAAATAGTTTAGTTGCTTGAAAATAGCAAATAAATTTCTATAGTGCTTTAAAATTTACAAAGTACTTTCCACATAAAAACCCTGAGAGCTAGGTAGCGAAGATATGTGTGGAGAATTCAGATGTGTGGTTTTACTGGTGCAAGGTACTCTCCCTCCACTCATAAAGCAGGACATTTGTTCTGAATGTTATGGTTTTAGAGTATGACCTGTTGTATAGAAATGTTGAGTGATGTGCCCAGGTCACAAGACCTGTATGAGTCAGAAGCAGAATCTGAATTAATCTCATCTTGATTCTGAACCTCCTATTTTACCACTCCTCTAAGCTGCTTCTACATGAGGAAACTAACGATCAGAATGGTGAACAAGAATGTAAGAACCTGCAGCAGAAGGAACAGGAGGAGAGTCAAAGTAATATCCTAGTGAGCCAGAAGATCTCAATCTTGTAACTTATTTGAGATTATAGGACTGAAGCAAATTTGAAATGGCAATACCATTTATTTTTGCTGTCCACAGATTAGCTTCTACCCTGTGGGGTGAGGGAGGGAATAATACATAACCAGCATAATGACTGTCTGGGATGCTTTATATATTGTTATCCTTCATTGTGTATGCCTTGAGTCTTTTGGTTTTAAATATTTTTAGAACAGAAGAAATCAATAGCTCTCCTATACCATTACAAAGCAGATTCCGTGTTTATTTCATTTTGCCTCTATATTTCAGTGCTTTGCATATAGTGGCTTATAAAACCTAGTTCAATTGAAATGAACTTATTTGTCCAGAGGCTCATTTCTAAAATATATTGATGTCAGAATTTGAACCCAAATCTTGTGATTTCAAGTTCAAGGCTCACTCCGCTATTATACCCTCTAGGCCAGTGATCCTTAGGTTGTGATCTCGTGCATGTGTGTGTGCATGCGTGTGTGTGTGTGTGATGGATTGTGGATTGGGTTGAAACCTATGCGTATTTTTCCCACAATAGCATCTTTAAATGAATGAAATAAAATGCATAGGATTACAAAGGAAGCCAAATATATTAATGTGCTTAAAATACATATTTAAAAAAAATTAAGCTTATGCTTTCCAGGTCAAGAAGTTATCCTTAAAGGCTGTTTGTTTTATAACAGGAAATCACTTAAAATTCTACTAATCTGATTGACTTACCTAACTGACTAAAATATTTACATATATTGGCTGATAATTCACATGATTTGTATAGATCAAAAGTGACTAGAAAAACAGGTTATCCTTTAAATTTTTCCTCTAAAAGAAAACTCCTATCTTATTTTGCTAATCCTTTCTAGTCTTTCTTGGAGATAGTAGAGAAAGGAAAGGAGTAGTCCTATGATTTCATAGATATGTGGAACTCCCAGAGTGAAAACTACATCCATCAATGCAAGGCAGCAAGTCCTTCTGTAATTTATATTCTTAGACTTATCTGGGGGACTGAAAGGTTGGGTGCCTTACTCATAATCACACAGAGTATATCAAAGTCTACATGTAAACCCAGGATTCCCAAACAATGGAAATTACTTTTTCTTTGGCTATTTTTCAACTTATACCTAAAGCAAAAGCTGTACCTAACTGAACATTACGGAAAATGATTTGCCACTTCAGATCTTTTTTTTTAGAACAACACTTTATCCCCCCATTTACTAATAGATAGAAATATTTTCATTTCACTTCCCCTGGCCAAATGCATTCATATTAATTGATTGAATGAAAAGCATTTCAAATAATTTTTCTGGCAAAATAAGTTTATTTACATAAATATGTCAGTCTACTTTTTCTAAGTGAAATTTGTATAAGAAGAAGTTTCTTCTGGACATGGGGAAGATGCTGAAATATTTCTCTTCAAGGTCACTGTGAACCTTGTTTTAGGCATCACAAAAATCATATCACTATATGATCACAAGAATCACTATATCATTACACTGATATAGTACATATATTATAATTCTTTGCCAGCACTATAAAGATATGGATTTGATTACATATTGTATTGCATTGACAGATTTCTTTGGATTACTTTATCTTTTGGTGAGAAACAACCCTGTTGTAGTGGAGGGATGACTGATCTTAGAATCAGGAAGACCTGGCTTCCAGTCCTGTCTTTGATATATTCTCCTGTATCTGTGTGGCCATGGGAAAATAACTTACCCTTTCAATGTCTCAGCCAGATCACTAATTGTATAAATCACAAGTAAGTTTCCTAAGGTCACAGCACCCACTTGTTGGGAACAGCTAAACAAATTAGAGTATGTGAATGTAATGGAATGTTGCCCCATAAGAATACAATGAAGTTTCAAAGGAAGTAAGGAACATGTCTGTGAGATGATTCAAAGTGAAGTGAATAGAACAAGGAGAATTTATGTAGTGACAAGAACATTATTATAAAGAAAAACAACTTCAAAAGACCTTAGAAGTCTGATCAATGCAATGCTAAACTATAAGCATAGTACAGTAAAGAATAAGTATGTGCTCTACTTCCTGGAGAAGGGAAGAACTTAAAATGGAGATTGAGGCATACATTTTTGGATACTGAATATGAAAGAGTGTTTTGCTGGATTATACATATTAGTTATGATGATTTTTTTCTTTTCTTTTTGATTTTTTATTGGATCACAGTAGGAGGGAAAGATAAGTGCATGTGTATTTAGATTATGTGTGTGTTTATGTATGTGTGTATATTACTTTAGATTAGTTGACAATTACATGCTTCTATTGAAGGATGAACTTCCACCACCATGATGACCTCATGATATATAATAACAAACCCACATCCCCAATGACCAAAAGGTTGGGGAAAGAAATTCCTTTTGGAAAGTGGATAATTAAAATAATAGTTTTCATTTTTAAGGAAAAAATATAGTCAATAATAATACAAATGCAAATGAAATACAAATAGCAAAAATATTAAAAATAATAATAAATGAGTCATTTATAAACTTATTTATTTCAAGTATCCTCTGATTACCCACAATTTTCCTATCTAGCCTGTAAGAGAAAATCATAACTGTTGCAGAATTAACTTGCTTTTTCACAACAGCCTCAACACAACAACATTGTACATTAAAGGCTGAACAGGTTTCTTGGCCAGCCTAGATACTATACAAGTAACATATTATACACAAAGCAATTACTTGTTATCATTTGATAACAGTGTGACAATGATAGAAGGATTAGACTGTAGAATCTGTCCTCCTTAGCACAATGACCTGGCTTTCCTATCTTTTATATTTTCAGGCCACAGTACTTAGATTTATCACCCAGGATGAGCTTGGTCAGGGATACTGCTCTTTTGACCTCACTTAATAAGCCATTTGGACATATTTTTCCAAATGAATTTGACACCTGCATTTTAGCCACTGACCCCAACTATACAGCTGCTATCCTTTTTGACCCCTCCTTACTCCTAAATCTTTTAGCTGACTCTGTAATCAGATTATTTATTAACTGTTGAATTTCCAGAAGTAACATACACATGGTATATGTTATATACATATGTTACATGGCATACATATGCCAGATCAGTTATATGATAATCCTTATGTAATCTATTTCTTGAACAACTAAAACTATTACTTCAATTAATCTGTATTTAATCCTTTGAAAATTGCCAATAGGCTACATGCTCAAGGTATAAGTGGGTTGCAAAAATATAACATAACTTTGAAGTATGTTTTTCTATCCTATTTTGAGAAACTAATGTTTTATACCACCCAGCCACCTTCTTGCCAACTCCATTGCCACTTTCTCTTCTATTACTATCCTCTTCTCTCTAATTTCAGAACTATAATTAAATCAATACTGCCTTTGTTACTGGAAAGGATATGTGTTCATCTATTACCTTTTAATTCTATTCACTATCCTTACATTTTTCCCAACCAAAATATTCTTTCTTGGTCACCATTCCCCTGTATGTTTTTCCTAGTTAACTGCATTAGAATATAAGATCCTTGAGAATAGGAACTGTGTTTGCTTTTGGATTATATCCTCAACATTTTGTGCCCTATTTGGCACATAGTAAGCACTTAATAAATGATTTTGTCCTTCATAGTCACTCTTGTAGAGAAAGAAAAAATGTGTTGTAGAATCGTAAATTTAGACCTAGAAAGGAGGAGAGATATGCATTTATATGGTGCCTACTCTAATCCAAAAACCATAAAAAGTGATTGACAAGCATTATCTCATTCAATCCTCACAGTAACAGTGAAGTAGGTGTTATTATTATCCCTGTTTGCTGTCAAAGAAACTTAGGAAAACAGAGATGAAATTACTTGCCCAGAGTCACACAACTAATAAGTGTCTGAGTTCAGACTTGAACTCAGGTCTTCCTGAGAACCTTAGAGGATCTTAGAAGTTTTCTAGTCCAACCTCTATCATTTTGTAAATGAGGTAATTAAGACCAAGAGAGACTAAATGACTTGCCCATGGTCACAAATAACAGTTTTGGGATTTAATTCTGGGTTGGAATTTGAAGGAAGATTATATGATTCAAAATACAGCATCCTTTTCTTCTACCACACCAAATTAATATACCACATTAGCTCCTAAGATGAAAACCCTTGACAAAAGATGCTTATGATTCACTGGTAAATAAATGTTCCATTTAGAGCTATTTCTGACGAATAGTATTTTAACATGTTCACAAGATTGAAAGTGGGTGAACTAGGACATTATGAAAGGAGAAGTAAATATGCAAAAGCCAGGAATCATAAAGAGTGTGATTAGTGATTACACAGGGGTCATTATTCCATTAGTGACTGTTGAGCATTCTTTACTTGTAATAGATGACTTTACATATAAGAGCCTGACTGAATGGGGAAATTTCTGTGTCTATTAGCAGTCACTAAAGATGCTCTTGTACTCTAAAGATTTATAAAGTTAACAGTAACCTCTGAGTCTGTGGCCTTTTTCCCAGACAAAATGTTCACTGTAATTTTCTTTGTAAGAGATAAAAGTCATCACTTTGTCTTATCAATTGAACGGAAGTCACCAACAACAATTTAAGCAATATTTTTATGTTATTACTTTTAGAATTAGACTTACTCCAATATTTCAATTATCTGTGATTTCATCTGTATGAGTACTCCTCTCACAAAGGCAAATTGTACCCCCTTTTTGCCTTACTAGATGTCTTTCATGACTCCTATGATTGAAACAACTTATCACTGAGTAGTCTGTCTGCTTTGATGAGTTGCTCCAAACCTAGATAAGTTAGTCTTTCTGCCTTCCAGTAGCACCCTTCCTATATTACCTTTGAGAACTTAGGTTCACCTGCTGTGTTGGACAGTAGTGGAGAATGCATCAAGCATACATTGTAAATAGAACTACAACTCTTGGAGCTAGAAGGGACTTCAAGTGGTTATTAGTTCAACTTCCTGTTTTAAGTGAGGTGAAAGTTCCATGTAATCTAATGTACTCAATCTTCCTTTACTGACTGACTTCACACTACTCATCTTCCCAAACTTATGCTCCAACAAAAGTGGCCTCCTTACTATTTCCCTCATTAATCATTATATCTCCCACTTCCATGCCTTTGTACAGGCTGTCCCATCCATGCCTGAATTTCATTTAGCCTCCATGTCCTACAATCCTTAGGCTACTTTCAAGGTGTTCAGATGTTTCCTCCTAGAGGAAGTCTTTCCCAGTCTCCTTAGTTCTTGATCTATTTTCCCTTCTCAAATGAACACAAATTGATTCTGTATTCTACCCACCACAATGCTTGTGATTTTTTCCTTACAACTCTCACAGTAATTAAAACACTCATCTTCTCAGATGAGGACATTGCTTCATCCATTATGAAGAAAATCAAGGTCATCCACTGAGTTTCTTTTTTCCCCCTTCTTGTCATCTCACAACCCTTTGGTTTCATCCTTCAGTGGTGTTGTTGTTCAATCATTTCACTCATATCTGACTCTCTGTGATCCTGTTTGAGGTTTCCTTGGTGAACAGAGTGGTTTGTCATTTCCTCTTCTGCATCACTGTGGAAATCATTGCCACAGATGGCAAAAAGACAAATGAGGTGAGATGACTTGCCCAGAGTCACATAGCTAGTAAATATCTGAGGTTATATTGAAACTCAGGAAGATGAATCCTCCTGGCACCATGCTCTTCCTCCTCTGTTTGACTCTACAGTCAATGTCTGTCAGTTTTGGGGGGACTGAAAGGAGGGTATGTAGAGGAATGGTGGCAGTAGAACCTCTGCAGTAGTGACAATCCCTTTTTTGGTGCCAGGCACAAGTCTGGGAAACTTTGCTTTCCTACCATGAGCGCTAAGTAAGCATTTTGAAAAATAATGTTTTCCTGTGTGAATTAATACAGCAATTTCTAACCTAAATTCCTCTTGATTTCTATTAAAACTATATTGATATAGGGAGAAATCTAGTCAATGTAAAGATAAAACATACTAAAATATATTTTAAAAGAATATGTTTCGGGGGCGGAGCCAAGATGGCGGAGTAGAAAGACGCACATACACATAGCTCTGAACCCACAACCCATAGAATGGCTACAGGGATGTAACTCACGGCGAATTCCGCACCCAGAGGCCACGGAACATAGGAGCTAGGGAGATTTCTGTTCCAGAGAGACCTGCAAACCTCTCGCGGGGGGGTCCTTCGCGCCGCGGACTGGGCGCCGGGACTGGGAGCTGAGTGCAGCCCTGCCGCGGCCGCGGCACCGAGAGGAAAAGATCCGAGCAGGCTTCACAGACAGGATCTCCAGCGGCCACGCGGGTCCCTCCACCCACAGAGGGATCTGCAAACCTCTCGCAAAAGGTCCGTCGCGCTGCAGACACAAAGCCCAGCCCAGACCTGCTGCGGCCACGGCTGCGGCACCGAGAGAAACAGATCCGAGCAGGCTTCAGGGACGGGATCTCCAGCGGCCGCACAAGTCCCTCCACCCACAGGTGACAGGGGTGGGTGAGACAGTCTCTTTGGCGGGTCGAGAGGGGAGTGGGGTGCCCCCATAATTCAGGCCCCCCCCCGGGAGGTAGAAGCTGGGAGGCGGCTGCGGACAGGGGCTCCCCAAGCGGACGGGAGCTTGAATCCATTGCGGAAGGTCTGCGCATAAACCCCCTGAGGGAACTGAGCCTGAGAGGTGGCCCTGCCCCGATCTCAGCACCAGATCATAATCTCATACTGAATAGCAGCCCTGCCCCCGCCAAAAGCCCTGAGGCTGGAAGCAGCATTTGAATCTCAGACCACAAACACGGGCTGGGAGGATCAGGAGGTGAGGTGGGTGTGAGGAAAATATTCAGAGGTCAAGTCACTGGCTGGGAAAATGCCCAGAAAAGGGAAAAGAAATAAGACTATAGAAGGTTACTTTCTTGGCGAACAGGCATTTCCTCCCTTCCTTTCTGATGAGGAAGAACAATGCTTACCATCAGGCAAAGACACAGAAATCAAGGCTTCTGTGTCCCAGCCCACCCAATGGGCTCAGGCCATGGAAGAGCTCAAAAAGAATTTTGAAAATCAAGTTAGAGAGGTGGAGGAAAAGCTGGGAAGAGAAATGAGAGACATGAAGTCAAAGCATGAACAGCAGATCAGCTCCCTGCTAAGGGAGACCCAAAAAAATGTTGAAGAAATTAACACCTTGAAAACTAGCCTAACTCAATTGGCAAAAGAGGTTCAAAAAGCCAATGAGGAGAAGAATGCTTTCAAAAACAGAACTAGCCAAATGGAAAAGGAGATTCAAAAGCTCACTGAAGAAAATAGTTCTTTCAAAATTAGAATGGCACAGATGGAGGCTAATGACTTTAGGCAAAACCAAGAAATCACAGAACAAAGAGAGAAGAATGGAAAAATGGAAGATAATGTGAAATATCTCATTGGAAAAACAACAGACCTGGAAAATAGATCCAGGAGAGACAATTTAAAAATTATGGGACTACCTGAAAGCCATGATCAAAAGAAGAGCCTAGACATCATCTTTCATGAAATTATCAAGGAAAGCTGCCCTGAGATTCTAGAACCAGAGGGCAAAATAAATATTCAAGGAATCCACAGAACACCGCCTGAAAGAGATCCAAAAAGAGAAACTCCTAGGAACATTGTGGCCAAATTCCAGAGTTCCCAGGTCAAGGAGAAAATACTGCAGGCAGCTAGAAAGAAACAATTCAAGTATTGTGGAAATACAATCAGGATAACACAAGATCTAGCAGCCTCTACATTAAGGGATCGAAGGGCATGGAACAGTATATTCCAGAAGTCAAAGGAACTAGGACTAAAACCAAGAATCACCTACCCAGCAAAACTGACTATAATACTTCAGGGGAAAAAATGGTCTTTCAATGAAATAGAGGATTTTCAAGTATTCTTGATGAAAAGACCAGAGCTGAAAAGAAAATTTGACTTTCAAACACAAGAATGAAGAGAACCATGAAAAGGTGAACAGCAAAGTGAGGTCATAAGGGACTTACTAAAGCTGAACTGTTTACATTCCTACATGGAAAGACAATATTTGTAACTCTTGAAACATTTCAGTATCTGGGTACTGGGTGGGATTACACATGCACACACGCTCACATACACAGAGACAGAGTGCACAGAGTGAATTGAATAGGATGGGATCATATCTTTAAAACAAAATGAAATCAAGCAGTGAGAGAGAAATATATTGGGAAGAGAAAGGGAGAAATTGAATGGGGCAAATTATCTCTCATAAAAGAGGCAATCAAAAGACTCATTAGTGGAGGGATAAAGAGGGGAGGTGAGAGAAAAACATGAAGTCTACTCTCATCACATTCCACTAAAGAAAAGAATAAAGTGCACACTCATTTTGGTAGGAAAACCTATCTCACAATACAGGAAAGTGGGGGATAAGGGGACAAGCAGGGTGGGGGGGATGATAGAAGGGAGGGCATGAGGAGGAGAGTGAAATTCGAGGTCGACACTCATGGGGAGGGATAGGATCAAAAGAGAATAGAAGTAATGGGGGACAGGATAGGTTGGAGGGAAATATAGTTAGTCCTATACAGCACAACTATTATGGAAGTCATTTGCAAAACTACACAGATTTGGCCTATATTGAATTGCTTGCCTTCCAAAGGGAAGGGGTGGAGAGGGAGGGAGGTAAAGAAGGTGGAACTCAAAGTGTTAGGATCAACTGTCGAGTAATGTTCTTGCCACTAGGAAATAAGAAAAACAGGTAAAGGGGTATAGAAAGCTATCTGCCCCTACAGGACAAAAGAGAAGATGGAGACAAGGGCAGAGAGGGATGATAGAAGAGAGAGCAGATTGGTCATAGGGGCAATTAGAATGCTTGGTGTTTGGGGGGGGAGGGGATAAAAGGGGAGAAAATTTGTAACCCAAAATTTTGTGAAAATGAATGTTAAAAGTTAAATAAATAAATTTAATAAAAAAAATAATTAAAAAAAAATAAAAAAAAAATTAAGAATATGTTTCAAAGGAAAACAAAAGATAACTCACTAAAAAAATTATTTGATTCTCAAGTTTTATTAGCAAAATTAGCACAATCCATCTTTTTTGTTTCTTTACAATAATTTTCAAAGTACTTTAATACACTACCTCCTTTTATGCTCATAGTAACTCTATGAGATAGTTACTGTAAGTATTATTCTCATTTTACAGACAAGGAAATTGAGATTCAGAAAGTGACCTAACAATACTAACAGTAAGCATCAGATTTAAAGTAAAAGTATAACCTATCTCAAATTCTATTCTTTATCAACTTCAAGAAGATAGTCACTGGTTTATCTTAATTGGACTTAATGGTGACATATACACTGTCTTATATGTCCACTGAAATGCAAGTAAAACGTCATCTCACCGCTATTTCAAGTCAGTATTTTTGAAACCCATTAATTAATTGCTTTTCTATGTTTTCTCTACCCTTTTCATTATTTTATTACAGTTGGATATATTTCAGAGAGGAATGAAATATATATATATGTATATATATATATTTACACACAAATAGATATATGTATGTACACATATATATGTGTATGTACATATATATATATAACATAGCTAGGTATGTATGCGTGTGTGTGTGTGTGTGTGTTTCTACAAGTATATATTTGGGAGTATGTTGCATAGTAATGATGATATCACATTTACATAGCACTTTCAGTTTTAAAAATGATTTTTCTCTTGACTTTAGATGGTGGTCATCATTGTAGGAAGACTTCTATTCCTAGGACTGAGTCTGATTCATGTGAGCCTGAAACTTGGAAACTTCAGAGGGAGAGAGTACCTTAACCCCCCTAATAAGTGACCCTACTAAATCAGTGAACTTCAGTGGATGGGGATGAATGGTGAAGGAAGGAGAAAAGGTTTCTGGTGCATGTTGCTGACCAGTAAATATCAAAAGTGATCTCGAACCCGGAAGAGCTGTTTTCCAGCCCTCAGTGTAGAAGATAACCCAGTCAGAGGGTCTTAGCTAAAATCTTTTTTACTGCTTAATACCTGGGTGTCCTTGGATAAGTCATTTATCTTTTATGATCCTCACTTTTCTCACATATAGTCCAAAATGAGAAAGTTGAGCTAGGTGACCTCTGAAAACTTTAATAAATCAACAAATTTTCATTCCATTAGTGTAAGGAATGGAACTTAGCTCAGGTTTTAGGACTCCAGTTTCAGTGTTATTTGAATTGCACAACACTGCCTCTTTCATCTGTCGTTAAATCTTGAACTGAATTTAGATCCTGCAAGTCTTTATTGTCAGCTATGTGCCAGGCACTTTGATGTCAGATGAAACCAAGAAAAAAGAGCAAACATTTCCTGTCTTGTAGAAGTTTCAGTTCTACTGGTGGAGGGAAAATAACAAATACAAAAATTAAGTAAATAAGTGAATATAAAATATATAGAAAATGAATGGAAAGAGATTGAGGGATCAGATTGGAAACACTACTAAGGGCAGAAAATTAGAAGAGGAATCTTATATCAGATGGCACTTGGATTGAAACTTCAAGGAATCTAGAGTTTATAAAAGGTGGAGGTGAAGAGGAAGCAACTCCAAGCATGAAGACTGTCTCTGAAATGGTGTGGAGACAGAATATGAAGTGCCTTATGCTTTCCACATTGGAATTTTTGTCTTAATACAAAGCAAAGACTAGTCTGTAATCTGGACAAAGCAAAAACTGTCCTAATTCTACTGCTGCTATTTTCTTTTCTTTTCTTTCTTTTTCTTTTTTTTTTTTTTGACAAATTTCTCATTCTTAAAATGATGTTTGTGGGGTGTGTGTGTGTGTGTGTGTGTGTGGTAAACTTTATGTTTACTTCTTTAGGTACATACTATATATGCTACCATCACTTTTTCTCTTTCACATCAGCAAAATAAAAAATCTTTGATATCAGGTGTGTTTTTTCTCTTTCTTTCTTCTTTCTTAGTTTCTTTCTCTTTCTTTCTTCCTTATTTCTCTTTCTTTCTCTCTCTCTCCTTCCTTCCTTCCTTCCTTCCTTCCTTCCTTCCTTCCTTCCTTCCTTCCTTCCTTCCTTCCTTCCTTCCTTCTCTCGCTGTCTCTCTGTCTCTGTCTCTGTCTGTCTCTGTCTCTGTCTGTCTGTCTGTCTGTCTGTCTCTCTCTCTCTCTCTCTCTCTCTCTCTCTCTCTCTGTCTCTCTCTCTCTCTCTTTTGCAGCACCTAGTATAATACCTGGTACATCATGAGCACTCAATAAATGTTTATTGTATTAAATTAGCATGTTATGCAAAGCAAGCTATGATTCAAATTCCAATGAAGTTTTGAAATCAAATCTAATCCTGAATAAGTAGGACATATGTTTGCACAGCACTCTATTCCAGGGATTATTAATTCTTTGGCTAAAGAAGCAAATAGGGTGAATCTTGAAAAAGGAAGTCTGCTCTTGATGACATAGTACAGTTATAGCAATTCAGTAGTTTAAGAAATGTGAAAATGTTTAGTATACTTCATTTTGAGCATAGCTAAATATACTGCAAGTTCTCAAATAGATCTTTTCCAAGCTAACTCATGTTCTTTAGTTTAAAAAAAGTGATTTAAGTAGATCATCTTTATACACCTATATTTCTACTTAAGTTTTCCTTAGTTTCTATCTATCTTTATCTCACTATCTATCTTTTCATCTAAACTATTACCCTGTTCTTCCACACAAATATTAAGCTATATTTGGAAATTAGAGAGGAATTTAATTTGTATAACAAATAATATGGAGGAAGAAAAATCTCATCTTAATTTATCTAATCAATATAATCTTTTATTCAGAGATGAGGCTTAAGATGATTTTTTACTGCAAGAATAGACTAGTTTTTGCCATGTTCTAGGCATGGGAGGATGGCATAGGTAGAAGTAACTAACTGAAAACATTTTACAAATGCAATCCTTAGTTTAGATTGAAACATTTAGCTAATACAGATTAAGTACTTTTCTTCAATGTATAATCTTAGAGAATTGCCTAGGGGCATTGAAAGGCCAAGTGACTATGGTCACTTTAGCATGAGTCACAAAGGTTGTACTTGAACTTAGTTTCTAGGATCCAATGCCAGGTCTCTACTCATTATGCTGTGCATCCACTCAGGATATGAACATTGTTCATGATGAAGAAAACTGTAATTCAAATAAAAAGAAATCTATTATTAAATACCAGTTATATGCCAGATACCATATTGGACATTATAGATACAAAAACAAACAAGGAACGAACTTTTGTTTTCAAGGAACTTGCATTTATTAAAGGGGAAGGAGCATGGCTAAATAGAGTGATCAGTTAACTAATTGGGGTAAAGTAGACTGAATTTATTTTTTTAAATTTTATTTTAGACTCAAATAACAGAATATAAATACAGAATAGAGAAAAGAAGCAAAAATATACCATAAACTTAAATACTGGAATGTAAATACTAAGTTAAAAAGAAAAAAACCTAAAGAATGTTATGTGCATAGTAGAACATAAGAGAAGATTCAAATTAGGTAACAAATTTTCATTTCAAAAAGGTCTGCATGATAAACAATTCTTGTGTTGAAAATTGTCCATCTTTCCTTTGCTTCCTTGTGAGTTCTTTTGTTCTCTGCTGGGCACTTTTTTCCCTGTTCTTTTCTCCCTTTATCCCACATCCCCAGAAGGCTACAATAAAATTTAGAAATGTTTTTCTATAGCTATAGAAATATACAGATACATTTAAATATCTATATACATAAATGGACATACTTTCCCAAACATGTTGTATGCCTCATCTTTTTTTCATGTGTGTGTTCAAGTGAATCTTTTGTTTTTTACCTTCCTGCTTCCTCTACTTTGCTTCTACCTATTATCTTGCCCTCCTATTACTTGTCTTGCACCTCCAAAGATCCCTCCCCTATCCTCCCATTCCCATAAATCTAAACACCCTTCTATACTCTCCTTTTACGTATTTCTTCCCCTCCCCTTTAAAGATCCCTCCCTTGCTCTCTCTCCATTTCCTATTCCCTTACCATTTTATGTGTTCTAAATTTAGAAGACTTTTACACTCTCATAACCCAGGTAGTAACTGTATTCTTATTTATCTCCACCCATAATTTTTTTGCCCTAACATGCTATTTTAACTCTTTTGTGGGGGAAAAACTTGAGACCTTGGAATTTCTGACCTAATCCACCATTTTCTCAGAATTCTCTGCAGACTGATTTTTATTAAAACAAAATAACAATTTTTTTTTTAAATTATGGGGGTGGAGCCAAGATGGTGGAGTAGAAAGACGCACATACACATAGCTCTGAACCCACATCCCATAGAACATCTACAAAAAAGTAACTCATGGCGAATTCTGCACCCAGAGGCCACAGAACATTGGAACGAGGGAGATTTATATTCCAGAGAGACCTGCAAACCTCTCACAAAAGGTCCTTTGCGCCGCGAACTGGGCACTGGGACTGGGAGCTGAGTACAGTCCTGCTGCAGCCGCGGCACCGAGAGGAAAAGATCCGAGTGGACTTCAGGGATGAGATCTCCAGCGGCCACACTGGTCCCTCCACCCACAGGTGACAGGAGTTGGTGAGAGGGTCTCTTTGGTGGGTCGAGAGGGGAGTGGGGTGCCCCCATAACTCAGGCCCCCCCGGGAGGCAACAGCGGAGGCGGGAGCAGACCGGGGCTCCCCAAGCAGGCAGGAGCCCGGATCCATTGTTGAAGGTCTCTGAATAAACGCCCTGAGGGAACTGAGCCCGTGAGGCGGCCCTGCCCCAACCTGAGCACTTGAACTTAATCTCACACTGAATAGCAGCCCTGCCCCCGCCAAAAGCCCTGAGACTGGGAAGCAGCATTTGAATCTCAAACCCCAAGCGCTGGCTGGGAGGATCCGGAGGTGAAGTGGGTGTGAAGAGAATATTCAGAAGTCAAATCATTGACTGGGAAAATGCCCAGAAAAGGGAAAAGAAATAAGACTATAGAAGGTTACTTTCATGGGGAACAGGTATTTCCTCCCTTCCTTTCTGATGAGGAAGAACAATGCTTACCATCAGGGAAAGACACAGAAGTCAAGGCCTCTATATCCCAGCCCACTCAATGGGCTCAGGGCATAGAAGAGCTCATAGAAAACCAAGTTAGAGAGGTGGAAGAAAAGCTGGGAAGAGAAATGAGAAACATGCAGTCAAAGCATGAACAGCAGATCAGCTCCCTGCTAAAGGAGACCCAAAAAAATGCTGAAGAAAATAACACCTTGAAAAATAGGCTAACTCAATTGGCAAAAGAGGTCCAAGAAGCCAATGAGGAGAAGAATGCTTCCAAAAGCAGAATTAGCCAAATGGAAAATGAGATTCAAAAGTTCACTGAAGAAAATAATTCTTTCAAAATTAGAATGGAACAGATGGAGGCTAATGACTTTATGAGAAACCAAGAAATCACAAAACAAAACCAAAAGAATGAAAAAATGGAAGATCATGTGAAATATCTCATTGGAAAAACAACTGACCTGGAGAATAGATCCAGGAGAGACAATTTAAAAATTATGGGACTACCTGAAAGCCAGGATCAAAAAAAGAGCCTAGACATTATCTTTCATGAAATTATCAAGGAAAACTGCCCTGAGATTCTAGAACCAGAGGACAAAATAAGTATTCAAGGAATCCACAGATCACCACCTGAAAGAGATCCAAAAAGAGAAACTCCTAGGAACATTGTGACCAAATTCCAGAATTCCCAGATCAAGGAGAAAATATTGCAAGCAGCTAGAAAGAAACAATTCAAGTATTGTGGAAATACAATCAGGATAACACAAGATCTAGCAGCTTCTACATTAAGGGATCGAAGGGCATGGAATAGGATATTCCAGAAGTCAAAGGACCTAGGACTAAAACCAAGAATCACCTACCCAGCAAAACTGAATATAACACTTCAGGGGAAAAATTGGTCTTTCAATGAAATAGAGGACTTTCAAGCATTCTTGATGAAAAGACCAGAGCTGAAAAGAAAATTTGACTTTCAAACACAAGAATGAAGAGAAGCATGAAAAAGTAAATAGCAAAGAGAAGTCATAAAGGACTTTACAAAAGTTGAACTGTTTACATTCCTACATGGAAAGACAATATTTGTAACTCTTGAAACTTTTCAGCATCTGGGTACAGGGTGGGATAACATACACACACACACACACGCACACGTACACACACATAGAGACAGAGTGCACAGAGTGAACTGAAGAGGAGGGGATCATATCTTAAAAAAAATGAAATCAAATAGTGAGAGAGAAATATATTGAGAGGAGAAAGGGAGAAATGGAATGGGGCAAATTATCTCTCATGAAAGAGGCAAGCAAAAGACTTTTTAGTGAAGGGAAAAAGAGGGGAGGTGAGAGAAAAACATGAAGTTTACTCTCATCCCATTCCACTAAATGAAGGAATAAAATGCATAGTCATTTTGGTATGAAAACCTATCTTACAATATAGGAAAGTGGGGGATAAGGGAATAAGCAGGGTGGGGGGGATGATGGAAGAGAGGGCACAGGGAGGAGGGAGCAATTTGAAGTCAACACTCATGGGAGGGTCAGGATCAAAAGAGAGAACAGAAGCAATGGGGGACAGGATAGGATGGAGGGAAATATAATTAGTTCTTACAGAACACTACTATTATGGATGTCATTTGCAAAACTACACAGATCTGGCCTATATTGAATTTCTTGCCTTCCAAAGGGAAGGGGTGGGGAGGGAGGGAGGGTAGACTGGCAGACAGGGGCAATTAGAATGCTCGGTGTTTTGGGGTGGGGGGAGGGGACAAAAAGGGGAGAAAATGTGGAACCCAAAATTTTGTGAAAATGAATGTTAAAGTTAAATAAATTAATAAAAAAAAAGAAAAGAAAAAAATATCCCTGGCAAGTGTTTTTCCAACTTAATCTGGAAGTTCAGTAAGATTAAAGCTGTTCAATTATTCCAACAAAAAAAAATTATGCAATATATTCCTTTCTTGTTTAAATCACCTGTTTTTTTAAGCTTTATATCTATAATTTAAAATTCATCATCTAACAATATATCTCATTGAATATTAAATATACCTTTGACCCACAGTTCAATTTTCTACATCTAAGCTTAGTTAAAATATAAGTTTCGGTTGGCCTTAAATCAAGTGAGTTCCCAGGTTCTTGAAATCTGCTTATCTCCATCCTCCATCTCTTAGATTAATTTCTCTCTTTAAACAAGTACATAGTATAAGTTCTACAAAAGGAAGTTTAATCTTAGTTAATGATTGATAGTATTGTTATAGCAATTCAGAATAATGAGAAATATGAAAATGCATAGTAAGTATCCTTTATTTTGCCCATAACTGACTATACCAACAAGCTTTCAAATTGATCTTTCCCAAACTAGCTCATATCCTTTCAGGTAAAAAAGAAATGGATTTAAGCAGGATAATCTTTATAAATCTGTGTTTATAGCTTTTCCAATGTGTGGCCTAATGAAAGGTTGTATTATAATATCCCATCTCTATTTGAGAATTTCTTCTATTTCAGAAAAAAACTCTGCTTCTTGGTATAGCAATATATTTTACAGAGTTCATCGTTCTCTCAACAGACTTCTATGTTTATTTGAAGTAAAAAATGCCAGTACTAGGAGAAGCCAAGATGGTGGAGTAGAAAGAAGGACATATGCTTAGCTCTTACCCCACCACCCATAAAATACCTGTAAAGAAGAACTTTCAGCAAATTGTAGAGCAGCAGAAGCCACAGCACAATGGAGTGGAGTTGAAAGACTGACACAAAAGGTCTGTCATGCACTGGATGTGGAGCAGAGCCCAGCCCAGTCTTGGCCACGTGGCACTGAGAGGAGCAGATCCAAGCAGGCTTCAGGGACAGAATCTCTGGTGGCAGTGCAGATCCCTAAACCAACAAGTGCCAAAGGTCAGTGAGAGGGTCTATTTGGCTGGCCAAAAGGGGAGCAGGATGTCCCCATAACTCAGGTCTCCTCAGAAGGCAGAAGTAGAGGCCATAAAATTATCAAGGAAAACTGCCCTGATGTTATAGAATCGGAGTGCAAAATAAATATTGAAAGAATTCACCAATCACCTCCTGAGAAAGACCCAAATAGAGAAACTCCTAGGAACATTGTGTCCAAATTTCAGAGTTCCCAGATCAAGGAGAAAATACTGCAAGCAGCTAGAAAGAAACAATTTGAATACTATGGAAATACAATCAGCATAACATAGGATCTGGCAGCTACTATATTAAGGAATTGAAGGGCTTGGAATGAGATATTTCAGAAGTCAAAGGAACTGGGATTGAAAACAAGAATCACCTACCCAGAAAATCTGAATATAAGGGAAAAAATGGTCATTCAATGATATATACAACTTTTAATCATTCTTGTTGAGGAAAAGACCAGACCTGTATAGAAAAATTTGACTTCCCAAGACAAGAATCAAAACAAGCATGTAACAGCAAACAGGAAAGAAAAATCATAAGAGACTCTCTAAAGCTGAATTGTTTACATTACTACATGGAAAGAAAATATTTTTAACTCTTCAATCTTTTCTCAGTATTTGGGTAGATGGAGAGATTGTACATACACACACACACACACACACACACATACACACAGATAAATAGAGAGTACATGGTATGTTACATCGAAGAGATGATATCCACACAAAAAAAATAAAATAAGATAAAATAAAAAAATTAAAGGCTGAAGGAGGAAAATTCTGGGAAGAGAAAGGGAGAAATGGAACAGGGCAGGCTATAAGTCATAAAAGATAAGAAAAATCTTTTTCAGTAGAGGAGATAAGGGAGAAGGGGAGAGGGGGGAAAATAGATCTACTCTTTTCACATGCATCTGAAGGAGAGAATAACATGCTCACTATATTTGATATGAAATTTTATATCACATCACAGGAAAGATGAAGAGGTGACAAGAGGGGTGAGGGGATTGTTAGAAGAGAGAGTAAATGGGAGAAGGGAGTCTCTAGAAATAAACACTTTTGAGAAGGGACAAGGTCAATTGTAGGGGAAAAATAAGGGAATAGAATAGGAGAGAGGGCAATATAATTAGTACTACACCACATGATTATTATGGAAGTCTTTTGCAAAAAACATATATTTAGTATGTATTGAATTGCTTCCCTTCTCAGTGGGGCTGGGGAGGGAGGGGAGAGGGAGAGAAGTTGGAGTTCAAAGTATTAGAAATGAATGTTGAGAATTTTTATTGCATGTAATTGGGAAATAAGAACTACAGGGAATAAGGTATAGAAATTTATCTTGCCCTACAGGAAAAGAGAGAGGATGGGGATAAGGGAAGGGTGGGGTGTGATAGAATGGAGGGTACATTGAAGGAAGGAGTAATCAGAATGCAAGGTATTTGGAAGCAGGAGGAGGGGAGTGATGGGGAGAAAAGTTGTACATGTTACAAAGCGAGGTAAAAGCAATTAGTATCAAAAACAATTGACTGAATTACTTACTGAAAATAAATCAATGACATCTTTAGTTTGGGGAAAAGAATTTCAGTCTAAATTTCCTAGAGGAAGGTAGCCTCGGGTAAAATTTGGCATTGATGGAAAAGTTAAGGTTTTAATGGTAAATTTGATTTTATGATTGTTATTTAATCAGGAACTAGAACATGTATAGAAAGGCATGTAAGCCACTGAAGACTTTCCTCAAAAGATGTTCCTTAGACAAAGTGAAAATTATAATCATATTTGAAGCCTACTTATTGGAACTTGCCATTTTTTAGATGGTATAAGACTATTAAGTGACTGTTCTCCTGAGTCTAACTCGAGGTATGGGTATCAAGAAAGGCGATCTGAGCCTCCAATCCATGTCAGTAAGCTGGTGAGATGCTAGTATGAACTGCAAAAGGTGATCTCACGGGAAGGGTGGAAGAGCAGTTGTTCAGCCTGGGCTGAGGTAGGATTCTCCTGACTCAATTTCCCCACTGACACCTGGCAGACCTTAAGCCTGGCTGAATGCAAGTGGATAATCTAATCCTGCCTGAAACTGACATGAAGTCGGGGAGATATTGTATCCCTGCAATGTCCCTACTCTTGGTGGCAATTTCCTGTAGTCAAAGGGTCTGGAAGCTTAATGCCAGATCTATTCAATTATAGATTATTGGTAGGGGAAAATCCAAGGTTAAGTCTAAAATTAAGCTATTAGGAATAAGACTGTAGACCAACAACATTAAGTTAGAGTCCTTTAATTCTTCACAATACTGTGGAGACAATTAGGTCAAGAGCTGGTGAAGTTGGCACCTTAAATATTATTTGTGTCTCAGCTGGTTAATATTTTTAAAAAAATTCTTTTGTGGTCCATATTGTAAATGCTTTAAAAAGAAGTATCGCCTGAAAAAAAAAAATTTATTCCATGTTTTCTGCTCCTTTGTGGTAAGAGCTGCCAAATTCTGTGCAATAGTCTTTATGATCCCTTGATATTTAGATTCTATCTTCCTGGTTCCTTGTAATATGTTTTCCTGCTGCCTAGAAGTTCTGGATTTTGGTAATGACATTTTCTGGGGTTTTCATTTTGGGGCTTTTAGGAAGTGATTAGTGCATTCTTTTACTTTTATATAGCCCCGCCCCCCTTTCTAATATGTCTGGGTGATTTTATTTAATGATTTCTTGAAATATGGTGCCCAGGTTCTTTTTTTTCTGCTCACTGATATGAGACAACTAGGTGAGAAGGTGACTAGTGCTCTGGGCTTCAAAGTCAGGAAGACCCAAGTTCAGACTATCTGTGTGACCCTGGGCAAAGCCACTTAACTGTGTCTGTTTCAGATTCTTTCTCCATTAAACAATGATGGTAATAACCTTACAAAAAATACCAGTACTATTTTTTTTTTTTTTTTGCTTAGAGGTCAAGAGTAGGCAGCAGTCTTGACATGGGTATATATGTTAGACTCTGAGGAAGATGCCTACATCTTACAGGTTCACTTGCAATTCTGACAACTATATATATATGCACAATTATGTATATATGTATATGTGTATATGTATACACACATATATAATATACAATTGATTGCAAAAGAATTTCAAGAATAAAAATTGTCTTTTCTAGTCTTTGCTATAATTAACCTCCTATTGCCTTACCAATTAAAAGAGTCTTTTATATTTTGTTCATAATAATATTTAGCAGCTGTTTTTGTTCATTTTTGATTTTGGTAGTCTCAAGACTCTGTTTACTTCATGAAGAAATAAAAGTTGCACTTTAAAGGATTCAATAATAACCCTCCACCCCAGCTGCCAAATCCCTAAGATTTTTTTTTTTTTGCTTTTTGTGACAATTAATTAGGTCTTTTATTTCTTTTTCTACCAGCAATTGCTTTAGGTTCTTGCTGCTGTTTTTCATTTTTGTGCTTGAGGGTAACATCTCTTTTCATTGTGTGCTTGAAACACACGACTTGCTATCACCAACTGCAACTGGCATAACACTACCAGTCACTGAAGTGTGCTCTTTGAAAGCTGCAATTTTTCCATGTTTCCTTAGATTAATACACATACATACACACACACACACACACACACATACACAAATTTAAAATTAAAAACACAGCAAAAGAAAACAAAGAAAGGTATAAGGCACAAAATCTAGTACTCAGCTGATAGAGATCAAGCTATAAATGTGGAAATTAGTTTTATCTTCTCCTCAGGGTCAGACACTCTGAGTCAACTATTGCTATGGGAAACACAAGCACAGGTATAAGCATTGCTCTCACACAAAATATAACAATAAAAAATATTGCTTTCCCTAGATATTTTACACAGTAATGCAAATACAAAAAAAAGAAAAATATATATTCAATACAAAAATAATTCCTGAGGTAGAGGGTAAACAAATAACAACTGAAGGATGTAAGAGAAGCTTAGGTTTCCAAGAAATGCTGATTATGAGGGAGTGGATCCTAAGTAAAACAGCATGCTATATAAAGACATAGTGACAGGAAATGAAATGTCACCCACAGGAAAAAGTAAGTAGTTGAATTTGACTGGAACATGAGAGTACATGAGATGAAGTGATGTTCAATCAACTTGAAAGATGGCTTGGAGCCAAACAGAAAATCCTACACTATTACTGGTAACCACAAATTATAAATAAAGTTTAAAATGCTATTCTCTGACATTCATGTGTTTTTTCTAATATTTTCAGTCAAAATCACCAAATGTCTCATCCCTTTGCTTCTATAAGTGATGATATAAATCCTCCTCCGTGTAATGATTCTGACAGATGAGTGGTATGGAAATATAGACAAGTCAATCCTCATCAATCTTCCCAATCCTCACTTAGTTACAGATTTCCTGCCAGGTTTACAAGCATATAAATTGTCAAGCTTAATGGATCACTCTAGTTGCTGTTTCTCTGGGAAAAGTCTTTCCTCACAGTCCACTCTCTTTGGAAAAGAAATAGCATCTTTGTGAATATAAATGAAGTTAATGACTGCACTTAAAGTGATCTTTGGCACATTGCTGGTGAGGCAATTATCTTATTGGCATCATAGTTTCCAGCCCTAGATTTGTTCATGTATTTATCTTACTGTGATTCTGAAGAGTAAATTAGACAGATATAAGTGAAGGAGGGATTGGGAGCTTAATATGGTTGTCATAATGGCAGTTTTTTGTTTTGTTTTGTTTTGTTTTGTTTTTTATTAAAGGCAGCATACTATTGCATAAGACTTTGAGTTAGAAAAATGTGCATGTTATCCAGCATTTACCCCCTTGTAGTTATGTAACTTTGGAGAGAGTCATTTAATTTCACAGTCTCAGTTTCTTCACCTATGGAATGAAAATAAGACCATTTATTCTACATCAACTGATTTGTTTGAGGATCAACCAAAATGGTACACACAACACAGTTTGTAACTACAAAGTGTTATCATTTAACCTCTTAATTCATTTTCCCTATGTTAAAATAATGATAGTGGTGATAGGTAGCATATGTAGAGTGTTTTAAGGCTTGCAAAGCACTTCAAAATTTTATAACATTTAATCCTTAGAACAACTACAGATGAGGAATTGAATAAGAGATTAAGTGACTTGTTCAGGGTTATGTAGCTAATAAGTGTCCAAGGCCAGTTTTGGATCAAGTTTTTTTTTTTTCCTGACTCCAGATCTGTAACTTGTAAACCCTAAAAGTAATATATAGTTGTATTATAAGTTATTAATTTAAAATTATATATTGACAAAATAGAAATATTATTGGTAGTTTTCAATTATATGAAGCCCTACTCTGATGCCCATTTCTAAGTGGAGGTAACTCTGAGTTCTCAAAGGGTATACCAATGAGAACAAGTGCTGCCAGGTACTAACAAATAAAGGTTTTGAATATGGAAGCAGTGACAGAAGTTCATTATCAATAGGCTATCTAAACACAGCTACTAGTTACCACCTCAAAAATGGTCATAAATCTGCTGTATAAAGTCAAAGAGCAAAAATGAAAAGAAGAGAAAGGGAAGAGACTCCTGAAATAAAAACTGATGCAAAGAGTGTGAAAAAGAAGAAAGCAAAAAATGAAGAAATATTTTGGAGTAAAAGAATACAAGACAAAATATCCAGAACAAGATAAAAAGTCTGAGATATCCACAATTAGAAGCACAGGAAAAAAAACAGAATGGTTATGAGAATCTGGAGCTCTAAAATAGTTGAAGAGAGTGATAAGTTAATTACTAAAAAAAAAAAAATCAATTGTATCTGTGATCTCCTTGATGTGGATATTTCCAAGCTACTGACTTTCACAAGTCATCCATGTCTGCACATTCTATTAAAATCTTACCAATGTCCTTGAAAAAATTTGATCAGAGGTAGGCCTGGTCAATATCCTGTGGTTTTAGAAATTATTTTTGTTTGTTTTTAATCCATTTTCCCCCTCCCCCTGACATCATAACCATATCAACGGACTGGACTACTGTCGAGTTGCCTTTCTCAATTGCCATCTGACCAAACAGTTATCTTTTGTTATCATAAATTTTTATGACATTCTTCACTCTGGTTCTTCTTTAAAGCGTTTCCTTTGTTATATATTGTAATATAGTCACATTCTCTAATTGCTTCAATTTTACCTTCTTAGTTGTACTTACGATAAGCGGCAAGGCCATCTGTTGAGAAAGAGATAATTCTGGGGAGTGTTCCATGACTCACCCTATACAACAAGAATGATAGAATGTTGCTATTAAAATAGGTCTTTATTTCTGTTAATTATTTGTGGTTATTAAATGAATTTTGTGGATTTCCAAATATAATCCACTCCACACTTCTTGTTTTTAATGCTGAATTTTTACATGAAATATGTGCAAATGAGTTTTGTGAAGTACACATGAATTAGCTTTCCCCCAACTTATTCTTAAGCTACAAGAATCATGATATTTACATTTGAAAGAACCCATGGATATCATCAATAATTTTATCATTCTACAGATGAGGTAATTGAGTCCCAGGGAAGGAAAGCAAACTGTTTAAAGTAACATTGTAACAGGAACAGAAGTAGACTTCATATATCCTGACAGCAGTTCATTACATATCTCCTCACCCACCCTCAGTATATCAAGCCATTTCATGTGCAATAGAGTTTTTGAGTCTAAATCTTGGAGTTTACTTTCACTCCTGCCTGTTATGTTTCCCTTATGATTTCAGTCTGTGAGAAAAATTTTGATTCTATCTTCTCTTCCATTATTTACCTTTTCCAGGATTTTCTCATCTGAAAATATGAAAAAAATGCATTATTGACACAGTGGGATTTTGACTAAAGGATCTAGTTCAAATCCTGTATCATCCACTAACTATCAGTATGACATTCTTTTAAGTCACAGTCCCTTTAGATTTCAATTTCCCATCTATAAAATGATATAAAAATTATGCTAGGTATCTTTAAGGTCACTTCCAGGTCTTAATTTCTACATTTCATGATTTAAAAAGTTGAGTAACACAAATAGAAGAGTGTATTCTACTAGAGACCTCACTCTAATATCATGATAGAATTGTGAATTAATATCCTTTGTCTTTGAAATATCTGTGATTACTATTATTATTATCTGGTCTATATTTCAATTACTTAGCAGCAAGGATGTGACATGGACATTTATCAGATGATTTCCTGAAATCAAGATATGCTATGCATTTCATTTCCTATTTTTTAGTTCTTAACTGATTTATAATTACTCTTCAGATTTTATCTCTTCAACAGTATTGCAGATTCTTTGAGGGTCAAAATTCTGTCTTGCCTTTTTTTACCTCTTTACTCCAACACTTTCACCTCTGAAGATATTACAGTCTTCATTGTTTTATCTTGAAGTCCAATAAAAAAGAATTAACAAATAAATAATAAAGAGGAATAATTCAATTTGGGCAAAAAGTTTTGAGTAGGCCATTAATAGGTTCATGGCTTTGACAATATGGGGTAATAGAGTCAGAAGAGCATTGTTCAGAACTTCACTTTGTCATTTTTCACTGTGCAACATAAAAGAGTTAATTTGAATCTGTGCCTCATCTATAAAACTAAAAGATTGGACTAGATGATCTAATTTTTATAAATGCTCAGGAATAAACATTTTTTTCAATCTAATTCTAGAATTTTATCACAGTCAAGTTCATTTTATTATTATTATTGGTTGATGAATTTTAATATCCAATATTTTCTGCTCCTTGAATTTGTTTTAATTGAAATATTTACTTATTGTCAATATTGTGGTGCCTCTACTGTCCTCTACAATTTATCAAAGATGAGCACCAGTAGTTTTGAGAATACTTCTGCAAGTTCCTTCACCAACTGCCAAGTAATTGAACTTGGATTGGGGTTTAGAATTTATTTCAAGTAGATAGGGAGTTTCATTAACTTGGATTGCAATTGCTTCTTTAGATTTGTTCATTGAATCATTGCTTTTTTATTATTCATTAACATTATGTCATTTTCCCCAAGAGTGGCTCTAACCCCTGCCTGACTAAATGGATCATATTATCATAAATTTAAAGCTGGAAAAGACCTCAGATGTCATCTAGTCTGACCTCCTCTGCTTAGAGATGAGTAAAGTGAGGCTAGGAGAGACCCAAAGTCATGTAGTTGCTAAGTAGAAGAACATGGAAAACACAATTCTTTGACTTTTAAAATAGTAATCATTTCACTGCACCATGTTACATGTTCTGTTTATATAAAGTCCTTTGTTTTGGCTCAGGTATTTTTTTAAAGACCCTTAGTATACTGGGAAGGTTTTAGAGGAAATTCTTTTAAGGTTGCATCTATTTCAATTTGATGACTAACACTTGTTAAGTACCTCTTATGTAGTAGACCTGGTACCAGACAAAGGAGATACAAAAACCTGATAGAATTGAGCTTACATTCTCTTGAATGGGTGATCATCGATGTCCTTCTCTTCTCTCAAGTTTTGTGATTCTGAATTTTAGCCTTTTATACTCTGGCCTAATAGGCTCATTCAGTATTTGTCCTAGGTTCTGTGACCCTCCTTCTCTTTGTTATATGCCATGTAAAATATCTAACCATAGTTGAGAGGTCCTGAGAGTTAGGTATATAAAAAAGGAAGGTCTATCATGCCTTCATGAGATAAAACATGATAAAATGGCATCTTTTAACATGGAAATGCAAACTATGGATATGATTTCACAGATTTTAAGCATCTGGCTCCTTCCCATGTCCTTATTACCACTGGATATGTTTTTCCCTCACTACAAAGTCCTTAGAAACTTTTTGAGCATTCTCATTAATGTTTAAACCCCTGAGATACAAGATTGGAAAGAAATATTACTTTTAACTTATAATCAGAAAAACTGAGACAGAACAAGCAAATGACTTTTCTAACCATATAATATTTGGGGTGGTTTTGAGGGGTTTTTTTGGTTTTTTTTTTTTTGAGGTAAAGAAATCAGTGGTAATGCTTTCTTGATGCATTAAAGAAAGGCCATGTACTATCTATGGTTGCCCGGCAACTTGGGTTTGAACTCTAACTAATGTGAAGGTAGAAAACAACACAAAAACAAACAAAAAACAAAACCTCTGCCATCAAGGTTATTTTGGTCATTTACTTAGAAATGTTCAGTGTGAACTGTGGAACTCTGACTAAAAGAAATATTAAACTTTCCACCTTTCAAAGATCGTTGTCAAAGTCTTCAGCATAATTTCAACTAAAGAATTTCCCTAGGGAGATGCTCAGGAATAGGTTTTCAGTATATTGAGGAACACCCAATAAAATTACTCCAGGAAACTACATGTGTATATGATCCACTGAGGATAGTATCTTCTTGGTGAGTTAATTCCTTGGGCACTTTGGACTTTAATCTCAAATACTTCCCTTTCAGTAAAATCCAACATGGATTCAGCAAGGCAAAACAAGGCAAGCAACATTTATTAATCACTTACCACATGCTAGGAAACATATTTAGTAGTGAGGATGAAAATGCAGATCCAAAAAAAAAAGACACCAGGGTCTAGAAAGTCAGAAGCAGAACTAGGAGGGAAGTGACACCTGCCTAATCTGGGAACTGTCTCAAAATGGAGGAATTGATGAATAGGAGAAGGGGACTGTCATGAGGCAGCAGTGTTCCAGGGTGAAAAGGTCTCAGCTGGGGCAAATGCATGTCTAGGATGAAGAAGCCGCTGAGAGAAAAACATCGATTCCTGAAAAACCAGAAGTAGAGCCAGGAAGTAATTAGGAATTGATGACTATATGGCAGGCAATTTGAGGTATTTAGAATACAAAGATCAAACAAAGCACATAAAGTATCCCTGATTTCTAGGAAATTATTTTAAACTTCACAGACCCTCATATATTCTCTAAATTCCCACAGGCTGGGTGTAAAGAAGTGTTAGCATAGTAATTAATGATGGTTTGAAATAGAGAAATTGAAGCAAAGACAAAGTAAATGACTTGACTGACATTCAGCCCATATTACTCTCCATCTTCTCTAACCTCTTTGTACTTATTTCCTGAACCACACAATTAACACCTTATTACATTCTGTATTCTAATAATGTGTAGCCCAAAGCTTCACATTTTATTTCTTAGAATGCTTATGATGCAATCCCATTAGGTATGTGGTTGCCCATATACACTGATTGTTTTGTGTGTGCAATCTTGTACTCTCCAATTAACTTGTACATAAAAGATCATATTTATGTACATTGTTGTTTTAGTTCTTGTTAAAAATAATTTTGTTCCTAAGTTGATATTAGAAGCATATCAGACATTCATTAATCCTTGCTTTTTTAAGACTGGAAAATGGGAGTCCTGATACCCATTTCAGTTGTTTTTTCAGTAATTGAAAAATGATAATAAAAATAATAATAACCTCCAACCTAGACAAATTTGTACATTTTTAAATGTACCTTCACAGAACTTTAGTGATACAAGACACATTAGAATGCTCTTTGGTGAAGAAATTAGTATTCACAGAGGTTAAATGACTGGGCTGAGGCAGCATAACCATTACCAGAATTGGTCTGTTTCATCTCTTTACACTCCTAGTCCAATCTTTTTTAATCTCAAGGAGATGATCCAAAATGGTTATTCATATTTAATGTGTGATTAAAAATAAAATATTTCTGAAATGTTGGTATATGTGCAACCTAATTTTAATAGCTGAATTTTAAGTCTTTAGCTGAATTTAAGTTTAATAGTTAAATTCAATAAATAAAATACCATGTTGTCCATGGGTCTTCACTTTGTATTATCATGTAGGAATTGATACTCAGGATGTTAATGAAAGCATATTTTTCTTTCTATTGCTATGGCATGCTAATGCCTTCTGGTGTAGGAACATTTTCCTTCAATATCACCAGTTTAATCTCTCTGTCTGAATATTATCCTTTGTGCTTCCCTCATCACAGCTTCACTGGTCATGAATGAACCCTTGTTTACTCATATGGCAACACAGACAACAGTTACACTCTCTGATCTCTCCAGCCACCTCTGCACCCTCAACTTCTTTTCTGAGATCACTACGTTGTATTTCCTTTTATTCGAAAGGTTCTATGTGCCAGGCAGTGTGCTAATTATTGGGGATATACTTGGAAGAGACTGTTTCCTTAACAAGTAAGCTCCAAAAAGGCAAAGTAGATCATCATAGCTAAGGCAAAGAAAAATCTTTTTCAACTGAGAACATACCATGGGACAAAGCTATTGAAGCTTTGGGGGTGAAAAGTCATGATGGCATTCTGGGATAACATCTAACTGACACATGCAAATTTAAAGTGAATTAGAAACAAGACCTGTTTTTGTAAAACGTGAGGAAAAAACTATGTTTAGCTAAATAGCATAGGATCATCTATGGATAATCTATTCCAACCCTAACTGCTTTCCCCACTCCTCACCCCTCTTGTTGCTCACTCATTTTACAGTTGAGGAAATTTTTCCCCAGAAAACTTAAATGACTTGTCTGTGATCTCATAGGCAGAATTAGAATTTGAAACCATGACCTCTGACCCCCCAAAATTAGTGAGTAGGTACCTAATTGTACTTACACACATGTCTGTCTGTGTGTATGCAATTTCTTTGTCATTATCCTACTGTATATTGCACTACAATGACAATTTGTAAAAGGAGTTTCCTCACTAGGAGTCTCCTAACCACCCCTCAAAAAGAAATCAATGGTGTTGTTAAAAAAAAATCCTTTTAGTTTTTAACCACTTTTAAAATATATTAGATATACAGTGGTAGAGTGAGAAGTGACCTGGATTGAAAGTCAAGGAATCTGAACTCTAATTCCAACTATTCCATGACTTCTGGTCAATGAGCCATTTCACATTCTTTGAGTCTCATTTTTTCTCATCTGTAAAATTATGGGGTGCGGCACAGTATGTTAGATAAAATCTAAGTAAGTACTATCTAGCTCTGACATTCAGATGCTGGCAATACACTTTTAAAATCTTATCATTTAGAGAAAAACATATTTTTGCTTTTTAAAAGGAAGTGGCAAAAGAGAAGGGAGGTTATAACATTTTAATTCACTAAGGCTAGGCATAAGTCTAAATGGACCTTGTTATCCATAACTCAGGAATTATCATCCCTCTCCTGGGGGCAGTATAAGATAATTGATCTAAAATTTCTTTAAAAAGCATGAAAGGTTTGCAGTACTTAAAGTAATAGAAATATATATATATATATAGATAGATAGATAGATACATATGTGTATATATATATGTGCAGATATGAGAGAGAGTGTCATATGTTGAACATACCTATAAATATTGATGATATGAAGATATTCATACATATATACACATATGCACCAATACATGTCTATTCTTACATGATTATGTTTGTGAATGTCCTTTAACAATTCAAACCTTTTTTCTGTATCACTTGGTTTCTATTCTTATTTTGTTTCTATTATTTTGTGGATGTATAATTGAAATCTCAAAGCATGTTATATGGAGAGTGCTAAAAATCAGCCAAAACATACTTTAGCTATGAACTATATCAGGAAGAATATGCTACTTAGTAGTAAGGAAAAATAAATTGCAAAAAACCCCACATTCTATAGATTTTATACCTTTTAAATGTGTGGCAAGCTTACAATCCATTAGACTGTTTATATGGATTTTAATACAAATATTTCCACCACAGGTATTTGAAGAATTACTACTTGGACTAAGAATCAGGCTTGTTCTGGCTGTCTCCAAAGAGAAAAATTAGGAGCAATGGATACAAGTTATAGGAAGACACATTTGGATTTGGTGTAAGGAAAAACTTCTTAATCAGAGCTTTCCCAAAGTAGAATGGATTTTCTTGGGATGCAATTGGTTCCCTCACTCTGAAGTTCTTCAAATAGGTTCTGAGCTCCACTTTGAGGAGGTCTTTGAAGGGGGAATCTCGCCCATATAGGTTTTGGGCTATTTGGACATCTTCTTCCTCTAAGATTCTCTAATTAATTCAATTGCAAAGATGTCAGTCAGTTTCAGCATAGTTTATAGAGAGATGATGATTTTTCAGGACACCTTCCATAGATTCTTGGGTTATTTTAATCTTATGTGAGAGTAGAATATGATTATAAGATTCTTCAAAGTTCATAGCAATTTCAAAAGATTGCATATTAGAGCTCTACAATTAGTAAATGGGGCTCAGTAAATGCCAGATACTTTATATACAGACTATTTATTTTTTCACTGACTTCTCAGCCTAATGAGGCTGTTTTTCAGCTCTGTTGTTATATACATATATGAACACCCACCCATCCACAATAAAGACCCACATGCCTTTTTAAATAGATATTATTGCAAGAATGCATTTCTTTGCTATTTGAGGGGAAGAACTACTAAATTAATGGAAGTTAACAGAAACAACAATAACAACGAACAAAAAACAAAACAAAGAAATTAAAAAAAAAAAACAGTTCCCTAATGCCTTAGTCAGACTTTCACAGTCTAGAAGATGAAGAATTAATTTTGATCCCATTTGCTACAGATACAGATAAACTTTGCAAAGGACACTCTTTCATGTTTTTTTAACTTATAAATAAAGTAATTTTAAGAGAATGGGAGATTTAGACCATTAACTATTTTGTTGTTTTGGAACCACATAGGGCATGTGGAAGCCTCTGTCTTTGTCTTTAAAATCTAACATTTAAAAAAAAAAGGAATTGGAGAACTCTGTCCATAGGCATACTACTCAAAGAAGGCCTTAGCCAGGAACAAAGAGGTATCTAGAAAGGTATAAACAGTGCTTTATTAACATGTGAAAAGATTCCAACTCTCTTCTTATATCATCTCTCTCAATCTGTACTACCCTGCAAAAGATTTGTCAAGGCTGGTTATCATGCTGCAAATTGAAGTAAGTAGCAAATTGACTCACTGTTATACCATTTCTGCAGTAAGGTAAGCTGAAGATCAAATATTTTGGAGGTGTTAGGAATTTCTAAACTGACTCAGACTCCAAAGGGCTTCTCCAAAACAATGGCTAGGCCTCCCTGATCATTACCCACATCCTCATCCTCATTCTCATCACTAGAAGTTATAAAGAACTTACTATGTGCCAGGAGCTGAGCTAAGTATTTTACAATTATTTTCTCATTTGATCCTTCCAACAACTAATGGGAGGTAAATTCTATTATTATCTCCTTTATTATATACAAGGAATCTGAGGCAAACAGTAGTTAAGTGATTTGCTCAGGGTCATACAGCCAGTAAGTTTCTAAGGATGGGTTTGAACTCAGGTCTTCCAGTCTCCAGATCCAGCAGTCTATCCACTGTGCTCTCTACTTTTGAGCACCACCATACTTCTCTCAGCATTTGGGGAAGGCAATACAGTGAACCATTGTGGCCACTAGCCAATAAAATCACTGTGTTTGAAATCAGACCTTTATAATCCTGTAGACATTGGACATTTTATGGTGCACAACAAGAGAAAGAAATAGACAGGCTGTACCATAGTTGCAATCAGACAAGATCACTTCTCCACTTGTCCAGTATGCTATAATGAGCATCATTTTCATTCATGGCTTGTACTAGATGGCTGCAGAAGCCTCTTCTAACAATTAAATAGTGTGTTTTTGCTACAATGCCTTGGATTTCGCAGATGTCTGATATCCATTCTATGTGCTAATCCTAATGAGAAGGGAAACTGGTCAAAATTGATATAAACCTGTCAGAACCAGTTTAAACTGCTTTTAACTGGTCAGAATTGGTTTAAAACTGTCATTTGAAGTGGTCAAAACTGTTTTAAGCCAGTTTGAATTGATCAAAACCAACTTAAACTGGTAAAGAACTTGTTTAAACTGGTCAAAACTAGTTGAAATCAGTTTAAACTGGCCATTTTTCTGAACTAGTCAGACTCATATGAAACTTGCAAGAGCTGGTTTGAATTGGTACCAGATGTTGAGAATATTTTTGCTTATACTTTCGATTTCCTTCTCTCCTTTTCTTCTGTTTAGTAGCTCTCAAAAATCACCTCTACCCCCTCATTAATCTTCAATGTTTCTTTACCTTCTGGCTCCTATATGTATATATTTAATACAAATAATTACATGTGTAAACAAAGTATTTTCTTCATTGCTACCTTATGAGATCATCTGTATAAATATTATTATCCTTTAAAAATTAACAAACTAGAGATTATAAAGGTTAAATGAGTTGTCTAGGATCATAAGGTTCTTACATGCCATACACAGAATTCAATGGTCTTCTCACTTTAAAACATTTTTTAACTCTCTGCCTGACTTCCTGCTCTTAGCCTCTTTGCTCTATGTTCTATCAGCTTGTGCTTCTCACAAGCACTACCAGGTTTCTTTAAACTTAAAAAAAAATCTCACTTGACCATACCATTGCCCTCAAGCTGTTGTCCTATATTTCTCTTAATTTTCACAGCCAATCATCTAGGGGGAAAATAGCAAAACAAAACAAAAATAAAGCTTCCTTTATTTGTTTCCACTTTTGCTCTTGTCACTAACTTTTAACTCTTTTCAGTCTTGCTTCTGTTGTCATCACTTAGCTGAAACTATTTACTTCAAATTATCAGTGAGCTCTAAACTATAAGATTCCAAAGCCCTTGTTTCAGTCTTTATCTGTCTTGAACTTCCTGTATCATCTGGCAGAGTTGACCCATCTTCTTCCTCTAGATTCTCTCTCTTTTATCTGGATTTTAAGGTCACTGCCCTTTCTTGAGTCAGGTTCTACCTGTGTTTGCCTTCTTCAGCTTCTATCCTGTGTGCAATTGTTGTTTGATTCCCACCACAGAACTGAATGTTCCCTAATATTCTAACCTGTACTTTGCTTCCTGTCATCTAACTGTTCAATGATTATTTCTATGCAGATGATCTTACCTCTAAGCCTAACCTCTCTCCTGAGGTCTAGTCCTTCATCAACAGACACCTTTTGGAATATTTGAACTGGCTATTTTATAAGGATATGAAACTTGACATGCCTACAACAGAACTCATTTCCTTCTCTTGATAACAATTTGTTGTGGTTTAGTCAGTTTCAGTTGCATCCAACTCTTTGTGACTCCTTTTACGGTTTTCATAGTGAAGCTGCCAGAGTGGTTTGTCATTTCCTTTGCTAGCTCTTTTTTATGGATGAAGAAACTGAGAGAAACAGAGTTAAATGACATGCCCAAGGTCACACAGCTAGTAAATGTTTGAAACCAGTTTTGAATTCAGGAAAAGGTCTTCAGGCCTGGCACTCTATCCATCTAGGTGACCATTAACCAAAAAATCCCACTATCCCTTTTTGTTTGACTTGCTATTTCTATGAAAGGCATTATTTTACACTGTAATAATTAATTACTCGCTCTTAAAAAATCTTTTCACTTGGACCAGTTTAGTTAGAACAGGTCAGAAAACACTTTGTGAAAAGGAAAAAAGATAAATCATTTGTAAAAGAATATAAAATATTGCTAATATTTTATATGACCAGTTTGATACCTGAAAGCAATCAGAAAAGAACTTTGGCTGCATTTTAAAAATATTAAAATGTTTAAGTAAGGAAAGCTTTCAAATTATATTTAAATATTTTGATTTAAGGTAGAAAATTATCTGTGACATAAAAAAGACAAATCATCTTGTGAAAGATGTATGATGATGTTTCAATTGTATGTGAACAACTTGCTGGATTAAAGAGGCAGAGAGAGAATTTTTATTATTCAAATTTAGGAAATACAAGTACAAAGAAATAATTTCAAGCTCAAAACACTAGATAGTAGATGACTGATGAGTTCATTATTTCAAAGATCCATTGGCATATAGCTACTTTATAATTTTAAACATTAAAAAAAATCATGAATAATTGGACACATTTACAATTATTATTTTTTTTGTAAAAAATTGGTGATTTGTTACCCTTTAAATAAAAGATGAGTTACTAGGTCTTAGGAGGTAAAAAGGTATAGGAACTAGGACAGCAAAGGTAGAGGCTGACCCTGAAGAGATTAAAAGAAGGAAGGAGTGAATATTCAGCAGCTTTGTCATTACTTTTGTCACTACAGAGGCAGGCAGTTGACATGGAGGCTTTTGTTTCTGATTCCTAATTGGTTGGAGTTTCAACTATTTTCTTTCATCGCCATTTGGAGTTTAAGAGAAGTGAAACATCTCAGAAGTATGGGTTGATTTTTCTTTCTCTTTTGAGAGAGAAAGACAGAAAAGGCAAAGACTTTTTGAAACTGTTCTGCTCACAATGAGACAGCACTGAAATCTTGCTCCATGAAGAGCTACTTTGTTTTAGCCATGATTATAGCCCACAAAGTTCCTAGGACACATGTTTCAAGCCTTCACTACAGTTTTCCTTTTCCATTTGGGAACTTTTTACCATTTTGGAGAAAATCTGCCTTTTGGTATGCAAATAAATTCATCGTAATTCACCATTCCCTCAATGAGCACCCAACTTCAAAGTGCAATGGAATTAAGAAATTAAAATATCAGGGTAGAGCCAAGATTGTAGACTTACCAAGATGGTAAGCCAGAGACTTACTTAAACAATCTCCCAAACTTCTCCAAATACCTATAAAAATGACTCTACACAAATTCTAGAGCAGCAGAGCCCACAAAATGACAGAGTGAAGCAAATTTCCAGCCCAATATAACCTGGAAAGTCTACAGTAAAGGTTTGTTGCACCAGGCTGAAAGCTGAGTGCAGTCCAAAGCAAAATGTGTCAGCACAGAGCAGACCCTCTAGCAAATGTGGTACAAGCCTCAGTGGTCTGAATCACTGGCAGATGTTTCAGCTTCCAGACTTATCAACTCACAAGCAGCAAAGACAACTTAGAAAGTCAGTAAGTCTATTGGACCTGGGAGAGATAAAAGCTCAGCTTGGCCCCAGTTCTGAGGCAGTGGTGCCAGTGGTGCCAGCAACCACTTATGTAGATCTTGACGTAGATCTGGGCTCAGATATGTTGGGGGGTTTGAGTGGCTGAACAAAGGGGGATTACAGAGATCTCTTTGCTGGCACTGAGGAAGGATTCTCTTGCTTTGCCCATACTTAAAGTTAGATCACAGTCTTAGGTGGTGGTGCTAGGGTGAGAGAGGAATGCTGGTGTGGTGGAGCTTGTAGCAGAGAGAGTGGTAGAGAGAGATTTTCCCCTAACACTTCCAGGGCAGAAAAGAGTGCTTATGGTTACTCACAGACCAGAGAGAGGAGTAAATCAGAGACGCACAGCCAGGAGAGGAGCAAACACCTCTCCTTTCATTATACCACCTTGGAAGAACTGAAAATTTAAGGTCCCTAGAAGCATCTCTGAAAAAAGCTGCACAAAACACTTCACCAACCACACTGGAAGCAGAGCCCTACATTAACAGAGACTTAAAAAGATAAGTAATTGACTGGGAAAATGACCAAAAAGTGGGAAAAAAACCTCAAAACCTCACATAAAATAATCTTATTTTCGTGACAAAGATCAAAAAATACAAACAAAAGAAGACAACAAAGCTAAAGCTCCTACATCCAAAGCCTCCAAGAAAAATATAGATAGGGTGCAGGCCAAGGAAGAGGTCAAAAAAGATTTTGAAAATCAAGTAAGAGAGATGGAGGAAAAATTGGGAAGAGAAATAAGTGTGATGCAAGTGAAAAACAAGTCAACTGCTTGCTAAAAAGGATTCCCCCCAAAAATACTGAAGAAAACAACATTTTAAAAAATAGACTAATGCAAATGTAAAAGAGATTCAAAAAGTCAATGAGGAAAAGAATGCTTTAAAAAGCATAATTGGCCAAATGGAAAAGGAGGTCCAAAAGCTCACTGAAGAAATTAACTCCTTAAAGATTAGAATGGAGTAGATGGAAGCTAATGACTTTATGGAAAATCAAGAAATTGTAAAATAAAACCCCAAAATGTTAAAAAAAAAAGAAGAAGAAGAAGGCAATGTGAAATGTCATTGGAAAAAACAAAGCTGAGCTGGAAAATAGATAAAGTAGAGAAAATTTAAAAATTATTGGACTACCTAAAAGCCATGACCAAAAGAAGAGCCTAGATAACATCTTTCACGAAATTATCAAGGTAAACTGCTCTGATATTCTAGAACCAGAGGGTAAAATAGATATTGAAAGAATCCACTGATCAGTTCCTGAAAGAGGTCCCAAAAGGAAAAGTCCTAGGAATATTATAGGCAAATTCCCAAGTTCCTAGGTCAAGGAGAAAATATTGCAAACAGCCAGAAAGAAACAATTCAAGTACTGTGGAAATGCAATTAAGCTAATACAAGATTTAATAGTATCTACTTTAAAAAATCAGAGGGCTTATAATATGATATTCTGGATATCAAAGGAGCTAGGAATAAAACCAAGAATCACCTACCCAGCAAAACTGAGTTTAATACTTCAGGGGGAAAATGGACATTCAATGAAACAGAGAACAAATAGAAATAGAGGGCATCAAACATTCTTGATGTAAAGTCAAGAGTTGAATAGAAAATTTGACTTTCAAATAAATGAAAGATTCAAATGAAACATGAAAAGATAAACAGGAAAGATAAATCATAAGGGACTTATTAAAGTTGAACTGTTTGCATTCATACATGGAGAGATGATATTTGTAACTCAAACAATTCTCAGTGTTAAGCTAGTTGGAGGGAATACACACACATATACATACATAGACAGATAAATATATATACACAATACATACACACAAGCACACACACACACATATACCACCACCACCACCACCACCACCACCACCACCAACAATAACATAAAAAGGAACTACATAAAGCATTCTTGTTGGGTGTTTGTTTTGTAGTCTAGTGAAGGTGCACATATCTTTTAGGGTATATTTTTCAATGTCCATGATATTTCCTTCATAGAATATAAGCTCACTGAGGGCAGGGAATCTCCTTGTTTCTTTTTTTTCTTTAGTAACCTAGAGTAATTCCTAATACATATTACACACAGTAAATTATATTAATTGACTGTTTAGGGAAATGAAAACAAAAACAAAACATTCTGTTCAAGAAGCTTCCATTCTTGTGTGACAGCAGAGGATGTAGTACACACACACACACACACACACACACATACACACACAGAATAAAGCAATGTAACATCTATAAAAGAGAAATGAAACAATGTTGAGGGACAGAATGCTAATATATGAAGAAACACACATATAATATTTACAAGAATATTAGAAGCTCTTCAAAAGAAGGATAATATCCATATTTTCTACTTCTTTTCTATTTCTTATGAGTCAAATCCAATTCTAGACACCTCTGCTGTGTTTAGATTTCTATGCAAATGAAAGATTTTTATCAATAAGTTTTAAAATAAAAGTCATGCAGTGATTCTTAATTTATAAGAGAAGTTTTCCCACTCTCAAATGAATTCTCTGCTTCATTATGATTTTCATTATGATTAATGATAAGAGAGATTATAAGGATGTCAACTTGTCAACAGGCTAAGGAACCAAGTACAATAATTTCTTCATTTGGAATGTGGCACTCATTAGTATTTGAGATAGGGAAATTTTCCTACCTTGTTGTTGGATGTTTCTTTCTGGGATATTTTGTTTTGTTTTGTTTTGTGTTTTTTCTTTTGCTTTTTGAACTTAAAAATCATCAGCAAAATATTTCAATATACAGAAAACAGATTCCCTATGATATTGCATTCAATTGAAACTATATATGTCTTTTACATATATATGTGTGTGTATATATATATACATATATATATGTATATATATATATATATATATATATATATTGCGTATAAACTCACCTAATAGAATATAATCTTGAGGGCAGGGTTCACATTTTTGTTATCTAGCAGTTTAACCCAATACAGCACATAGTAAGTGCTTAATAAACGTTTGTTCATTAATTTACTGAGTAGATGATACAAGAAGTTGATTTTATGAACAATTATAAGAAAAAAATGTATATTGTTAATAAATGTAATAAAATGCACTATTTGTTTCCATTTCTGTGCTTATTTTATTCTTCTATGTTTAAAAGATATTTTATCAATATAAATGCCCCATTTTTTATTACTATCTAACTATCTTTTCTCTCTAAGTAGAAGATGTTGCTAATAGCAAATATATAGGTATTAAACATATCCACCCATTTGTCTGGGATGTTTCCAGCATCATGTAGTTGTGCTAAATGCTGCCAAACAAATTCCTGTGCCATGAATAGATAAGTATTTATTCTAGTAACAACCAATTAACTTTAAGATTGTACTTTGCTTTGAATAATTTACTACTTGGTTATTTAAGTATTCTACTGTAGAGCTGAGTATGACTTAGTGACTTTAAAATTAATTTTATATACATTTATTACCTATCCCTCCCAATGCCAGCCCACAAAACTGGGGGAAGAAAAACAGCCACAAATAAAGAAAAATAGAACTGCCATCTAACATACACACACAGTCCAGCAAAATCAATTCCCACACTGAGCATACCTAAAAATGCATGTTTTTCTGCATATGGAGTTCATTACCTCTCTGGAAGGTTTGTGGCACATTTCATCTTTAATTTTCTGGATATATGTTTTATCCCTATATTGATCAGAATGCTAAGGCCTTTCAAAAGTCATTTTTCTCAACAATGTTCCTGTCAGCATGTAAATAATTCTAGTCCTGCTCACTTTGTTCTGCTCCAGTTCATTGAAATCTTCCCAGTTTCCTCTGAAAACACCTCTTTCATAATTTTTTATGACACAGTAATATTGCTTCATATTCACGTTATAATTTGTTTAGTTATTCCTCAATAAGACAGCCTCAATAAGACATAATGTTAGCTTCCAATTTTCAGTAACTACTAAAGAAACAACAAAACGAAACAAAACAAAATAAAGTTATGTTTTTTTTAACATAGTTCTTTTCCCCTTTCCTTGACCTCCTTAAGGTATAGTTCTGGGATGAGTATAAATAACTAGGTCAAAGGATGTAAATAGTTCATAACCTTTTGAATAGTTCCATATTCCTTTTCAGAAAGTCTGGGCCAGGGGTGGGGAATCTGTGACCTTAAGGCCACATGTTCTAGGTTCTTGGGTGTAGCCTTTTGACTGAGTCCAAGTTTTACAAAGTGAATCGTTTTATTCAGGGGACTTGTTCTGTGAAGTTTGGATTCAGTCAAAGGGCCACACTTGAGAACCTAGAGAGCCACCAGTGGCCAGGAGGGTGCAGGTTCCCCACCCCTGGGTTGGGCCAATTCATAGACCTGTCAACAGGGCACCAGTGTTTCCATTTTTCAGTAGCCCTTCCAAAATATGTTGCTTTCCTTTAAAAAAAAAATAAATTGGCATTTTTGCCAGTCTTATGGGTGTGAGCTGGAACCTCAAAGTTGATTTAATTTCATTTCTCTAATTATTAGTAACTTGAAGCATTTTTTTAAAAATGTGGTTATTGATACCTTGGATATTTTCCTTTGAAAAATGCCTATTCATGTCCTTTGATTTTTTTTTTCCATTGGGGAGTCACTCTTTTTTTGACCAATTTCACTCAGCTCCTTAATCAATCTTGCATATATTTAGGCAATTAGATGGCACAATGGAAAGAGCACTGGACTTGGAGTCAATAAAATTTGAGTTCAAATCTGATCTCAAACATTTACTAGATATGTGACCATGAGAAATTAGTTAATCTCTGTCTGCCTCAATTTTCTGTATGAGAATAATAATACCTGTCTGCCAGGGTTGTTGTGAAGAACAAATGAAATAATATTTGTAATGCACTTAACATTGTTGCTGGTGCATAAAAAAAGCTATTTAAATGCCAAATATTATTATTATCAGCAAGAGTTCTTGTTATTGCTGTATAACTTTATCTGAGAAATACACTGCAGGTTTTCCCCATTTACTTGTTTTTCTCAGAATTTTATCTACTACTATTATTACTACTGCTACTACTACTACTACTACTACTACTACTACTACTACTACTACTACTACTACTACTATTACTGCTACTATTAGTATGTATATAATGCTTTAGGATTTGAACCCCCTTTACAAACATCTCGTTATATCTTCGAAAGAACCCTGGGAGGTAGGTGCTATTACTAGACTCATTCTGTAGATGAGGAAAGTGAGACAGACAGTGATTAAATGACTTGCCCAGGATCACACATCTAGGAAGTATCTGAGACTGAACTTGAACTCAAGACTTCCTAATTCCAGACTCAGATTTCTTCTCACAGTGCTTTAGATTGCATTAGATTTGTTTGGATAAAACCTTGCTTTTATGTTCAATAGTCAAAATGTTCATTTTATTTTATATGAATCTATTTAGAGTATTTTTAGTCATGAGCAAATTCTTTTTTCATTGGATCTGAAAGCAAATTTATCTCTTGCTCCTCTAATTCATTTATAATGTTATCTTTTATATGTAGGCCATATATCTACTTAAATTTTTATTGGTGGATAATTGGTAGATAACAGATAAATAGGTAAATTAATAGATATTTGTATTGCCAGCTCTTACAACTTTTGCTTTAGGTCTTTACACATGTTTCTAACTCATCACCAGACTGATTTGTTTATTATTTAAATTTTCAAGCAAATTAATTCATCTTTAGATCTTTTCTCTATTCTTATTTTCTGCTTTTAAATACATGAGACTATCCATTATCTCCTCTTTTTAACCTCTCTTTTTGCCATTAATTTCCTCAGCTAACTTTTTTACTCCCGTATTCCTGCCCTTAAGATGTTGTCATTAACCCCAACTATGGAACTTTGTCAAAATACTTCCTAGAATAGAAACAACTTTGTCATTTCATTAGGAAATGTGGAATTGTATTCTGAGACATTTCTTATTTTAATCTTGAAGGTCAGTCTATCTTTCTCAGTATAACTATTTGATCAGGACAAAATTGAATAGATTTTTCTGCAGGAAACCAAAGGAAAAAGGAAAAGTTCCCATATGAACAAAAATACTTATGGCAGATTTTTTTATGACACCAAATAATTGGATATTTAAGGGATACACATCAGTTGAAGAATGGTTAAACAATTTGTGGTATATAATTGTGATGTAATACAATTGTGCTATAAGAAATGACCAGTAAGAGTGCTTCGGAAAAAATTGCGAATACATATGAATTTTTACAAAATGAAGTAAGCAGAAGTAAGAACACTGTGTGTAGCAATATAATATTGAAATAATAATCAACTGTGAATTATTTATTTAATGTGATCAATACAATGATCAAAAAAATTCCAAAGGATGTGTGATAGAAAAATGTTTTCCATCTCCAGAGAGAAAACTGATAAACTCTAAATGCAGTTTGAAACTTGTTTTTTCCACTTCATTTTTCTTTTTGTCTTATTGTGTAGCATGGCTAATATAGAAATATTTTCCATGATTTCACATGTATCATATTGGTTGATGCCAAGCCTAGAGGCCTGTATTGGGCTACCCGAGTCTTTCTTACCTGTCCAGGTCTTCGGCTGGCCACGCCGGATGCACGTATGAGAGAAAGGACGTTCCAGAGTCAAACAGGGGTTGAGCTTTATTACAGGGTTTCGGTTACAAGTGCAGGGAGTCTTCTTTCTTAGGACGAAGAGGGGGAGATTTCCTAAGAAGGCTAAGCTTAAGGGATTGGAAGTAGAAGTACAAGCGGGGAGAGAGGGGGAGGGGAGAGAGAAAAGAAAAGAAGCGGAGCCCTACTTTTCTCTTTGGCTCCACGCGTGCTAAGAGAGAGTTTAGGCTTCCTCAATCCTACTTAATCTTCAGCCACACAGTTTGCATCTCAATACCGTGCTGTTAGGTAACTAGGTGTGCTCCAATCCGGGACGACCTCGAGGGCAGGGAGACTACACCCATCAGGTATCTCCGGGGGAGAGGTGGAAATACCCGAGCTAGCCGAGCTAGCTCGGTCTGACCTTCTCGAACCCCCGCTGTTCATGGAGGGCCTCGTAAGACTCTAAGATTTAGAAGTCCCACTTTTACCTGCCTCAGACTGTCCACATGGAGTTGAGCTTCCAGTCCCAACAGGTTGATTTCTTAATGGGTGGAAGAGATTTTGGGAGGGGAGAAGAAAATTTAGAATTCAAAATGTTTAAAATGTAAAAACAAAATGTTTCCCTCTAAAAAGTATCCTACCTTCTAGTTTTTGTTTTGTAGGTATTGTGGTTATTGAGTCCAAGGAGACTCAATAATTGAGTCCCATTGGTTGGGATATAAGTAACGAATTATGAAATCATAAAAAGTTTATGAGATTTTTCTACTATCATTCCTCTGAGCAGAAACATGATATGATTATTACTCTAATTATAATTATATTTTTGGACTCTCTTTATCAGCTTCTGTTCTGCCTCAAGGTAAGAGGTAGCATATTAATGATCACTAGTGGCCTAGGAACATGCTTTTGAAAATAGTTTAGTCAGCTTTTAATAATGAATCTATTAGTATCCAAATAAGACAAAAATGACATTTTCCTTTAAAAACTGATATTTTTGATTAGAAACAATAGATTTTTATAACAAAACACAGTCTTACAAAGCATAATCTCCATAAACTTAAGCAAATAGGCTATAAATACAAATTACGAATAGGATTATATTAATCATTTGTACCTAGTTAACAGGAAAGAGCTTGAAGGTTCTTATGACTGTAAACAAGGTGCAATAGCTTTCACTACAATTTAAGACTTTTGTTACTGTTATTGTTATTTTTCAATATTGAATTTTGCCAGACCTAGAGGCCTGTGGGCTACCCGAGTCTTTCTTACCTCACCTCCCGAGGTCTTAGGCTGGCCATGCCGGTGCGCATATGAGAGAAAGGACGTTCCAGAGTCGAACAAGGGTTGGGCTTTATTTCAGGGTCTCGGTTACAAGTGCAGGGGAGTCTTCCTTAGGAGGGAGAGAGAGAGGGATCTCCCAAGGAGGCAAAGATCTTACAATAAGAGATTGGAAGTAGAAGTATAAGTGAGGAGAGAGGGGGAGGGGAGAGAAGAGAGAGGAAAAGCGGAGCCTTGTTGTCCTGTCTGCTCCACCCCCTCCCGCCAAGAGAGCTTTAAGGCTTTCCTGATCCTACTTAAACCCTCCCGTTGCATAGTTTGCACGTCAATACCGAGCCTGTTAGGTAAGAACAGCTGTGCTCCAATCCGGGACAATCTTGAGGGAGAGCTCTCTCCCATCACGTTTCTCACGGGAAGAGGCAGAAATACACGAGATAGCTCGGTTCACCTTGATTCCCAGTCGTTTCCTGCGGGGTCTCATGAGAACTCTAAGATTTAGAAGTTCCCACCTTTACCCTCCCGAGACTGTCCACCTGGAATTGAGCTTCCATCCCCAACAGAATTTATTTAAATCGTTGTAGTTATTGTGGATATTGTTGGTTGTGCTGTTTTATTTACCTTGAGTAACAATGATTTTTTTCATATTTGTGTGAAATTTTTCACATTTGCAGTTGTTTATGATTTCAACCCATAGTGACTTTTAATATTTTCATTCTCACAGAGTTATGATGTGAACATTTATGTGTGTATATACATATATATGTGCATATTTATATCTTTATCTATAGGGATACATACACACACGCACATAGTTGTTGTCGGTTATTTTTTCCCCCTCTCTATCGTATCTTTAGAGGAGCAGAAACAGTGTGGCATCATAGATGAGAGCTGAACTCAGCGCCTGGAAGTTCAAGGTTTTCCTCTGATACATTCTGGTGCATGAACCAAGGCAAGCTGCTTGACATGTCAGTATACCAGACAACTTCCTCAGATTAAAATTGCAGAGTAGGTCCAGTCAGCTTGGTAGAAAGAGTTTCCGTACTTGGAGTGAATAAATTAATAAAGAAACAAATAAAATACTCCCCCACACACCTTGGATAATGGTTTCAGTAGCAGGATATCTGGATAAAAAGCAAACAAACACAAAAAATTAAACACTGACAATTTATAAAGCTCTGCCTGTTCTGTGTGTGGATTAAAGTATGAGAAACTGTCTGATGTATTAAATCTAACATGGCAAGAAGACTAAAACTCTGCAAACCCTCCATAACCAAATCCATTGCATGAGAGATTCAAAAATAAAAATTCAGGAGTTGGACAATATATGAAGCTTAAAACTAAAATATATCCAGTCTCTGTCAAATGTGAATTAGATTGAATTGAACGTACACATTTCTCATCAAAACCCTTTTTTGTTACTATTTCTGTTATTGTAAAAGACAGAACAAAGTAGTAAACTCATGTCTTTTAAAACTATAAATAGATACAATCTCCTTTCTCAGTAAAATATAGAAATGCTTTTGAAATATACAATAATTTAATAAATATTTTAAAAATATTTACTACAGTAAGTGTTGCTCATACTCAGAACAAGGTACTGACATCATACCTTACCTCAACCTTGAAGACAGGAAACCTTCGAAGAGGGAGGAGAGACAAGATTGTATTTCAAGTGTGGAGAAGAGCCTGAAAAAATCATGGGGTAGATGGAATGTTGGATTCAAGCAATAACAGGCAGGAAAAGTTAGCTAGAATATAAATTTGGGGAAAGGGAGTGATGTAAGTCTGAAAAATCAGGTTTGTGCCAGATTATGATGGGCTGTAAATACCCAGCAGAGGAGTTTGAGGAGGCAATAGTGAACTCCTGAAGCTTCTTGAGCATGTAAGTAACATAGTCAGGCTTTTGGTTTAGGGAAAGTATATTTGTAACGGTGTATAAAATAATTTGGATTTGAGGGGAGAGAGTAGAATCCCCTTGGAACAAAAGACTTTCTAAAATATAAAGGCAACATTGAAATACAATTTCATCATAATTTCGTTATTTTCCCCTAAAACAGCATTTAAAAGATTTGCTGACATCTAAATGATAAAATATTTCCTTGAGGGATGAAATAGCTTTTGCATGAAGAAAAGACTATCTAGGGTCATATTTGTTCTGTGTGACCAGAGATATCTTATTACATAGAGAAACGCTTTCTCCTTCTCAATGTAAGTTTTCATATTTGACTTTTAAAATGCCTTTATTGAATTTTATTCAGCCATAATATAATACTAGTTGATGGAGGGATCATCTGGCATTTTTCATTGTTTAAAAGAGGTTATCCACAAAGCAAATTGCTTTGTAAAAGCTATTATCTGTGATGAAAAGTCATCCTGTGATCTCAGATTAAATAAGAAAAGCAGAATGTTGGCATTTTGAACATGTACAGACACATTTGCAACATTCCTATCTCCTCCTTTTCAGGTGCCCCTCCTCATTTTTATCATTGGAGAAAACACTGCTGTTAAAACTCTAATATAAATGCAAGGCATTCATTGTGAATATGAAGATTGGTACCAATAAAATAATATTCATCTCTCATTTTATTCCTCCCACCCCCAAAATGGAAAACCTAATTCAACTCTTTCTACCCTGCTATATTTGATTGCACTAAGCTGTGGACATGGCCTCTTCAGCCGCACAGAATGCCACGAATGTTATACCCAACAAGCAACTAGGATCTTTTCCAACTGACTTACTTAAAGGACAGCTTATGACTTTAAAGGGTCTGTAGACTGTGTACTCTAATCACTCCAGAAAAAGCTATATAAAACAAGATGTGTGCCCCAGGAAACTGAAGCTACTACGAATAAGCAAGCCTCTTTTGCTCGTAAAGGAAATTCTTTTATTTTCATTTTGAGTATTCACCTTATTTGATCTCTAGCCTTGAGGACCTGGTGATGGTGAAGTACTCTGAGGAAGCCACCTTCCTCCTGGTTCAGATATTCCACAACACAGTTGAAGAAACTGAGGAATATTGAGGTTAAGTGACTTCCAATAGTGACATCCAATGCTAAGTGTCTGAGGCAAGACCTAAACCCATGTTTGTGTGATTTTGAGTTCAGCCCTCCAGCAATAATAGATAGTATTTTTATTATGGTATCTTAGATGATTAAGTATGAAAGGAGGAGTGGTGATGTTGTAGAGACAAGTATCATAACTTGTTATTGTGATTCCAAACAGAACTGAAAGATTATTGTTATTATTATTTTTTATCAGTTTGTGAAGTGAACAGACAGAAGTCAGAGAAAAGAAGCAATTAGGGAGGAAACATTTCAATCTGATTCTTTGCCTGTAATGAGAGTGGAATCACTACCTTCAAACCACAAGAAAATAGAATGAAAATGGTTCTTTCTTACAGTAACTCAGGGAGAGACAAAGAAGCAGATTACCACCTTGAGCCTAGAATGGCAGTGACAATTCCTACTTTATAGAAAGACATACAGGATTGTCCTCCCATTTTATCTTTAGTTGTTTAGATCAGAAAGTTTAGGGGGGCTATGATTATTTGGCAAATAGCTGACAGTCACTTTGTATAGTGTAACTAAAACTGGGTTTCAGAAACCCCAAGTGCAACGTCTCCTCCAAATCTAAGATTTTATGAAAGTGCTTTTTAAAAGGTCATCTTTAAGATAAATCTCAGTTTTCTTTCTACACTAAAATGGGGAAAATACTTTTCCATGCAATTTTTCCATGAAAGCCTCTACATAATTTTAGGCTGGAAAAGATAATAGTCACATAATTTATGATTTACAACTATGTCTAATAGTAATTGGCCAAGATTACATTAACGCATCAACATATATATATATATACGTATATATATATATATACGTATATATATATATACATACATATATATATATATGTATGTATATATATGTAGCTCTAGGGGGAAAAAACAAACAAACTGAAGAAAGCTGTTAGTCTTTGAAGTGGAAAGAGTTTAGGCTGTAACCTCAGAAAACCCAATTTCTAATTTTAGCTCTGTCACTTGTTATTTGTGTGACCTTGGGAAAGACATTCAATGTCCTTAAACCTCACTTTCTTCACTTTTCAAATGAGGGGCTTGAATTAGATGACTACTCCAATTTCCTTTCAGCTCAAGATCAATGGTCCAATGAACCAACTCCATCTTTCAACCCTTCTCTTCCTGTTTTTGACTCACCATCGTTTCCTCTATGTTTCCATCTGTTCTGTGGTCCAGTTAGCCTTGCACTCAAAAGATGCAATACAAGACAATATTCTTTTAAGCTAATCCCCACTGAGAACTGTTAGAGATATTGGCTCTGCTAAGGCTCTTTGCATCATAATTTTAAAAATCTCCTGAGGATTGAAAAGTCTTTAGAAAGCAAAAAAATGAATTTTTAGGCCCATTGACATTTCATCAGGGAGGCCCAGTGACAGAGGTATATAAGGGCAGATGATCAACTCTGGTGTCAAGACCTAGGGTCAGTCATTAGTCAGTCATTCCCTAAAGATGAATAAATGGGTTCAATAAGAAGAGGTAAGCTACCTAGCACTCAGAATCCTTCTATGACACATATCATGGTTGCTGAGATCTCCTTTAAAATTTTATTTCTTTTTTGTTGAGAAGTGGAGTATCATAGTGTATAGCAGACTGGAGTCCAGAAAATTTGGTTTAAATTCTACCTGTAATATTTACAAGCTGTGTGGGCAAATAATTTAATTTCTCAGAACCTTAGCTTTTTCACTTGCGAAATGGTTCTCTCTCTCTCTCTCTCTCTCTCTCTCTCTCTCTCTCTCTCTCTCTCTCTCTCTCTCTCTCTCTCTCTATATATATATATATATATATATATATATATATATATATATATATATATATGTATATATATATATATATATACATTCTCTCTATATATAGAGTATATACTCTAGAACATATGAAGTTCAATGGAGAAAATATATATAAATACATTGAGTGTGTTAAAGTACTTTTAATATAAATGTCTGTTGTGGCTGTTGTTCTTTTGAACATTGTCTATGAAGACAAATAAAAAGCATGGCCCTGACACTAAATTGTTATGTGACCTTGAACCAGTTTCTTAATCATTCAGGGCTTCCGTTTCCTCATCTTGACAACGAAGGAGTTGGATTAAATGACCTCTAGGGTCCTTCACAGCCCTAAACCCTGTAAGTTTGTGACCAGGGACTAAATAATTTCACTAATGAAGACAAAATGAATATTGGGGTGGAAATGATGGAGACTTTTGAGAGACATGATCACTCCCTTTAAGAGTTGATGATGGAGGAGAGGAAAATCTGATGTGCACCTTAGGGTTAAGGAAAATAGATTTCAAAGTGTTCATATTATGCCGAAACATGTCCCAGTTACTAAAATTCTACCAGGCAAATCAGCCCTGGTTGTCTGGAAGCAGTTAAATATCTAGTTGGGTTATCAATTACACACTTGACAAAGAAAGTATATAATCCAAGACCCTGAATTCCTCTTTTAACATGATGCATATGGGAACACAAAGGAACCTGAGACCAAAACAACAGAGCTCTCAAAGATTCCTCTGTCAAAGATCAGTCAATTTGACATTTATGACTCTTATTCCTTATGCTGATTCACCCAAATCCCCTCTCCCCAGCTAAGCATGGGATGGAATGTTGGAACCATGAAACTGAAAGGTATCCTTAGCAATGTTTCTCTACTTTTACTCCTGCTGTTTACACCTGTTTGATTATGCTGGACAAGCTTAATCCTGATTTTCTAAGCTTTGTCATATTTCCCATCATTTTTATATTCTCCAGAATTACATATTAATTTATATTTTCTCATTTTTACCTTAGACAAATGAGTTGAGTTACTAGGACAGTTTACTCAATCCACATGAGTCTCAGTTTTCTCATCTATTAAATTAAGATAGGACTTTTTACCTCACAGGGTTGTGGCAAATGCAGTGTTTTGTAAAATGGAAAGTGTCATGGAAAGAATGTTATTGCTAATGCTAAATAGTATGGAAGGGAGGTGATTGAACTGTATAGGGTTCAAGATGCACTAGTTTGGTGGAATGAGCTCATCAAAGAGTTTAGACTTAACTGCCTCTGAGGTGACAGGGTCAATGGACACAGATGTCATCATTCCACACAAATGTCTAAAATTTAGGCAAGCAGAACTAAATATTCTAATGTAGAACTGTCTTTATCCTCCTAACTATCACTGATATCTGGGGAGATGAAAAGGCTGAGTAGGAAATCGTTCTGGATGGGATTACTTTATTCAAAAGTAATAGGATAGTTTACAATGGAGAGGGAAGGGCAATCGCATATACCAAGAGCATATGTTCACATGAAGAAATCTAGGAATCAATGAAAGAAAAAAGTGGAGGGGAGTATTTGGGTGAAGGTCAGTGGAGGAAGAAGGAAAAGTTATTTTATCACTGATGTATTCTGTGGTGACATGCATAGATTAAGTATATAGATGACGATGAGCTCAGGAGACAAATTCAAAGCCTGGCACAAAGATAATATGTACAAATGATATAGACTTTACTTATCCAAATATCCTTTGGAGCTTTCACCCCACTAAAATCAGAATAGCTAATAACTTCTCATTTGTCTTAGCAATACTTTAATCCTTCAGACATGGACAAATCAACAAGGGAATATTCTATACATATATTTCGTTAACAGGAACAAACTGAATGATGGGTAGAAAGAATGAGAACCTTTGAGAAAAATGATCACCTCTTGCAAGAGTTTATGGTGGAGGAGAAAAGTATTTGATATGCATCTTGAATTTAAGGAAAATAAATTTCAAATGGTTCTTTGAAAGCATAAATACGATTCTATGGATTAAACTTCTACTGAATGAATAAGTTCTGGGAGGATGAAAGTGATCATAATTGAGAAAAGAGAAGGCAGAAATACTGAAGTTTTCTTTTGAATCTGTTTACCAAGGGGAATGACTTTTACACTAGTAATGGCACAATAAAAATGGCTAAGCTGATGGGAAAGATAAATAAGGAGATACCAAGAAAGCAAGAGCTGCCCTCGATGAGTTCAACTTACCTGGCTCAGATGAACCACAAATACTGAAAGAACTGTCAAATATGATTGCTAAGCCATTGTCAGTGATATCTGAACAACCATAGAGAGAATAGTATTATAGGAATTGAGAAGGGAAAGTATTGCCTTGATTATTTATAAAGGGAAGAGAGCACTATGTGGAAACTGTAGATTAGAAAGCTTGACTTTGATTCCTATGAAAGTCCTAGAATGAATCATTAAAGTGACGGTTAGTGAATAGCTAGAAAAGAAAACGGTAATTGTAAAGACTGAGTGACTTCATAAAGAACACATTGAGTCAGACTAACTTAATTTTCTTTCAGGCAGCATTACTAAACTTGAACATGATGGAAAATATTATAGCTACAATTTGCTACATTTGTTTTTGGTAGAGATGGATTGAGTGTTCATGGAGGACTAGTAACTGTAAAATGAGGGCTTGCCAAGCCCTTTTCAGGGCTGTCTATCTACCACCCAACTCTCACCTGTGACTTCAAGAATTTGTACCACATCTAGCAGCCACACCCTGGCAAACTGTTTCAGTTGACAGGCTAACCCATGTTGAGTGTAGCCAACAGACTTCAAATCCATCTGTGAGGTAGGAGGATGTCTACCCTAAATGTGTGAAGACGTCATTTGGCAGAACGGGTGGATAAGAACAATTATTCAGCTGCAGCAGGGACCATGGAGTGCTTAGAGCTTAGTCAGATATTGAAGATGCCAACGTCATCCCCTGCATCCTAGGCCATCATCAATGTTCCCAACTTTTGTCTTGCACTGGACTTCAGTCACTATAGAAGACAGGGGATGATGACTTTGTTCTCTTAAATCTAATTCATGAGCAAGTCAAGACATCAACCCATGACATCACAGTACCTATTTGAAAAAGAAGAGGAAAAACAAAATGGATTTTTTTTGTGAAGCATTTGATAAAGTATTTCATGTTAGTTTCATTAAAAATATGGAGAAATATTGACAAGACAAAATTAATTAAGATACTCTTACCCTCAGGTTCAAGAATTTGTTTTATATTTTTTTTTTAGCATTTTGTTAACTATTTCAAAGGAATTGGCCTTCTTTGTATTTTATGTAATGCATTTAAAATATCCAGAGAAGATGTCCATAGGCTTTATCCTATTGCCAAAGGTATTCATGACACAGATAATATGGATTCAAAATTATATGACCAAAGGGACTTAAAGAATAGTCTTTAATGTCCCAATATCAACTTGATAAGGGATATCAAGTGGAGGACTCCAGGAATCTGTGCTTGAAATAACTGTTATGTTCACCAAATTTGCAGAAATTAAATGGAAGAGAAAGTTAAAAGCCTAACTGACAGAGTCAAGATATAAAAATTTCTTGGTGGATTAGAACATTAGAATGGATCTAACAAGTTAAAATTCTTTAAGAATTAGTGTAAATTCATAGCATTATAGATCGGAAACATATAAGACAATGATGGGAAAGAATAAAAGAGAGAAAAAAGAGATGATTGAGGACAGAGCTTTAGACATTTACCTAAGTGGAAGGATGATAATGAAAGAAGAAAGGAGTTTATTTAGCTAGTCCAAGATAGGCAAAGAAGCAGGATAATGCAGTTTCATGGAAATCAAAACAGTAAAGAATAGCCAACAGGACTGATGGGCAACAGAGCTGAATCCTTCAATAAAGGTCAAAGAGGGCAACATTCCCTTTTGCCTATTTTTGTCTGCCCAGCGCTTTCATGGTACCTGATATATATTAACACTGGAGTATGAGTATATATAAGGCATTAAGGTGTAGAAGAGAAGTGATGAAGGAGGTTATGACAAATGGTAGAAGGGAAAGTCATCTATTGAAAAAAAAGATGATTTGAGATGGATTTGAGAAGCTTGAAGACAGAGGACAACATTTGGAATCACCTCTTTGGAGTGCATACATGATGAATAGAAGAAATGCTGCATGACAGTGAGAGTTCAATTAATGTTCAACAAGACAAATTTGTTATGGAGCTAGTTACTATGAATTACTTATGTCCTCTAGCAGTGTACAACAGCTTAGCAACAAGAGCAGAAAAGAAAAAAAATGATCAGAGTGTATTAGAGGGGAGAAATTTCCCAGTGGAAATAGAAGGGAGCAAGGAGTTTAAGGGCAAAGGGTAGTCATATGTTGAACTGGTCAAGATTGGGATGGAAGGAAAGCAAGTCCAGAAGACTAATCATTCACTAGGAGACAAGGAACCATGTCCTCATGTGTATTATGCATTAAGGTTAAGAAACTCTTTCCTTACAACTTCCCTATGAAGCAGGTTAAGAAAGTGTGTGCACCATTTTAAAGATGAGAAAACTGAGGGTCTAAGAAGTTGCATTTGTAACCTTGGCCTTATCTTCAATTCCTCATTCTCATTAGCCCTACATATTAAGCCATTTGTCAAATTGTCATTTTTTATTGCATCATATCTCTCATATTCATGTCCTTTGTTTCACTTATTCAACCTTGCTTAAAGCCACAGTCCTACCTCAGTCCTTGATTGCCTCTTGCCTGGATTATTGCTCACCTTGCATCCTTCCACTCCAATTCAACTTCTGCTGTCCAAGCGATTTTCCTAAAGCATAGATTAAACTATGCTGTCTTCTCCCCAACCCCAAACTCCAATATCTCCCTATTATTTCTTGACAAATTACAAAATGTTCTGTCTGACATTTAAGTGTCCTCATAGCTTAGCCTTTTCTAATCTTTCTTGTGTTCATATCTGTTACTCTGTTCCATGCTATTGGTCATCTAGTCAGACCAGCTTACCGTCAGCTTCTCACATGGTACTCTCTAGCTCTCTTTTCGGTGATTTTGAACTGGTTGTCCACTTTGCCTGGGATACTCTCGTTGTTTTTATTTCTTAAAATCCCTGGCTTCCTTTAGAATTCCATTTTTCTGCATAAGATCTTTCATGATCCTCCTATAGCTTTCCCCTCTAAGGTTACTTTCCACTGACTCTCTTGTATATACCTACTTATATACATCCTTGAACTTCTAAGGAATAACCTCCTCTTGCCATATAACCCAAAATATTTCAATTAGTTTTTGTGTGATCAGTGGACCCCCTACCTTGTAAATCTCAACTGGAATACAATCAACACCAGGTGCTTTGTCACACAAAAAGGAACCTAATAGCATTCAAAATCTCTTATTCAGTTGGATCTTCAGCTAGAGAGGGACTGATTACAACCTGAGGGAAACAGTCAATGACTTTAGAATTGACTGATAAAGGTCTGTTGAGAGCACTATGGAAGTGTTCAGCCCATCTCTCTAGGATCCTGGCCTTATCACTAATCCGTATGGCTCCCTCAGTACTGAGTGGTTGAGATACTCCATAGGTCTTTGGCCCATAAATAACCTTCAGGACATCATGAAAGTGCTTTGAATTGTGACTATCAGCATAATGGTAAAAGAAATAGATTACTCTGTAGAAATCACAGGAGAGTTTCTTTCTTAGTCATTGCTGGTAAGATTCTTGCCAGAGTCCTCCTTAATAGGGTGGTCCTTCACCTAGAAGATGGTCATCTACCTGAGAGTCAGTGTAGCTTCAGAAAGGACCAAGAAATGATTGATATGGTGTTTTCGGCCTGCCTACTCCAGGAGAAATGCCAGGAGCAGAACAGAGGTCTGTACATAACATTTGTAGATCTGACCAAGGCCTTTGATCCTGACAGTTGTGAGGGCTTTTGGGAAATTATGCCAAAATTTGGTTACCCAGAGAATTTCATCAGCATTGCAAGTCATTTTCATGATGGCATGTTGTCCTGGGTTCTGATTAATGGACAATGCTCTAGTGCTTTCCCAGTCACAAATAGAGTGAAATAAGGCTATGGGCTTGCCCCCCATGCTTTTTACAATAATGTTTTTAGCCATGTTGTCAAATGACTTCAATAAAGATGAACACCATATCAAATTCAGGTACTGAACTGATGGTAAATTCTTCAACTTGCAAAGGCTATAAGCCAAGACCAAACTGGAGGGAGTGCTAGTAGATGATTTTCTGTTTGCAGATGATTATGCACTCAATAAAGCATCTGAAGCTGAGATGCAACAAAATATGCATAGATTCCATGCTGCTTGCTCCAATTTTGGTCTAACAATTCGCAATAAGAAGACACAGGTGCTCCATCAGCCAGCCTCACACCATCTACATATAGAGCCATTGGTTACATCAAATGAAGAAATTTTGAATACTGTGGTTGAGTTCATATACCTTGGTACTATACTTTTCAAGGATATACACATTGATAATGAGGTTGATGTATGCATTACTGGAGCTAACTCAGTGTTTAGGAGGCTCTGAAGGAAAGTGTGGGAGAGAAGAGATATTAGGTTGACTACCATACTGAAGGTATACAGAGCTACT